>NC_051067.1:138700966-139015497 GCF_004664715.2 Peromyscus leucopus
TTTGTGCATGCTAATTAAACAATAATTATATAGGCTCTCTCCCTGTACGTAGTCTATGCTTCAAGCTCTATAAAAATAAACAATATCAGAGCTGCGA
Organism: Peromyscus leucopus; assembly: GCF_004664715.2. Lineage (NCBI taxonomy): Eukaryota > Metazoa > Chordata > Mammalia > Rodentia > Cricetidae > Peromyscus > Peromyscus leucopus. The sequence goes on from NC_051067.1 coordinate 138,701,064, forward strand.
TATGGTACAGAATACTGTGTTAAACTTTTTGTTTTCACTGTTGCGCTAAATGCAGAATCGCCTTGGCCAAACACACCATTTCATTTCCCAGCAATCTCCATCAGTTTCCTGTTGATGTGAGCTTGCTTCACTAAACGATCTGCATTGACCATGTCGAAGACTTCGCGCAGAAGGTGGAAGGTGAGATCCAGAGAGGTGGGCCTCTCCTGGGCCCGCTTCACCCTCTCCCGCGCCCCCTGGTGGTCGCCGAGGGTGTCCTCGGCGCCGCGCTCCGCCGGCCCCGCGCGGCTGTCGAGCGAGCGCTGAGGCATCTGCTGCTGCTGCTGCTGCTGCTGCTGCTGCTGCTGCTGCTGCTGCTGCTGCAGCAACAGGCGGAAAAAGTTAGCGGCTGCCTGGTCCTGCGAGGGGCGGCTGTCGCGACCCGCGGAGAGGGGCGAGGGGTCGGGCGACAGCCGAGCAGCGGGGCCCCTGTGGAGGTTCCCCAGGCGGAGGAAGTATTCTTCTCCCATGCGGATCAGAACCGGCTGAGGCTGCTGGGGCTCTTCTGGCTGCAGGAAATTCAGGGGCTGCGGGGACCGCGGAGCGCCTGGGACGGGTCCCCTGCTCAGCTGGGCCCTGCACGGAGGGCTGGGCGACAGAGCCATCAGCAGGATGCCCGCGGACACCAGCAGTCGCAGCCTCATGTTAGGGGCGCTCGCTGCAGCACAGAGGTGGAGGAGAGCGGAAGAGAGAAGGTGGGGAAGAGAGGGAGGACTGGTTAGAGTTTAGCTCAGCTGGGAGGTGCACCCAAGCTTCCGATCTGACACCCACAGACAAGCCCGGCTCTGGGCACGGTTGGCACTGTCCGCGGTGCTGAAGCCAAGCACCCGTAAGACTCATCTGCTAGCCAGCAGGTGACTCGTCTTTGGAGACCTAGAAGGGACAACCCCTGAATCCTCTTCCTAAGGATCTCCCAAACGTACTCTCAAGACAGACTTCCCTGAGCCCGAAGAAGTGCCACAGGTTTAAGCTGTCGCCCGCCCTGATCGCCCCCTTTCGGACAGCCTTTTCTTCCAAATTGAGAACTACTCTCTGTCTCCATCCTTGCCCTTGCTCCCTTTGCTTGGGGGTCGGGATGGACATGGGACGCGATGGGGGAGCCATTCTTTACACAGACTGTGAGCGGTAAGTGGCAGATTGGGTGGATAAAGATGAGCAGCCGTCTAACTTTGCTTTTTTGCCACATCACCGCTGCCGCTGGAATTTTAAGGCACAGTTGGGGACACACAGACATGCACGCACAGGCACAGGCACCCGCACAGGCAGCACAAAGTTGGTGGCGCCCGTCTAGGCGCTGCCTACCTTCTCCTCCCTTGGCAAGTGAGCCTGCTGCCGCTGCCTCTGCAGAGGGACCTCTCCCAGGATGTCTCTTGCAGGATCTCTTCCTCTTCGCCTTTCTCTCCTCCTTCCTTTGCCTCTTCCCTTTCTCTTCAGTCGCTCAACGTACTTGGGCTCTGAGTTTCTCCACACCAGAGCCTGGAGTGAGATTTTATAACGTCGACCCTCTTCAGAAAGCACGCAGCATTTGCCTAATAAGCTGACGCTCTCTTGACAGCTCTATTGCGTGCTGCCTCTGCTCCTGCATAAATCATAGGGCCCTGCCAAGGAGCGAGGGACAGAGTTCTGCTATTTCAACACTGAATCTCACATCCAATTATATCAACAGATATTTATCGCCTCTTTGGTGACGTCAACGAGCCCTAAAATGGAAGGGCTTCTTATGACTTGTCCATTGACAAAAATTCTTGAATGAGATTATCCAAGTGTGGAAAACATACTGACCTCTTACTATGATAGGCCAGATAAGGACCAGAAAAGAAACAGAGATCGGGAGAGGAGTGAAGAAGAGGTAAGGAGAGAGGTCCATCAGTGCGGTGCTGCTGATAGTGTAGCCACAATTAAGGGGCAGATCTGGGCATCCCCTGGTGCTTCCCTGCCACACCTAACTTTTATGTCAGGTTGTCTTCTCAAGAAATAGCTCGGTATCTGAGATACGTCTTTACTATGACCCCACCATCTTTCTGCCTGGTGGAGAATGAAGAATTAGGTAGGGGAGGTTGGTTCAGAGACAAGCAGGTTTTAGCTTTTATCCACTTAGTCCTCCCCACAGCAGATAAAGGAATCATGGATCCGAAGACAAGACCAATACTTTTTTTTTTTTTTTTGAAACCCAGATCAATGTTTTTCTTAACAAGAAAAGAGCTACTCCAACAATGAAGGGCATAAACACAGATTCTAACAAAGACCTCAGGTTCAATTCAATCTCAGGCCTCCTATGCATCTCCTCTCAGAATCAGAAGTTAATCAGGACTTTTCTCTTCCCCTAAGAAGACCGTGGAGAGCTGTGTGCATTAAACAATCTATTCTGAGTCTGTACTACACACCCGAGGAGGGAGGCATCCATTCTAACTCCTGTGTTGAGAGCCTGAAAAAATAAAATCAGTTACAGAGTCTGTAAAAAGATCTTTCCTTTCACCTCCACATCCTATGAAATCATGATAGTATGTATAGCAAGGCACTCAAGTTCCTTTTTTTTTCTGTTTCTTTCTCCAAATTCAAATGTGCACCACAAATGTCATCAATAATTGCTCTCTGACACTATTACAGAATAGAATACCATGTCTACAAATCCACTCTCAATGTTTGAGTTAAATGGATAGTTTACCTAAGTGGGGAGCAGTTACCTTTGATCCTGCAATTCAAAACGCTGTTACAAGCTCTGGTGCCTGTGATTCGGTTCAGCTGCTACATAACTGCCACTGTTGTTTATCCAAAATCCCCTGTTCCTTGTCTCTGGGTATCTCTGCCATTTTCTCTGTAACTAATGTGACAGATAATGCAATGCAGATTTCAACCCCTATTTGGGGCCTGTACTAATTGACAGCTGATCTAGAAACAAGAGGAAGGTCCAGAGAAGTCAGCTCATAGCTGGGGTGATGCACTGTGGGATTTACTTCTGATAGAAGAGAACAGAGAGAGAATCCTGTCAACTGGGAATATGCAAGTTGTTAGTAAATCATGATTAAATAGTGCTTTGGAGAAAAGCTGTGTTTGCTTTGATAGGGAGGCCTCCAGAACCTTCATTATTGTTACTTGGGGCTTTTTAGAAGTTGAAATTCATCACAAATGCAGTGGACATTCTCTAGCTGTTGAATGAATGTAGTGAACACTCTCTAGCCTGTTGAATGAATGCAGTGGACACTCTCTAGCCTGTTGAATGAATGCAGTAGACATTCCCTAGCCTGTTGAATGAATGCAGTGGACACTCTCTAGCCTGTTGAATGAATGCACTGGACACTCTGTAGACTGTTGAATGAATGCAGTGGACATTCTCTAGCCTGTTGAATGAATGCAGTGGACACTCTCTAGCCGGTTGAATAAATATAGCTGACACTCCCTAGCCTGTTGAATGGATTCAGCATATACTTCTTAGCCTTCTGAATGAATGTAGTGGTCACTCCATAACCTAAGTGGATACTCCATAGTCCAGTGAATGAATTCAGGACAGAAAGTTCATCTAGAAGTCCACCATCCCAAAATAACTAAATAGCACAACTATATTCTATAATTTTCCTCTTTCCACTTAAAAATATGATACAAACATTTCTCTCTGACCTAATTTTACTGAATTAACTCTTTAAAGGCCATTTCTTAAAATTCAGCTCATTCTAAGATTTTGGGGGTTAGAATTTCAATATGTGAAGACACAGCTCAGCCCCCAGCAATAGATTTTATAAAATCCTACCTATTTGCTTTTGGCATAACAGGCAGACATCTGAATGTCTTGCCTTCGCAGAGGATGAGAGAGCTTGAATCCTGCATACCTAGAATTCCAGCTATCTGCTCTAGGTTCTGTCCCTCTGCCGGCGGACTTCCAGAGTGACTTCACTTTTGCCTGCCTGCCAGACCCTTTTCCTTGGGGCTCACCTCCCACCCCTGAGCAACACTTCACATCTGTTTCTTCATTTTGCTTCCTCGGACATTACTTCATTTTTTCCTGATCTTATTTCAGAAGCATGTCGAACTTTCTACACATACATGGTTCTTTACCAGGGATTATGCTTCTATTGTGCCATTCTGGGATAGTACTGTCATTTTAGTGGGCCTCGGAGACACGGACGATAAATACAAATGCATTCTGAATGCAGTGTAGCAAACGGATTGGGGGACATATACTTTCTGCTCATTAAGATTGCTCACCTACAAAGCTGCCGTCAAGTATTTAAGGGTGATAGAAGTTACAGAAGGCAAAGTGGGGATCCAGAGAACCCAGAACACTCCACCTGTGGACACCCAAACCATACTGTCCAGATTTATGTGGACACAGGGCTTCATCTCATTTCCCACTAGCCCTCCTTTCAGTTTCCAGGAGTCATTCCTGGATGCCTTATCTCCTGTCCTCAGAGAACAGCAAGGACATTATCACCTAACCCTCTGACTTTCCAGAAGCTAAGAAGTAACTGACCCTAGGGAGATGACCCAGGGTGTCAGGACAGGGACAGGTCTGCTTCTCTGACAAGTCCCAGTCCTCTGGTCATGATAGACATGACTGACCTTTCCATTTACACCGTAATGCATTGACGTTTCTGTTGGAGGCTCAGATAATGGATGGAGGGTGGTGAACTTTCTGTCAAGAGGGGTGATTTGTAGGAACTAATCACCTTACAATAGTTGGCCACAAATAAGAAATCCAGCAGAGCATCCTGAGCAGACATTTATATTCATAAACATTACTGAGCCCCAAGGAAAAAGTTCTCCAATAAGGCTCCTAGGGACGTTACCAGCTTTACAAAAAGGGAAGGGCAGAGGTAGAGCAGATTTGAACATATATTTACTGAAGAATTTTAGTGTTTTTACATCTTTATTCTGTAGTGTCCTAAATCCCAAGTCTTCAGAATCTTTAGACTGACTTGCCCACCTGTTAGAGTGAGGCTACCTGGGAACAGAGTGACCCTAGCAGCAGTCTGGAATCGGCCTGCATTTCCTCTCTTTGGCACCTACAATTTAAGCCAACAGTTAAACCTGCTACTTATTTTTACCATTTCTGGGAGGAAAATGGCATATTTTGCTCTAGAAGAGCATCTTGGGGTATGATGACCCATACAGTTTTAGGCTGTCAGAATTTCTTGCCCTTGAAAGGGTCAGCTTACAGCGGGAGACAGCCGAACCCTCATTTGCCACTGTTAGGGTGACCGAGCCTGTTTGTGACTTTCTTGGTCAGGTGAAGGGGTTGGTTTCCTTGGTGCAGATCTCTGGGCCTGGCTCTCCAAGGAAGTAATCTAGACAGAGCCGATCGCAGTGAGAGACTGTCTTCATTTCCTGTAAATTTGGTTACCCAGGCGGCAGTAAACAATGAGGCAAGCAACATTCAGGATCTGGGGATTTCTAAGACGTTTCCCTAGATCTGGGTTCGTGGCTGTTGTGAACTTTGGAACAAGCTTTTTGTTTTTTTCCTCTCCAAGGCTTCTTTGATCCATATGTAGAAAATAGGATCTTACCTTCCATCATGAAAGCTCCAGTTGTTTCCATATACACACTCCTTTGACTCTTAGCTTGAACTTGTCTCCCACTCCTTCACAGTCTGAGACTTAATGCACAGCTCACACGTGGTGAGTATTGCCTGTGGAGATTGACTGTGTGCATCCTATTTAGCAGAAAGGCCACATGGGCCCTATAGTTCTGACAGCCAGTGGACACTTGAAACGGGGTTGTGGGAACCCATGTCTGGAGTAAGGATTGTCTGATTTGCCACATTTGCTCTCCCTTTTTGAATAAATTTTAGGAGTGATCTGAACAATAACATCCCTAGGATAATAGAAAAAGACTTAACGGCCACAAGCCAGTCAGTTTAATGGTGTTATTCATATGAGGTTAAATACAGAGACATCTTTGAGTTGCACCTAATTTCCCAACTTGTTTTCTTTGTGCTTTAATTCTTAGCTCTAAAATTCTGCCGTGGGCTTTGGTGCTTTTAGCTTCCCAGAAACAATAGTAACTGCAAAGATGGTTTTTGTTTTTTTTTATTTGAATGGAGAACTATAATTACATAACTTGATAGGTTTCTTCTGTAAAAAGTCCTGCTCAGCTTTTGAAGAAGAATTACCCTATGTAATGAAAATTTTTGTGCCCCCTCACCCCCCCCCGAATTCTTACATCAAAGTCTCATTCCCATTGTGATAAGATTTGGAGGTGGGACCTTTGTGAGATAACTAGAATATGAATGTAGACACACCCTGAGTGGGACTGGTGCTCTGAAAACAGAGACATGAATGATGGCCTCTCTTTCCCTCCCATCCCTTGTAATCAGAAAGCAAGAGGGTCCTCAGCAGACACTGTATCCGCTTGGTCTTGGACTTCACATCCTCCAGAACTGAAAAAATCAACCAATATTCATCGTTTAAGTCACCTATTCCATGAGCATACTAAAATAAATGATTTTTTTTTTATGGAAGTTGTCACAGTACCTTTGCTTAATGAGTTTCTTAAGTACAAAACTCTTCAAATAACTTTTCAAACATTTCCTGAAGGGGTGTAGCCCTCTGAGGTGGCAGTTGCCAACTGTCAGTACTGTACTTCTGACTTTGTTACTTCCTAGCTGGGTGACCTGGACCAGATCTCAATTGCATTCCCAAAGCAAGGTCAGGGACATCCATTCCACATCACCTTCTCCAGCACAGGGAACTTTCTTGGGTAAAGGACTAGGCTAAGAGCCAAGAATAAGTCCGTGAACCAACATGAGCTATAGCTGAACATTAATGTCGGATGGGTTATGAAATATTAAAAGATCACCTTAGGATCCCATAGAACGTTATCAGGAATCCTCTACGGGGAACTTCCTAGGCTGAAGAACTTCTCAGAAGCCGGACACAGACAGACATTTCTGCTAAGAAATGTGGGGCACTGCAGCTCCCTCCTTTGGGGCCAGGAAAAGTACAATAATAGCTTCCTTTGTCTGCGCTTCCTCCAGAAGCTCTGCTTTTGTACCTCTCATCCTTTATTCCAGAACCCTGCTGGGAAGTAGGAATTATTATCCACATTACAGAGACGAATAAGCAGAGGCCCAGAATGGGTGGGCGAATTGCTTCACATCTCCCAGCAGGTATGTGGAAGGAGCTGGAATTCTCTCATCTCTCCCTCTCCTTCCTATCATTCAAGCCTCCCTGGGGCTCTGGGTAGGGGTATGGCAGTCCCATGGTTTCAAAGGAACAGACCCAATAGATGTGCCAGGCTTCCAGGATGTCTCTTTCCTCATCATTAACCACAAGGTGTGATGATGAAAAATTCCACACCGTTTGTACTCGTCCTACAAGAGAAGACTCCAGCAGTCGGCTTAATACAGCACACCTTAATCATTCAGCTGCTCACAACCATGCCCCTTCTTGAATGTGAATCCTCCTCCCTCTTCTGTATAAACCACGCTGAGCACCCCATTCTGCCCATTTCTAGCAGCCACTGAGGGGCAATGGTTACAAGCCATTAACAAATGTGCTTACAGAGAGCCTTAAGACAGATCCCAGTCTCCCAGTCTGCATCTCTGTCCTTCAAAAGACTTGCAGCGTCTCATCCTGCCATGGGTATGTACTTGCTGCTTGTGCCTCACCCTGGTTCCTAAATTCCTGTTTGCTGTATAGAAAGCTGCTAATTAACGTGTACCTTTGCTAAAATTTCAAATCAGCTATTTGAAATGGAAGGGAAGCAGAAAGCAACTTGTAAATTCTGTGCATAATGAAGTAAAGAACAAGCACACATAATGAAGGCAAACAATCGCACAGCCTCGGTGTGATTCTTTTATCTTAGAAGACAAAACGGAGGGAGCTGATTAGTGCTGAGCCTTGGGTGAAAGACCGGCTTCTCTTTCTTCCCTGTGCGATGTGGTAGGGTCCTTGAAGCCACATTTCAGGTCACAATGCTTTCCAAAATTTTTGTTATTGTTTTCGTCCTAGCCTGAAATGGGTAATTCTGCTGTGTGGTTGTCTCTAGGAAGCAGCCTTTGGCTGTTACATATGTGGCCAACAGAATACCCCTACATGCGGCTCAGACCACTGGACTCCAACAGACAGAGAGTACTAAGAACTAAAATATTTACTACGCCTCAGTCCCTGTGCTCGATGCTGTAGATAAAAACAAAGAAGGAAAAGAATATCCACTACCCTTGAGATATCCACTGCTCATGGAGAAGAAATGTCAGAAAACAACATTCATGATGGGCAGAGAGGACTTCTGCCATACACAGGAAAGGGAGTAGGTCTGAGAAGAGCTCTGTGGAGGAGGAGGAGAAGAAGAAGGTGATAGCTGAGATGAGACAAGAAGGAAGGAGAAGCAGAAGGAGACTATCCCCAGAAAGCAACCTCAGATTGGAAGACGCAAGTCTGGAGCATTGCATCAGACAGGGTTTCAGGAACTGCACATGGTTTCCTGCTGTGCGTGGAGGTGTGAAGATGTTCAGAGAAGGAAAACCTGGGAGGCAAAGGTGGAATGGTCATCAGAGGCCAACTCTAAAGGGCTGGGCCAATGAGGAATAAGTGGGAATGATATAGCAGAGTCAGACTTTAGAGCGTGAACCCCAGTTGATTGGACGATGGCAGGAAGCAGTGATGGTGATGAACACTTCCATGCTGACCATGTGAGGCCTTGAGGAAGCGGTGATGGTGATGAACACTTCCATGCTGACTCTGTGAGGCCTTGAGGAAGCGGTGATGGTGATGAACACTTCCATGTTGACTCTGTGAGGCCAGAGGCTGAGGATCCTAAGACTAGAAATGCCCAGCAGAAATCTTCAAGTATATTAAGGCAATCGGGGAACAACCAAGTTATCTGAGAACCGGTCAAACAGAAGGTTGTGATCTGCCATCCTAGATCCAAATCCCAGCTCTGTGGGTCATCATGCATGTAACTAGGCAGGCCGTGTAACATTCTGCTTATTGATTTCTTCATAAGAGCGAAGATAGGATCCTCTTCTTAGTTACTGCTGTGAGGACTGAATGAGTTGAGCCTTTGGTACATGTCACAACCAGTCCAGTTCTCATATGAACCATGATATGGAGGAGGCAGGAACTGGCGCCTGGTGGGGCAGAGGAAGCTGTCCAAAGGAATCCCATTGTTTTGTCTTGGGCAGTGCGGCAGATGGTAAGCACAGGAGGGGAGCAGCGAATAAGGAAGATGATGTGGATTGATATGGGAGCCATTGAGAGTGGGAAGCCCAAGGAACATGCCAACAGAACTATCCTTCTTGCCACCATCAAAGAGGGTGAGTCCTGAGGACCAGACTGAACAGTTAGAGAGCTAGAGTTCTCAGTGACAGCTCAAGGGCTGACTCCGAGGGCCAGGGAGACAGAGGGAAAGGCCAGGGAGGCAGTTTGGGGAGGGCCTAGATGGCTGAAGGAAGAGGTCAGCCAGCCTAGGGAGACTCAGCTGGGATAGTCTGAGAGTAAGAAGGAAAACCGGGAAAGAACAGCATCGTGAGGCCATGGGAGAGCAGCTGGAAATGTTAAACGGGGCATGGAAAGGCTGTGGAATGAGGAATAAGAGATGACATCTATCTGACTGGGCAATATGCACATTCGTGGTTGTGCTATCAGTCAGTCTGGATAACCACAGTGGTTCCACTTGCTTACTTCACAAAGAAACTTAACCTAGAATTAGGAAAAACAGGATTTGGAGAACTGGAAAAGAAAAGAGAATAGAGAAAGTAACTGCAGGAACAGCTCCCTCCTTGAGGGCCAGGAAGCAAAGACAGGCTGGAGTCTCAGGAGTGGCTCCCCCTCTGGGTGGGGGGTGCGTCCCACCTGATTCTGATACCTCCAGCTCGGAGAAAGAAGGGTCTTAGGGAGCTGAGAGTCGGGGAAGGAAACTCAGGTCCAGCGGAGCTGCTGCCCTGGAAGCTGGGAAGGTAAACTCAAAAGAACAGAGGTTGAACCTGCAGGTAGTTCCGGGGTGTGTGTGTGTGTGTGTGTGTGTGTGTGTGCGCGCGCGCGCGCGTGCAGGTGAGAGCCAGAGACTGACACAGCATTGTTACTGAGTCACACTAGCCAACGCCCACAGCAGGCGAACAGGAAGCAGAAGCCTGTTCTTACCTTTCCTCTTTTTGCTTTCCAGTCTCCCCGGAGTGTCCTCTATCAGTCAAACACAATGGAAGCCAGGTGTCATCGGAGAAATAGAGCATTGTAGGCTCCAGGCTCCAGGCTCCAGGCTCCAGGCTCCAGGCTCCAGGCTCCAGGCTCCAGGCTCCAGGCTCCAGGCTCCAGGCTCCTGCAGTGTACTCCAGAAAGGTGCTTGAGGCAGAGTGATCTGTCAATCTAGTTGTAATGCTTTGGAGGAAAAGGCCATCTAGCAACGGACTGAGAAGTAGAAATGTAGACAGCAAATGTGGACTGCTTTCTTAAAAACAGTGAAGCTCTCAAACCAGCCTGACATGTGTATGCATTTTGGAAACCTCCAGAGAGGTTTTTGTTTCTGTTTTTGTGTTTTGATGGGCAGCTGGAGCCCTCCAGGTATCGGCGGCCAGTGCTGTCAGCCCAACTAGGACAAGGGTACCTGGGTCAAATCCCCACTGTCAAGGTGTTAAAAGACACCTCAGAGCGCTCTGTGGATGCCAAGATGAAAGTTAGGAAAACTGGATGTGCGTATGCGGGCTTAGAGGAAGCACCGTGCAGACCCTTCCAGGGTGAAGCTCTTTATTCCTTTTAGAGCAAACTCATTCAGTGAGCCCAGAACTACTCGGGTGTCATTGCCCACAACACACAGGCAGAGACAAATATGAGTTGGTGCAGACTCACAGGAACACATGTGTACTCCTAGGGGAAACAGATAAAAAAGACAGAAATGAGTAAATGAACGGACTCGCTTGTCCAGTGAGTCATTGTAGAGTAGCCGTTCATCTTCAACTGCCTGAGTTTTTTTTTTTTTTTTTTTTTTTTTTTTTGGTTTTTCGAGACAGGGTTTCTCTGTGTAGCTTTGCGCCTTTCCTGGAGCTCACTTGGTAGCCCAGGCTGGCCTCGAACTCACAGAGATCCGCCTGGCTCTGCCTCCCGAGTGCTGGGATTAAAGGCGTGCGCCACCAACGCCCGGCTCTGCCTGAGTTTTTAAAGCATCATTTATTAACATTGGAGTTTATTTTTAAAAAGAAATTGAGAAATTGACTTCAAAGGATTGATCCCCCCAAACTAACAGTTGTTAGAATCTGTAATTTACAAGAAACAACAGTATTTAGGTGGCTTTTGTTTTAAAGAGAGGAAATCCTGCTGAGAATGGCCATGTGTTTACTGAAGCTGCATGCTGAAGCAGAAGAGCTCAGTTAGTAGGCAGGACACTCGATTAGAAGCTAACTGGGCTGGATTCCAGTCCTGCCTCTGTGTGCGTGCGTGTGTGCGTGTGTGCGTGTGTGCGTGCGTGTGTGTGTGTGTGTGTGTGTGTGTATGAGTGTGCGTGTGTGTGCACACACATGTGTGTGTGCGCGCGCGTGTGTATCTATGCGTTTGTGAAGGTTGTGTGCATGAGTGTACGCATGTGCCACACATGTAGAAATCAGAGATCAACAATGAAAGTCTTCCTTGATTGATCTGTAACTTCTTATTGTTTTGGAAGCTGAAAACAATTTTATTAGAGTTTGAGAGGAAAACAGTGTAAAATTTAAAAAAAGGTGACCCTGAAATTCAAATAGGTGGTAGGTAAAATCTAGGAATACTAGATAGTAGAGCAAAGGAATGGAGATGTGAGATATGAGAGGGAAAGATAAAATTCACAAAGAACTCTAGGAGGCCTCACATTTGACTAACAGGACTGAAGGAGAAAGAATTACAAGGAGGAAGAAATTGTCAGAGGACTACCTCAGTGGGTCTTTCCAGAGTCACAGGACATGAATCTCCAAATCAAGAAGAAGCCTGCTGCTTCTTGCTCAAGACAATTAGCTACTAAGTCTCTGTACATATATCCACATGTGCATACCTCTAGACTCATCATCATAAAACTTCAGTAATCAGGAATAAAGAAAAGATATTGAGAAATTTTAATATAAATATAAATTTAAAACAATACTGCAGAAAACAAGAGCTTTGATTACCCTGTACCACCCCCTGTGGCCAGATACTCTTAGGTTGTCCAGCCCTGGCTCCAGGAGCATTCCTGCTGTTCAGTGCTATATTTCTTTTCTAGAGTCACTGAGACTGAGCTACCAGGCCAACACTGGCATGTTGACTTTTAGTGAGCCCTCTCTGTGAGTCAGCTCTGCACAAATACAATACAACACTCAAGGAAGTCTAACCTATAAAAAGAAAAGTATTTCACTCACAATTTTAGAGGTCCAAATTTTAAAGCAGGCTCTTGATTTGGCCACTCATGAATGCAACAGAGGGTGTCACATTATGGTAGGAATTCGTGTAAAAAAAATTATGAGAGAAAGCATTTAACTGGTGGCCTGCTTACAGTTTCAGAGAGGGAATCCATGACCAGCATGGTGGAGAGTGTAGTGGCAGGCAGACAAGCATGGCGCTGGGGCAGAGGGAGAGGCAGAGAGAGGGAGAGAGAGAGACTGATCTCGGTGTGAGCATTTGAAAGCTCAAAGCCCACCCCAAGTGACACGCCTCCTCTAAAACAGGTCACACCTTCTAATCCTTCCCAAACAATTCCACCAACTAGGGACCAAACATTTAAACATATGAGACTATGGGATCGTTCTCATTCGAACTGCCACACATACATATATCACACGCAAGTCCACAGTGGGCCTTGTCTTGGGCCCATAAGTCAGTTCTCTTCAAGCTTTACTCTGTTCTATAACCTCTGATCCCCAACACCCAAATGTAGAGCCCAAAGGCAGGTGAAGAGACAGCGGGCATCCTCTATTCGTTTGACCCCTCAGCCGGCATCTAGGGTAGTCACCATATGGTGGTGATGCCATTTTCTTCCAGGTGCTCCACAGCAACAGTGAGTTCTTCCCACTGATGTCTCCTGTCTGCCCCCATGGATATGTAGATGTCATATATTCCCAGATTAGCCGAAGCTCTGCGTACTTCAGGACATTCCTTGGACCAGTGGGGCTGCTCTTCCCATTCCCACTCTGGTCCTCCGTACTGGTGACAGTGAGTGGAAGGGAAGCATCAGGCCAACGTGGAAAGAATTTTTCTCTAGGAACACAGCAACTACACCGTTAAGAGAGGAGAGGTTTGGGACACGTGTTACTCCATGTTGGAACATTCTAAGTGGTGTGGGAGTATAATCAAAATATAAATTTTTGCTTGTATTCCCCGGCTTACTCTGGATGGGGCTTGCATGTGTGGCCATCATGAGTGAAGCAAATCTGTAACATCTGAAGGACTCCCTGGAAGCTGATACTCAGAGGGACCTGATGGATGATGTAAGCAGAGTCTGATAGATGGTATTGCAGAAACAACACAGGCACGTAGATATGAATCAGTGACCCATGTTCCCAAGAACTTGACATTATAGCATAAAAATATTGCTATTCTTTTGTGGTACAAGTACAAAATTATCCAAAACTGGTGCAGTTGCCAATTGTGTTTAGACATCATGAAGAGTCTTTATATATACTCACAAAATAGTAAATATTATTACCTCATCTCTATTCATTATTCTAAATTGTTTGCAACAAAATACTGTATCCCAATATGGCCCCAGGAGTGATATAATGCTTTTATATTTGTAATTTTAAAAAATAATTTATTCTTTAAGATAGGGTTTTGCCAAAAGGGAAATATAAAAATAAGTGAAAAATGTCCTCAAAATCATATGACAGAGACGTGATCTTGATTACATCTTTGTGGATATCTTTTCCAATAAATACACAGACACAAAGGTGGGAAATCAGGATTACTTTTAGAGAAATAGTTCTATAATAGATTATAATTAAAATATATACAAATAAGATTACACATAAGTAATTAAATGTACTTGAATTTAACATAATCTGATGTTAAACTTTAAAAACCAGTAAACTTCAATGAAATATGTTGCCACACACCCAGCATACATAGCATGAACTGGAGTCAATGCTTTCTAGTACACCCTAACTCAGCCGGTGGGGTCACTTCTTTGCCCTTCAAATGAAAGCTTTCATAATTATAAAAGGTATATATAAGGTTTTTCTGTGTACCCTAAGATTGCCTCAGACTCATCATACTCAAGCCTCAGTTCCCTAAAGTGCCATAATCACAGATGATTATGCCCAATGGTTTATAATACTCTTCTAATCAAATAATTTCTCTAGAAAGAAGCCTTAAAATTGTCTAAGTTTCCATGCACATCGGAATACCCCTGTTTATAGGAAAGGGAGAATGTACTCCAGTCCATTAAGTGTTTCCAGAAAAAGTAACTCAAGATCCAGGAAACATGATATTCAACACAGAAAATGAAGAGTCAAATCCAAGGGTAACAAATATAGAAATCAACTAACATAGATCTAAAGAGAAAAATGGAGAGTCCTGGCAGAGGGATCCTTGATAATAGCCTGGATAGTTTTCAACTTCTGAGATGACCAAATGATAACAGCAAAATTATGATGAAAAACAGGCAATTTAAACTCATGGAAAAACAAAATTCTGTATAAGTAAAGTAATGTAATCATTCATTGTCTTTCACTGATCCCATAAATTTCATTTACGTAACTACCTTCTGTAAATATTGACTATTGATATTAAGCTTTTGTGTACAGCTTATAAACAAATCATTTGATAATTAAGGTCATACAGAAGAATGTTATGTCATTGACTTTAGCAACAGGGAGGTAGATTGAAATGACAGAAATGAGTGAGGGAACTGTGAGGCAGGTTCCGAGGGCTCGAGAGACCTACTTTAGTGGTTGGCTGGGTGAAGTATAAAGAAAAGGGCAGAGTGCTGGCAGCCTTGTCTTTCAAAGTGTGGACAGGATTATGAACTGATGACAATAAATTTCAAAACAGAAGTATATACAGTAGACATGGATATATGCTGACATTCCCAAGCTACCCTAGAAAGACACTAAACATAGTGAGGACTGCTTTGGGGGGATAGATAGGAGACTGGCACGATGGATTAGATATCTATGCTAATGTTGGGTGGTAGATGCTAGATAACAAATAAGACTGAATTCATCAAGTCATCCCCTTCTTGATTTGAGGGGCAATTGTGTAAGAAACTTGCTTTGTATTAGAAATATTTTAAAGCTATCTTCTCAACTGTTATTTCTTTACTAAAAATTAAATTCTAAGTTTTAAAAAGTTCAGAATATGTCTGGGCAGGGTGATTTTGAAGGCACCCTTCATGTCTGTCTGAAACCCACATAAACTGCTCCTCAAGCTCACCTCACCCTGCAGGAGCCCTGGAACTTTCCCTTCCCAAAAGTCTGGCATATATCCAAGCTATTATCTTATCAGAAGCCAGTCAGGCCAGGCCACTGGGAACCTCTTGAACATTATTTTAATAAATGTCAAGTTTTCACTCTTGACCTTATTTTGTCTTCTCAGCATCTCTATTAAGTAATTATTCCAATCATCTGCATCTCAAAGATGAGATTCAATGAAACTAATTAATTGCCCTGAGTGGCATGGGCTTCAGATTACTACAATGCATTTGAACATATGGACTTCATTCAGTCCTGTTCTCTGCAGCTAAGGCATGAGGACACACAGCAAGGTGTTCTCCTCAATTATAGGCTAGCACTTTGGGGAATCTGATGGAGGTTGGAAACTGTAGCTGCCTTCTCACTCTTGAGCTCATGAATGCCAGTGATCTGAGAGTACACTCACCAAGGTTCTCATTAGAGAACCCAGAAGACTTACCCTGCCAGTTAGTACCGACTTAGTGTACAATATCTGGAAGGCACTGGTACAACCATTTCGGGCCTCACAGCAGCATCTGTCTTCTATCTTGACATTTTTTGCAAGTCCCACATCATAGTAAACTACTCCTGCATTTCTCATTCGTACTTTAGGAAGAGGAATGCTTCCAGGACAAGTCGTCTTGGGGAGTGGGGAACCCAGGGAATGTTCTAGATAGGATTCCACTTAGGCCTGCCAGAGAAAACATCTGCCTTTCCAGTGAGTGCTGGCCCACATAGGCTGCCTACAACAAATTCATTTTTGGTGCATAGGGCTGCAGAAATTTTAATGAAAGTGTTTCAAAGGAGTATAAGCCAGAATTCTTGGCTTATAGAAACTCCACAGGACACTGGAGAAAGCTTATGTAAATTCTTGATGGAAATATTGCCTACTGAGAGTGACTGCCAAACTGGCCATCTCAACCTCACAAAACCTTTATTTGGCCTTCTTGGTCCCCCATGCTCTTCACACACAGTGAAACCTACGTGGCAGGCTACAGTCCTGTGGTTCTATTGTACAAATCTGGGATATTTTTTCTTAGCTCCCTACCTATCTCTCAGTTTTATGTTTTAATATTGCTTCAGCTTTATAGTCAAGTCTCACTGGTCTCAGGAAGACCCACTTTATTCCAGTTCTACTATCCAGTGAAATAGACTCAGTATTGCTAGAAACCATTCCTTATGCCCTCCAAAAAAGTACATAAAGTCTCTTTGATACGTGAATTTATATTTTTAATTCACATTTTTAAAAATACTCAAATGAGACATAATCAGAATACTTTTAATGACTCAAATTCAGACAGGGAAAATAAGAAATAAAAAGATAGCAAAATAAGTGTTAAGAAAAGAAAAACTAACATCAATCTCCCGGGACCCATTTTTATTAGATTTTTTTTTAATGGAAAGAAACTGTAATGCTTCACATAACTGTGGGCTTCTTCCTCTTCCTCCTTTTCGTAGGTCAGATACATAAACTTAGCCTAAATTTCTTGAGTAGATAGGCAATAAACTATTTATAACATCATTTTGTCCTGGTTAACTTATGACTAATCCTAAATAATTAAGAGAGTCTGGTGGCTGGCTATATATACAGAAGCAAACCTCAAATAAGGGTCATTTCTGCCTGAAACCCAAAGCCTAGGTGCCGCAGAACTGTGGTTACCACGTTACAGTAGCTACTGATGGAATATATGAGCAAGTCCTAGAATCCTGTGGCCAAAAGTGGGCTTAGGAGGGGGGTGCTTTGATCTGGATAGCAAGGTCACTACGAGAGGGAGCACCCTGGGCACCAGTAAAGGCCTAGCTGGTAACTCTTAGCTATCAACACTTCACTGAACTCTTCCATATGGAATCTTACCTTGAAACTTTGGGAAACAAAACCCAGTCACCACCTTCTGCCACTTCTGTGTGGCGCCCACACTGCCAACCTCTCGCGTCTCCCTCCAGATGAATCTTTTGTGCAGCAGGGCTGCCCCCAAAGCCTATCATTTTACCAACACTTAAAAATATTTTCTCAACATTCTCAGCTAGTGCTCAAAATTGGCCTGATATATATAGAGCCTCCTTTGTGGAATAACAAGATTATTTTTATCGTTTTCCGATTCTCTAAGGCCCGACCTGTCACCAAAGAACTTCTAAAAATACCAGGATGATAATGATCTCCTTCGTCATCACCCTCTGTGCTTATGGCTTCATTAGGAGGGTTGGGGTTTTATTTATTTTCTGAGAGCTCTCTCCAATCATGACACATATTTCATTGCTTCAAGAACACCTAGGATAGATGTTGTCGCCATCCTGGGAAGGTGGTTGGTTTTGTTTCCACCTTTATAGGAAAGCATTTTTTTTTTTTTTTTGAATTGCACCTTTGAGTTGCAAGTGTATCGTGGTGGAGTCTGGAAGACAAATGCTCACCGAAGAGAATAATTTTGTTCTTTTGGTAAATCTCATTCAACTCAGCAGCAGCAACAGCAGTAAGCACCTACTATGTGCTAGGAATGGAAGGATGAATGCAGAGCTGTAGCAGGAACCTTAAAAGTTCTTATTAATAAAATCAAACCCGAGGCCAGTTTTCGGGGTCAATGCTGGTAGATCAGAGAGATAGAACAAGCCACAGCTATCTCACCTCACCAGTTCCTCAGCTGGTCCTGTTTCCTCAGACTGGAAGCTTCTGTGTCCTCATCCCAATAGCTCTCAGCTGAACTGTGTTGCTCCAAAGCCTGAAGCTTAACCAGCCAAATGCTTCTAGTTTCTGGTCCTCACGCCTTATATATCTTTTTGCTTTCTATCACCACTCCCTGGGATTAAAGGCTGGTTTTCTGGGATTAAAGGAGTGTGTCACCACCATGCTTGGCTATTTCCAATGTGGCCTTGAACTCACAGAGATCCAGAGGGATTTCTATCTCTGGAATGTTAGGATTAAAGGCGTGTGCCACCACCGCCACACTCTTGCTATGGCTCTAATAGCTCTGACCCCCGGGCAACTTTATTTATTAACATACAATCAAAATCACATTTCAGTATAATTAGATTACCACCACACAGAGCTCTTTGCCCTCAGGTGTCTTATTGCTTACCAGGGTAGACCGTTTCATAAAGAGGTAACAACAACACACTGTAATTAGGGCTATAAAACATTGCTGTTTGTATAAGCATACAAGGACAGGTCCATCAATAAAGGGGCACCTGGGCTAGCAAAATGATTCACAGGTAAAGGTACTTGCAGTCAAGCCTAACTACCTGAGTTCAATTCCAAGGACCCACGTGGTGGAAGGAGAGAATTGACTCCCCAAAGCCATACTCTGACCTAAGCTGGACCTGACCTAAAAACCTTCTCCCTGGGGACTAGCTTTAATGGTACCAAAAGGTGACATTCAACTTCCAAATTAAGGAAGCAACAAATAGTCCTATCCAACTAGGATGTCTATGAACCACAAAAACAACCAGCATAGCACAACGACCCTAAAGGTTCGGTAATGCCATGCATAACTTGGCAGTAACCAACAGCTCTCTAATTGGATATAGGACTCATTCAACAAGAGAAAAAAAAATCACGCCTGGTACTGGAAACCCAGCCATCTCCCCAGGGCTAGGGAAGTTACACGTCTTGGAGGAAAACCTACAACTGCCACTTACTAAACCAACCTAACCCCTAACATTTACCTTATACACACAGGCATGTGCAGTCAGCTTTCACCCTTCATCAGAGAAACTTCTCTTTGCAACAGATGGAGGCCATTGCAGAAAAACGCAACCCATCAAAATGCAGAGCTGTGGAGTCCAGTGCCAACAGACACGTGGACAGCACAACTCCTGCTCCTAAGGCTCAGGGACCACTGAAGAAGCAGCAGAAAGACTATACAGAGGGGCAGGAAGTTGTTGTGAGATCGTGTCTCCTAGAAATGTCAGAGAAGCTGCACCCATGAAGTCTCATCAGCATGGCTGCCTAAACATGAGCTGAACAAGGACAATACCAATAAACAGGCTAACATGGATAGGGGAAAGTTCATGAAGCCTCAACCCTAGACAAAACCCTGAGAGCAGGAGAAATAGCCTTCCCCCAAGGAAGAGCACACCAATTGATTATCCAATGATCAGCCCTGAAAACATATATATATATATATATATATACACACACACAAGTAACATTATACGGACTGAATAGGTTGTATTTATGTATTTAGGAATACACACACACACACACACACACACACAACTACAACAACAATTTAAGAAAAAGAGGCCATGAAATTGAATGAGAGCAGAATGGGTGCATGAGAGGGACTGATAGGAGGAAAGGGAAGGGGGTAACGATGTAATTATATGATAATCTTTAAAATTACATATAATGGTTCTATGAGTTCCACATGTATGCCATAGCATATGTATGTGCAATATATGTGCCATATGTATGTGCCACATGTACACACACACACACACACACACACACACACTAAATAAATAAATACAGGGAGCTAGAAAAATGGCTCAGGAGTCAAGAGCACTGGCTGTTCTTCCAGTGGACCCAAGTTTGGTTCCCAGCACCCATGTGGAGGCTTACAACTGTCTCCAATTCCAGGGAATCCAATACTCTCTCCAGGCCTCTGGGGACACTAGGCACACATACAATGTACATACATTATATGCAGACAAAACAATTACAGACATAAAATAAAAACAAGCAAATCATCTAAAGTGAGGCCAACAAATCCTGCTTAACTAAATCAGAAAGGAAATATAATGAGAAATAAACCATGTTTTCGGTAGATTCTGACACTGTCTTGTTGCTCAGAGATGAGATCGTATTGAGATTGTACATCACTCTTTGTGTATCTTTGGTTGAAATAAAGAGGCTTATTTTAGAGAGTTGTTGGAAGCATCTGCTCCTGGAGTAGAATTTAGAATATATTCTTGGGAGTAGGCTCTTCAACATTTATTCTTGGCTGTTGGCTTTGGTGAGTCTTTTTCAGCCACACATATATAGAAGTGCCTACTTATTCACCCTGCAGGAACCCTGCATAGAAAATGTCCTAACTGTAGATGCATCAAATGGAGGGCATCCATTACTCTAACAATGACATTCTATCATTTCATGGCACAAGGTGAAATAATTATGTCAACTATCATATTGTCTATTCCTTTGACAATAATTTTTCCTTTATTTTGAATATCTACTTTGTGAAGAAAAAGACAGCGTATGCTTGAAAATGTTATGAAGCTATGACATCAGATTCAGTGTGTATTATCAGCATAAGCAGACATGTTCGATACTGCTCAGATTCTCACACCAGATGATTTAGCATTGAGTCGTAGCTCTGCCTAGCTGTGTTTTTCAGAACACCAATTTAGCCTCTCTGAACTGCAGTTTCAGAGTCTGAAAAAAGACACCCAACATACAAACATAGTTTGAGCACAACTGAGACACCATAAGTTGCTTAGTCTGGAGGAAGGACTTAATAAAAAGTCATTCATCTGCTTCCCCAAGTCAGAAGCACGCTTGAGGAAGTAGTGAATAAACTAGGGACGTGGACATAGAGAATGTGCGTAAGTAAACTGTTAGATGACTGACGTTGTCCATCTTTTGAAGTAGCACTCAGCTCCCAGCCTTGGCCCCTCAACAGTTGTACTGGTCATGGGGGAAGAGCAGGAATCTCCTCATCACCACCTCACTTCACTGTGCCGTGGTCTGCACTGCTGGGGTGTCCACGGGATTGCCTGTGACTGCCTGCATCCTCACCACTGCTACATGTAAATAGCAAAGCTCCAAGTTTCTATAGTTCAGAAGAAATCTTGAACTTGCTGTGGAAGACGCCTGAGGATAAACGGTGCTGTAAGAGGAGCATTTTTCATGAATGCTACTGTCTCCTAATATCCAAATTCTATGAACAACAATTCAAAAGCCAACAGATGTTCCTGAAGCATGAACATAGCTGTGATTAGATTAGGCTCCTTGATGTCCTTGGTGTTCAAGTCCTAGTCACACACAATGGATCCAAACATCCTGAATTCCTGGATAGTCTACAGCACAGACTCGTTTTATTTCTTCACTATTGTCACCTAAATTGTCCTTTTCCTAGAGGCAAGTGCATCTCAGGAAGGAAGTCATACTGACTTTCGAAGACTCAGCAGGAAGGGAGCCATCAAAGTGTCCCAGGGAAGAGGATCCTTGGAGGGATGGGAGTTGTAGAATTGAGCTCCAGTTCAGTCCCATTGCTGAAGGAAACTTTTAGGTCAATTTATAGTTGTTTTTTATTTTTTCTAGTTTAGTGAGAATATAAAGACCAGATTATCATGACAGGGGATCGGGTTTTCTCTCTGGAATGTTTTAAGCATCCTGATGTCTCTTTAAATCTAGTAGGAATGAACTAAACTGATAGAATCCTATGACTAATAGGGAAGATTCGTGGAATCTTTGGGATAAAGTCTATTTGATTGTGGTGGATGGTCTTTTGATGTGTTCTTGGATTCAATTTGCAAGTATTTTATTGAGTATTTTTGCATCTGTGTTCATAAGGGAAATTGATCTGCAATTCTCTTCTTCGTTGGATCTTTACAGGGTAACTGTGGTTTTGTAAAAACAATTGGGCAATGTTCCTTTTTTATTTTGGGGAATAATTTGAGGAGTATTGGCATTAATTCTCTTTTGAAGGTCTGATAGAATTTTGCCCTGAAAGTATCTGGTCCTGGGTTTTCTGGTTGAGAGTCTTTCCCTGACTGCTTCTATTTCACTGGGGGTTATAGGTCTGTTTAAATTGCTTATCTGATCTTGATTTAACTTTGGTAGGTCATATGTATCAAGAAAATTATCCATTTCTTTTAGATTTTCCAGTTTGATGGAGTTTTTTTTTGATGGAGTTTTTAAAGTATGTCCTTATGATTTCTGCATTTCCTCAGTGTCTGTTGTTACATCCCCTTTCCATCTCTAATTTTGTTAATTTGGATATTTTCTCTCTGCTTCTTAGTTAATTTAGGTATGGGTTTGTCGATCTTACTGAATTTTTTTCCAAAGGACTAACTTTCTTTCATTGATTATTTGTATTGTTTTTGTTGTTGTTTCTATTTTATTGGCCCCAAGTTGATTATTTCTTGCCATCTACTTCTTCTGGATGTTATTTCTTCTCTTTGTTCTAACTCTTTCAGGTGTGCTGTTAAGTTACTACTATGAGATCTCCTCATTTTCTATGAGGCACTCAGTGCTATAAAACCACCTCTTAGAACTACCTTCATTGTATCCCATAAGTTTGGGTATGTTTTATATTCATTTTCATTCAATTCTGGGAAGTGTTTGATTTCTTTCTTAATTTCTGTCATTCAGTAATGAGTTGTTCAGTTCCTATGAGTTTGTAAGCTCCCTGTCGTTTTTGATAACCAGCTTTAATTCGTGGTGGTCAGATAGGATGCGGGGTGTTATTCCAATTTTCTTGTATCTGTTGAGACTTGCTTTGTCTATTTTGGAGTAAGTTCCATGAGGTGCTGAGAAGAAAGTATGTTCTTTTGTGTTGTTTGCATGAAAGGTTCTGTGCATATTTATTAGGTCTATTTGGTTTCATGGTTTCTGTTTAGTTTTTGTCTGGATGATCTGTCTACTGGTGAGCGTAGGGATTGAAGTCTTCCACTATCACTGTGTGAGGGTCAGCATGTGATTTAAGCTGCAGTAGTGTTTCTTTTATGAACTTGGGTGCCCTTGTGTTTGGCGCATAGATGTTTAGAATTGTAATGGCCTCCTGAGTTATTTTTCATATGATGAATATAACGTGTCCTTCCTTATCTTTTCTGATTAATTTTGGTTTGATGTCTGTGTCTTTTGATTGGAGAATTGAGACCATTGATGTTGAGAGTTGTCAATGAACAGTGTTTGTTGATTTCCTGCTATTGTATTGTTCTGTTGTAGATTTTTCCTCCCTCTTTTGATTTGATGATCTGAGATGATTTATTTTTGTGTTTTCTTGGGTGTGGTTAACCTCTTCAGGTTGTTTTCCTTCTAGCACCTTCTGTAGAGCTAGTCTTAGAGATAGTACTTAAATTTGGTTTATCTTGGAATTTTTTCTTTCTACATCTATTGTGACTGAAAGTTTTGCTGGGTATAGCAGTCTTGACTGACATCTGTGGTCTCAGAGTCTGCAGCACATCTTTCCAGGCATGTCTGGCTTTTAGAGTCTCCATTGAGAAATCAGGTGCAATTTTTATAGGTCTGCCTTTATATGTTGCTTGGTCTTTTTCCCTCTCAGCTTTTAATATTCTTTCTTTGTTCTGTATGTTTAGTGTTTTGCTTATTATGTGTGCTAAGGGGACTTTCTTTTATGGTCCAGTCTATCTGGTGTTTTGTAAGCTTCTTATGCATTTATAGGCATCTCCTTCTTTAGGTTAGGAAAATTTTCTTCTATGATTTTGTTGAAAATATTTTCTGTGCTTTTACCTGGGTTTCTTCTCCTTCTATTCCTATTAATCAAAGTTCATAGTGTCTTAGATTTCCTGTATGTTTTGTGCCTGGATTTTTTTTAATTTATCATTTTCTTTGACTGGGTATCCATTTCTTCTATCTTATCTTCAATGCCTGAAGTTCTTTCTTCCATTTCTTGTATTCTGTTGGTGAGACTTACCTCTAAGGTTTTTCTTTGACTGCCTAAATTTTTCAGTACCAGTTTTACCTCTATTTTAGAGTTTTCTTTAGTGATTTGATATTTACTTTCATATCTTGAACTGTATTCTTTATTTCATTCCACTGTTTGTGTTTTCATAGATTCTATTAATGGGTGTATTCATAGCCTCTCAATGTCCTTGATCACATTCATAATAGCTATTTTGAAGCTATTCTCTGGACCTACTATATTACGGGTTCTGGTAGAGACGTTTTGTCCTGGCTGTCATTGTGTTTCTATGCTGGTGTCTAGACATCTGGAGTTGAGATGATTATAATTCTAGATGTTAATATCTAGTCTTGTCTTTCCTCGGTAGGTTCTCAGTTCCCTGGTTTATGTTGGAGAGTGTGGTGGCTGTGCTACCTGGGGGTCCCAAGAGTAGAATGTGTTTCTAGGTATAGGGAGTTGACATGAAGAAATGGGGAGGGGCTAGAAGGGGCGTGGCTGAGAGGGTCACAGGAAGGAGATAGCCTGGGACTGCTGCAAGAGGTCTGCAGAGTCTCTGGGGAACAGAGGCAGAGAGGGAAGACAAGCCTGCTTCAGGGCTGGGGGTGAGACTGGAGAGTTGGCAATGGAGAGAAGCAAGGGTGAAGATAGCCTCCCTGACTCCCAGGGCAGCCTGGCCAGCAGGTTGCCGGCAGCTGAGACGAAGGGACAGGGTGAAGAAGGAAGGCTGTCAGATAAGATCTGCAGACCCCCCTCCCCCGGGGAATGGGGGCAGAGAGGAAGGAGAGGCCACAGAGGTGGTCTGCTACAAAGCTGGGGATAAAACTGGGGAGTGAGGATTGGAGGACCGGAAGGAGGGTGAAGACAGCATGCCTGCTTCCCAGGCCGGTGAGGCCATGGATTTCTAGGTAGAGTGCGCCTCCAGGTTTGGAGGGTCGGGCAAAAAGCATCTCGTCCCCCATCATAATGCAAAAAGCTGTTGATGCCAGTTTCCTTGTTCATAACCAGTCTGCTTGTTCAGGTGGCGCCTGACTGTTTGTATCAAGTACAAACCCTGCTCTCTGAGGACAGACAAGCTGTGGCACTGTGGAGCCGAGGCTGAAGATTTTGGACATGGCCCCACCAGCTTAACATAATTGTGCTACTCACCTACCACGTTAGAGGAAGCAAGGCTGTTCTAACCACTGGAACATTCCTGCAGTGTCTGGGAGGACATTTCTCTGTGGCTACACTCAAGGAATCACCAGCTCAATGCCTGACTTATGACTATTTCCCTATATTGTATGCATTTGGTATACAGTTTTTTTCCCAAGGTAACTGGTGTCACCTTAACAAGATAACAAAGTCTGTTGCTTTTCTGTTGTAGTGTGGAAAATCCACCATGTGCCATACACACCCCAACCTGTGTCTCTTGCTTCCTAGAAAGATCAGGAGGCTGTTTAAAAACTTGGTTGGTTGCTGTGGCCATTAGCCCACTGGGCACAGATACCCCAAGCAAGGCATGAATGCAACCTAACCACAAAACCATAACTTTACTTATATTTTGAAACATAATGAAATCTGTTTTTAGTAATTGGACTGTCCATTGTGACATCGTGTCTTAATGTCAAAAGGCAGGACACATCTGAGTAAGGCTTCTGCACCGATGAGTCTCAGTGAAACTTGGTAAGCGGTGGTTTAGTCCGGCAGAGAACACAAAAAAGGCGGGACACAAAAATGAGAAAAAGTTACACAGAGCTGCATATGTAGAGGTCAATAAGTGGGTGGTGGGAGGTGCCACAGCGGAGATACAGAACACACAAACCAGACATTTAGAACTCTGGATGATGGCAGCCAAAGACTCCAGGATCAGAGAGACCAGGAGACGGGATGGGGTGGTGCAGAGCTTGTCCTCCCCATCACCGTCACAGCCTCTTCCTGTCTTCCTGGTGCCCAGATAATGGATGCAGTTCACTTGTTCTGAATTCCTGGCTCCCTCAAACCAGAACAAAAGTTGTGATCTGTCTCCAACAAACCGACTATCTTCTTTCCCTTTAGGCCAGGGCCGACACTGAATTACCTGTTTAGAGATACAAGTGACAGCACCTACTTCACTCTTCATATAAAGCTAATCTGCTTTAAAACCAGAAAGGCCAGGACAATCAGGTATTTAGACACAGGCTTCACCAGTCCAAGATTAGAAGAGTCCTTGTATTTTTCTCTGAATCATCTATTTTTTTGTTATAGCCTAGTAAAGTATTTACATTATTCAAATGTAAATACTTTGTTTTTAATTTTTTAACTGAAGCAAAATATACATGAGAAAAAAATGCTTTTGTCAAGTTCATAATCTTACATGCCAAATACACCCAGGCGGACAGCACTTAGCTCTAAAGCAGGAAGTCGCCAGAAGTCCCTCCCTCTTGCCTCCCCCAGCCATTCTTCCTCCAGAGTAACTATTTTCTAGCTTATGACAGTGCAAATATATTTTTCTGTATGTATCCTACGTGACTGAAATAATACAGCCTTCTGTCTGCTTTCTTTCAACACTATTCATGAAAGCCACCATACTGTTGCATGTAAGTTCAGATCTTCCTCTTCACTGTACGGTTCCCACAAAGAACAACATACTACAGTGTACCCATTTTCATGTACAGGGTACCCTGTAACTTCAAAGGAGCTACTTCAAATGTACAATGTGCATATCTTCATGTATGATTTTGATAAGCATGAAACACATCATAAAATTAGTAACATCTGACCTGAAGGCAAATGACCATGAATATTTCTTTGTTTCCTAGGCCCCATAGGAGCAAGCTCAGTAAGAAAATGTGTTCTGAGTATATTTAGGAATCCATCTAAAAAAAATAAAGCAATAAAAGAGAAAATAAGATGATTTTATGTTTATATCATCTCATCACAATGTTTTGGCAGTTTGCTCCCTAAACCCAAGCAGCAAGCATCCAAGCTTCCACACAGCTTGGATTCTCAAAGCTGTGAGGTCACAGCTTTCTCACCAACACCCTCTGCCTGCCTCCCGACAACTTGCGATCACCTCAGTCATGTCTATTCTCAGCTCATATAGAATTCTTTTTTTTTTTCCTCAAAAATACTTTCTCCTAGTCTATTTTTCCCCTTTGAAGTTCTCTGGTGACTTGAAAATGAAACTATACAGATATCCAGTCTACTTGCCTGTCTTCAAAAAGCCACTGGAAATGGCAATGAGGGGAGAATGAGCATCTGAGTTCTTCCCACTTCCTTCCACTATGGGTGGTGGTCGGGCACGAAGCGGGGAGGAAGACATGGCCCCTGAAGCCCGGATCATCTAAAGGAAGAATAAGGATGGTCTGTGGGTGGCTGACAGATTGTGTCGCAGGCTAGACTGGGTTGGGGATGGCTGTGGATCTGTGGGATGTCTGCTTCTTTGGGAATACATTTTCTAGAATTCACCTGCACACCAGATGCCAAATGTACTAGTAGTCCAGACACCGGCCAACCAAGCCTTTCCACCCTGACCCCAGATGCTGTTCAGGAGGTTCTTGCCCAGCCCAGTTCCTGCCCCCACAGAACATAAGAGCTAATACAGTGGTGGTGTCTTTGTGTTCCACATGCACACTGTGGCATGCATGGACACATGCATGGTAACTAACCAACTAACTAACCATCCAAACAAACAAATAATATAATAAAATAAGAGAATGGCACCTCTCAAGATGCCCATTCAGGGAAGAAAAGGTCTAGCAGGAACCCCAGATTTCTCAAGACTTTCTTTCACGTACTGTACCTGTGACCCTGTGAGCCGTTGAGAGTCTGAAACTACTAACAGCCAAATTTCCTGGTTTCTGCTCACCAGGAAGCAATTCATTATCTACTGCCGAGAGAGAGAGAGAGAGAGAGAGAGAGAGAGAGAGAGAGAGAGAGAGAGAGAGAGAGAGAGAGGCCCAGGGCAGCCCATAGGAATGGAGCTGGGACCACAGCCTTAGCAGCCTCAGCATGGCTTCAGGATCCTTGTTCCCACGGAGATGGACTCGAACTAGCAGTGTTCGTTCTTTCTGGAGCTGGAGAAGGAGAGAAACAGAAAGTTGGCTAGAAGAAGGCCTCTAGTCTCCTGTCACACACAATGCAGGGGTGTTAATAGCTGAGACACAGTCCTTAGCTTCTCACCCCGCAGTCTAGTTACCTTTGGTGTGTGAAAGGCATTGTGTTTAGCAGCTGAGGCAGATTCCGGACCAAGCCCGGTGGTAGTTAGAATTCAGGCTCTGCAGTTTACTAGCTGTGTGACTTGGAACAATTACTAACCCTCCTTAAGACTCCTTTCTTCATTTGTGAAGACCCCTTCATAGGAAAGACCCTTTCACAGGAAAGACCCTTTAGTAACTCTGCCATAATGTGTTTGCAGTATTAGTGTAGGAAAGGAGCTATAGAATGGGTAAAGAAAGACAACAGAATTGTATTCAGAGCACCTGAAAGATAGAAGCCAATCCCAGGCACTGGAGGCTTCTTCCTTAATCATCCACACCCAAGATGGTTCTCCTGACCATGTGCAAAGTACATTCAACAGTGGGGAAGACCCTTCATATTGTTCTTGAGTCATCGGAAAACAAATACAAATTTGCTCTGATACCTAATCCATTTGATGGATGAGAATCTAGTTCTTCACAAAACCTCAAGTTCTTAACTATGGAAATTTCTGGATTTCACCCAAATCAGTTTTCTGTACAGGCATAGGCTTCATGTGCATATCATTACAACACAATTGTTTTTCCAATTTCCACTAAAATTTTATCTCTCACTTGATGAGCAATTTTATGAGAGCTGAGACATCAGCTCAAACTGTTTCACAAAGCACTGTGTTATTTCAGCGGCGAGGATGTGATGAGCTGCCCGTGTTCACAGAAGCGCCTCACTGCTGGGCTTCCACTCCTTGCTTCACCTAAACTTCTCACGTCTAGCCAAGCTCTCCAGCTCCCCTTAACCTCCACTCTTCAGCTGTTCCTGTTAGCAACACTAGCTCACTTCCTTTGCCATCTCTTTTCATCTCAGAAAACGTTTTTCTCTGGGCCTGGGTCCTGAAGACAGGACTCTCCGGCTAGGAGAGAGTCATTTATCTGCTGGGGGTGAGGAAAGGTGCAATAGATGGTAGGTGGTAGGGGATGGGAGCATGGGGGGATGGGATGGTCGAGCTGGAACAGGGACAGAGTGGGAGAGCAATGAAGGAGATATCTTGATAGAGGGAGACATCATGGGGATAGGGAGAAACCTGGTGTTGGGAAGTTCCTAGGAATCCCCAAGGATGACCCCAACTTAGACCATTAGCAGTGGTTGAAGGGGTGCCTGAGCTGGCCTATCCTGGTGATCAGATTTGTGAATGCCCTAACTGTCATCATAGAGCCTTCATCCAGTAACTGATGGAAACATGCAGAGAGCCATGGCCAAGCACCAGGCCAAGCTCCAAGAGTCAAGTCGAAGAGTGGGAAGAAGGATTCTATGAGCAAGGGGCATCAAGACCATGATGGGGAAACTTACAGAGACAACTGAACCAAGCTAGTGGGAACTCATGAACTTTGGACCAACAGCTGTGGAGCCTGCATGGGACTGGACTGGGCCCTCTGCATGGGCAAGACTGTTGTGTAGGTTGCTCTGTTTGAGGGGCCCCTGACAGTGGGAATAGGATCTACCCCTGGTGTATGAACTGGCTTTTTTATTTATTTATTTATTTATTTATTTATTTATTTATTTATTTATTTATTTATTTTCGAGACAGGGTTTCTCTGTGTAGCTTTGCGCCTTTCCTGGGACTCACTTGGTAGCCCAGGCTGGCCTCGAACTCACAGAGATCCACCTGCCTCTGCCTCCCGAGTGCTGGGATTAAAGGCGTGCGCCACCACCACCCGGCATGAACTGGCCTTTTGAAGCCCATTGTCCATGATGGGACAACTTGCACAGCCTCGATGCAGGGGGGAGGGGCTTGGACCTGCCTCAGCTTAGCTGACTCCCCATAGGAGGCCATATCTTTTGAAGGAGGGGATGGGGAGTGGGCTGGGGGGGTAAGGCTGCAGAGGGGAGCGGGAGGAGGGTTGAGAGAGGGATCTGTGGTTGGTATGTGGAATGAATAAAAATTTTCTTAATGAAAAAGAAAGAAAGAAAGAAAATGTTTTTCATGAATGCCACTGTTAGCTGTGAGGTGTGGGGCAGTCTGCTGGGGGAACCATTGCCTAAAGTACAGGTCTCTGGGAACACAGCTAGTCCTGCTCAGCTTTAGTTCCTGCAACACATAAGGCCTCAGTGTCCCCCCTCTTACACTTGAGACTTTTCTCAGAGTACATTTAAATGACAACCCAGTCTCACATGTATATTCCCTAAAGAATGATTCTGTCATTGACATCTTGGAATGTTATCTATAAAGCAAGACTATGAACAGATTTGAAGGGTTTTCGTTCTCTGGATGTTTTAGGTAGTTGGTCTTCATTTTTCCTGGTAACATAATGGTTTCTATGAGCTATAGCAATATTCACTCAAATGTGAGGTGAGGGAATTTTTTTTAAATAAGGAGTAATGTCAATTATGACATGCCATGAAGTGATGTGTGCAGCTCAAAAGTGTATGTCCTTGACCTTTACATTTCCTCTCAGTTCCTGTCCCAAGAGCTCAATGTGTAACCCATTACACTTCTGAGCTTGATTTGAAGGGCTGAGCAGATACAGTATGTACTGTGTTCTTCTGTACTTTTTGGGCATTATGTCTTGTAAACTACCCTAAGTGTAGTCTTCTAGTGTGGATCTACCTGAATATTTAGACATAGTGGAGATCTCTAGACAGTTTCAGAAATTGATTGAGCTTAAATTTTGCTTCCTCTTAACAGTCCCTTCGAGTCCATCCTTGTAGAACAGAAGCTACTCCTTGGCTGAGGATTCTCTTTTTCTATGTTGATTCTTTTTCTTATCTAAATTTACATTTTATTTTGCTGTATAAGCATTTTGCCTGCATAAATGCTCATGTACACCCCCCCCCACACACACACACATACATACATACACACATCTGTTACCCACAAAGGCCAGAAAAGCTCAGATCCCTTGGAACTGGAGTTGTATATGCTTGTGAGCTACCATGTGGTATTTCATCTTGGTCTCAGGCAGCCTGTGTCTCATTATAATTACGTTTCCTCATGGACTGATGAATGGAAAGAAAAGAGGAGTCATATTAAAGAACCTCCCTTCTGAGGATCGTAACACCACAAAAGACAAACTTTACCTGTAACAATGCTCGGCTTTGGAGCAACACTTTCCAAGCTCTAAGTTCCACAGGTGGCCACCCTTTCCTTGGAGAACTCTAAGGGAGCTGGCTGTCCCACTGAAATGCTTGTAATTATTTGCTAGGGCTTCTCGCCTAGTGTGAGACAATCCTGAGAACTTCATTCAGGGCATAAGATGTAACAAGGTTTCTAATGACCATGCTAGTAAGCTTTGAAACACATTAAAAATTTGCACTGGATTTGACCAAGATCAGGTGTCCAGAACCCATGCAGAGACACAGTTCTAGGTGTGGCTGCCCTGACCTAGCTCTAGCTAGATAAAGGTTCAACTTATCCACAGGACTGTAACTTAACTCCCAAGAAGCAACTGAGACTTTTTCTACTTCTACAGTATTTATCAAATTCTGTATTTCTCCCAGGTGTGTGTGTGTGTGTGTGTGTGTGTGTGTGTGTGTGTGTGTGTGTATGTGTGTGTGTGTGTGTGTTCATATGTGGGCATTTGTGTGTCACATGTAGAGGTCAGAAGACAGCTTTCAGTGTTAGTTCTTGCCTCCCACCTTGGTTTTGAGGTAGACTATCTATGTCCTCTAGGCTATGTGTCCTCTAAGCTTCAGGCTCATTCTCCAACAGTGCTGTGTTTATGGATAGGTGCCACGACATCTGGCTTCTTCTGTAGGTTCTGTGGATCAAATTCAGGTCTTCAGAGTTGCATGGTAAGTGCTTTTACCATGGAGCCATCTTTCTGCCCCCTCTCACAAGCCTTTGAAACAGGTAAAAAGTAAGAAATAATACAATGAAACATCAAAAGTAGATTCACATTCCTTTGGAGAATGGGTTTTTTTTTTAATCTAATTTTAAAAAAGATTGTTAGAGAGGACTTAACTTTGATGGAGCAATCTCCCTTCCCATTCCAAAACCTGGTGTCAACATGAGGCCTCCTTCACTCAGCCAACGTTGAGGGCCTTCAGATCTCATCCCTGGTGGCTCAAGGGTTCTCTTCCACATGGAGACTTCACTTCTAAACATGACAGGTTTGCTGCTAAAGATATTTGGAAGAGACTCAGGGTCAACAAACACAGCAAAACCAAAACTGGGTAAGTTCCCACCATTGTTAACGTACAGCTCTACCTCATTCCCGTCTTTCAGTTCTGACTTGTCTACCTCATGGAGGAGGTTGCCGGTAAAGCATTGGAGACTGTTGTGATGTCTCACAATGCTTCAGGGTTCAGTACCACCTTTGCATCTTCATGGACTGGATTATTTGTTCATTGCTCTCTCGCTGTTTGTTCTCTGAGGACTCTGCAATAGGAGAGGTCCAGACTCAGACACTGGATAAGGTTGTGATGTAGCTCTTTGCCATGGTGAAGTGGTGCCCAGTAACCAAGGCAGCCGCACCAACAAGGGGGTCATAGAAGCCCACAGAAAAGTCCTCATGTCCTGCACTGTATCTGTGTCCGTGGGTTCTGGGTACTTTTAATAGCACCCACTTTCCCTCCTGGATTTCAAGTACAAGTTCCTACCCTGGTTCTGGCTCAGGTTCGGGCTCCAGTTCTGCAATAGGTTCTAAGTCATTGCTGACTGCCCATCATAGACTGTTCCAGAATCATTTTGTACCACTTCACGGGTCTCCTCCTTCAACAGGAAACTCTGGTTAAGTATTCCCCAACAGCTGGCTGGGCCTCCCTCTCTTTATCTCAGTGTGTTCTGCCCCTAAGTCTCTTATATGTTTAGTCCCGTATCCCCATCTGCTTCATAGAGGACCCAAACTAACACACATACAGTAAAGGAGAAACAACTGACTTTCTCACCCAGTCCTAGATTCAATTTTTATATCTGCCCTCGTTAACTATGTGACCTTAACTCTTGCAATTTTCTCATTAGTTAAAATACATTTTCTCTTAAAGTTATAGTGAATATTGAATGAGATCCATTTGAGCAGTACCTGTAATGTGCCTCCTGTAATAGGTACACAGTAGGTTCATTTCTCATCATTGTCCTGCAGCAGAGCAGTGAGGTACTGAGGCGCTGTAGTGTTAAGCTTTGATAAGGGGCTGCGCAGAAGGCCAGGCATGGTGATGAACACCTGTGATCCCTGAGCTCAGGAGGTGGAGGTTAAAGGGTCAAGAGTTCAAGGGTAGTCTTGGCTACACAGTGCGTTTGAGGTCAGCCTGAGCTATGCAACACTCAGAGAGAGAGGCAGACAGAGACAGAGACAGTCACAGAGACAGAAACAGAGACAGAGAAAGAGACAGATAGAATGAGATTGATTTGCATGGAGGAGCCCCACATCTCTCAGGAGGACTTGCTTATCACTCAGCTGTGGAAGGTGGCCATGAGGTGTGGCCGTGGATCTGGAGCTGTCAGTCACTATTCCTTGTGGCAGGAGGTCTGAGATCTGAGTTATTCACTTGCATGGCAAGTGTTCTCATCCCACTGTGTGGCACGTTCACTCTCCACACAGATTCAGAAAGCAGTGTGGCTGCTGGGAACTGAACCCGGACTATTCTCAAGGGCAGCAAGTGCTCCAAACTTAACCTCCAGCGTGATCACCTTGGCCACGTCATGTGTGTTTCTCTCAGGTCAGTGGCTAATAGTGGAGGTTGCTAATGTCAACTGGCCAAGCCATCTTGGCTGTTTGGTTATTCAGTGCCTCTCCCATGGCAAAACTTTGTGTGTGCCAATATGTGATACCAAGGCTTTTCACATTGGTACAGTAGTAACTGGGGAGGTTAGGTTCCAGGACACCCAGGGATACCACAATCTGCAGGTGCCAAAGTCCCTAATGTATAATAGACAGTATATAGGATTTGCATGTAACTGACATACCTCAACGCATACACATGCTTTTCAGCTCTGCAGATGGAGCCAAGTTTCACATATGTTATTGCATTTCCTTAATGAAGCCCCCTCAAAATCTAGTATCAGGAGTCTTCCCCAGGGACAAGTATATTCTAGTAATTTCTGAGGCTCCTTCAGTATTTTTCTGCTTGATTAGTCTCAGCAGGTCCACAGCCAAATATTGGGAATTAAGCAAGTGTCTACCTGGAAGGTCAGGGATTAGGATGAGTTCCCGCTGAGCAGTTATCTTCCACCTGTGAGCTGTTGGGCCACACTCGGGAAAGGTGGGACACCCTGGCAAATCCTGAGGGTTTTGGGGGAGTCTTCAGCAATGCCTACCTAGAACATCCCTTCCCATGTCCCCCATTCCAGGCTGTAACATGCAACCTTCTGAACTTGGCATAATAGACTTGCCCCTTAGCTCTCCCCGACTTTCTAACTGGTCACACACATTCACCTGTATCCAGCTTCTACTACAGGAGCAGGGTTCCTATGCCATTAGTAAGAATCTCTGGCTCAGTTCAGTCCTCAGTTTCTCATCAAGGTCCCAATTCCATTCTCCATAGGCCTGCATGCGACCTAGTAGTGACCAGTAAACTGTACTTCCCCATAGACGCCTGCCTCTCTCCCTGTGATTTTTTAAATACCTAGTCATTGGCCAGGGTCTCTCTAGGTGAAGGGTTTACTATTTGGGCCTCTACTATTGGCCAGGGACCCCCTGTGTCCTGTGTGTCATCAGGAAGTTGTCCCTTTAGCCTTCCGAGCCAGCAGTAGGCCTGCTTCACATTCCCAGCTCCCCTTTGCTTTCTCAGCCTATCCCTGCCACCACCATGTTAGTTTGGGTCCTCCAAGAGACAGATGCACAAGAGACCCAGTAGGAGAAATGCCTGTGAGGATAAAGAGGAGGGAACAGGAGGACCCTAGCGCAGGTGGAAAGCTGTAAAGGAAGGGAAGGGCCTGGGAGGCAGTATCTGGGGCTGGAGATCCGTTTCTAGGAATATTTAGCTGATGGGAATCCTCACCTGAGAGTCATCTGTAGGAGTCCCTGCATCCCTCAGGAATCCTCCATTAGGATGCCATGGTTAGTCATTGCCTGGTGGCGGCTTTCAGGAATTGGGGCTGGGTGCAGACACTATGGCGACTCCAGAGGTGTCAGCCGGAGGTGCTGGCTGCAGCCGAGCAGAGCCCTGTGCTCCTGTGAGCACCACGACACTAAATCCAAACTTAGTCTGGCCAAGACAGCGGTGCTGATAACAGCCTAATGTCAGTCGTCCCGTATGGCATTCTCATTCTGATAGTTCTGCACACAGGAAGGACAATGGCAGAGAAATCTGGGGACGTCTAGCAAGACCAATGGGAAAATGATTTCCTGCAGTTGTCTTCCTTCATACAAGAGATGAAGCCTCTCTGAAGGATATTATTTTTTATGAAAGACATGCCTCTGGTATACAGAAAAATGGAATGATACCACTTTAGAACTCAAAGAAAAATTGTTCCATTTTGGAATCGGGAATGGAATGCTCAATAGAAAGTCTGTTTCTGCCCCTCTCTCTTGATCGAGATGTGAGCAGAATTATACTTGAACGAAGCAATTTTCCACTTGCATTTTTAATAACCAGGAGAAAGATGGTAATATTCCTCTGCAGAGATTCTTCAAAATGGAATGGGCCTATCAGTCATGTGCACTGTGTGTCAATCTACTTGGTAGTTAGACAGACCTGTGAAAGATTCTCAACCCCCATTCTCGAGATCAGTATACTTACTTGAATGTCTCTAGTGACAGGAAACTCACTGCTTTCTGAGGCAGCCTCATTATGTGGCTAGACTGAGCTATTTCAATGATGCATCAAAAGGTGATTGAATCAGGAGATTGGGGAGATAGGTCAATTGATAAGTATCTTTCCATTAGATGAGGACCCGAATTTGATCTCCAAATTCCACACAAACAACACAAGTGCAGCTCCCTTCTAATCCTACTGATTGGGAGGCAGAGGCAGGAGGCTCACTGGTCAACTAGCCTAATTGGCAAGCTCCAGATCCTAATGAGAGACCTCGTCACAGTGAAGCACGGCAATGGCTCCTGAGCAACAATGTGGGAGGTTGACTTCTGACACACACACACACACACACACACACGCACACGCACACGCACATGCACACACACACATACACACATATGCACACATACACACATATATACATGTACACACATACATACACACATATGCACACATACACATACACACACATATATACACATACACACATATGCACACACACATACATACACACACATATGCACACACATATACACACACATATGCACACATATACACATACATACACACACATATGCACACACATATGCACACATACACACATACATACACACACACATACACACACATACAAACATACATACACACAAACATACCAAAAAAAAAAAAGCTAGGGTCTCTATATGAGGGAAAATATGTTCTATTTGTCTTTCTGAGTTTGGGTTGCCTCACTTAATAATTTCCAGACCCATGCTTTCCCATAAACACCATTTTCAATTTGCTTTATTGCTTCATATGTGTATATGTAACCACCTTTCATTATCCATCCATCTGAGCTGTTCTGTTTCTCTGCTGTTGTGAGTGAGTAACAGTAGACATAGACGGGTAACTATTTCTGTGGTAGGATGTGGAATCCTACGGTATGCCCAGGAGCAGTACAGCTGGGTCATATGGGAGTTCCACTTCCAACTTTTGGAGAAGTCTCCACACTGACTTCCTTAAAGAGCCTGTCAAAATATATAATGTCCGTGACATGGTATCAACTTTAGCTAATGATGACATGATTTCAAATATTACAAAACCATATCATAATCAATAAATTAACACACTGACAGTTCATCTAAGTATTAATAAACACGATATAGATTATTACCGTCCATTCTGGGGCCTAATAAAACATGGTTGTCAAGACAAGAGTGAGTCATACAGCTGTAATCCCGGGAATGGGAGACTTAAACAAGGAGAACGATAGTTGAAAGCCAGCCTGGCCTACACAGCAAGACCATGTTTGATAAACAAAAATAGAAACAGAAGAACCGGGTGTAATTCGCCAATTCTCGCCACTGGTCTTCTTGTCGTGTGCTTTTTTCTCTTCCCACCCTGTGCAGCTCCGGGATGGCAGCCTCACCCTTGCCAGGCAGCGTGTAAGGTGCAGACTGCAGACCCCAGTTCACCCTACAGGACCAGAACCCGCTCCTTACCAAGCTCCCCAAGGAAGCCCTGGGCATCTTAAACTTTGGCTGCTCTGCATCCTACAGTCCTGGGAGCACATAACTGAATGCCTGCCTCCGCCTCCTCTATGAGACCAGGGAAATGAGGGGTTCTCCAGGAGCCCTCCAGAGCCTCAGCCCTTCCTCGATTTTTCCAGTTACCTTGAATGTTCCCAGGAGTTCTTCTGCAGCGACTGTGAAGGCAGGGGGAAATTGATGACTGATTTAAAGATACATTTCATCCCTTTCAATATTAATAGTCATAAATGAGACTCCTTCGCACAGGAGGGACACTGCACTAGCTCTGCAGCCTGGTCGCTTGATCTATCTCTGTCCTAATTGAGTCCTGGACTTTTAGCTGAGTTCCAGAAATACAGCGGAGCACAGGACCCACGCTACAAAAGGCTCTGAGAGGTGTCTTGCCCACCAGGGGTGGGAATGAGAAAACACGTTAGGAGGAGAAAAGGTGCAGGCTTTTTTGGAACCAGCTGAGTAGAGTTCAAGTTCTGGCTAGCCACTTGTTGGAAGTGCTCCTTGCAGGGCTGGTCTGTGAACAGGATTTAACGATAACACCCACAGCATGAGCTGCTGGGGAGCTCATATGAGATAAATGCTGTGACATGCTTAGTCTAGAACATAATGAATAAATTCTTGGTGTTGTCTTCCTCATTACTCTTTCAGTTCTAAAGCGGACAATTATTCTAGAAGGTTGCTCTAGTTAATGCATATAAATATATTTTATATATACCTGCATTCCACAAACACTTCCTATTTCCTTGGTTTTATTGATCATCCTTAAGAGAGAGGTCAAACTAGGCAAAGATACTAAGTATCCGACCCTCAAAAACCCCTTAACATCAGGATAAAGCTGACCTGAAGAAAAACAGGGGCTGAAAAAAGGGCTCATCTGAAGAAGCACCTGTGGTATGAGAATGGGGACCTGAGCTGGGATCTCCAGCACCCATATAGGAATCTCTGCATGGCAGCTGCCTGTCACCCCAGTGCTGGAAAGTGAGACAGGAGAGTTCCTGCTACTTTCCATGGTGAGTTCCTCCACTCAGTGAGAGAGCCTTTCTTTAAAATAAGGTAAAGGCCAGGCGGTGGTGGTGCATGCCTTTAATCCCAGCACTCGGGAGGCCAAGCCAAGCGGACCTCAGTGAGTTCGAGGTCAGCCTGGCCTACAGAGACCCAGGCCGGCACCAAAACTACACAGAGAAACCCTGTCTCAGAAAAAAATAATAATAATGTTAAAAAATTGCAGAAGGAACTCAAGTCCTCAATATGAACGTGTATATACTGATACGGGCATACATACTCACACCCACACATACACACCCACACATACACACCCACACATACACACACACACATACACAACACACACACACACACACACACACACACACACACACACACACACACACAGAAAAAGAAGGAGGAGGTGGAGCCAAAGGGAGGCAAGGCTCCAATCAAACTGAATGCCTTTATATAAGCACAAGGGATTCATACAAATCTATATTCATTTTGTTGCCCAAAATATTTATTAGTGTTAATCAGTATTACTATTCAGAGCTCTCAGGAAAACAGAACCAAGAAGATGAAGAGAGAGACAGTGTGAGAAAGAGGCTGGCATTTATTTTTAGGAACGGGCTCACAGAGCTGTGGAGCTGACAAGTGCAGACTCTACATGGCAGACCGGCAGCTGTGGAGCCAGAGAGCGCTGATATGGCAGCTGAAGACCACAGTCTGTAGCTGAAAGGCTCCTCCGGTCCTGCAGCCTCTTGTAAAATGATCACTCAAAGGCTTATATTAACTATGAACTGGATGGCCTACGGCAGGTCTCTTGCTATAAGGCTAGCTGTTATAGTTTAACTCAACCTGTAACTATTAATCTATGTATTGCCATGTGTTCCGTGGCTTTACCTGCACCCCATTATGTGTTGCTCCCAGGATGGCTGTCTGGCATCTCCCTCACTCTGCCTTCTCTTTCCTGTCTCTCTTCTTGGATTTCCTGCCTGCCTCTAAGCTGCCTTGCCACAGGCCAGAGCCGCTTATTTATTGACCAGAGGGAACAACATACATTCACAGAGTACAGAAAGACATCCCCCAGCAACAGGCAGTGTGGGAAGGGGGACCCCCTTCCTGCAGGAAGTCAGTTCTCTAGCAAGTAATTCCACAAGGCCTGTGTACGTTGTGGCGAGTCATCTGCTTTACTCAAATTCTACTTATTTAAATGATAATCTCATCTCAAACCATTCGCAATATCAAAACTGATGTTTAACCAAATATCTGAACACTGTGTGTGGACCTAGTCAAGTTGATACACAAAATGAACTATCATAAGATGTTAAATTAACAAATAAATACAATTTTTATCATTGTCTTCTCAGCTCCATCTGTCTCTTATTCTACCAGATTCACCAACGGCTTGCCTTGTTCAGGCTCTACTTTGCATCTACAATAAGGCACAGATGGCTGCCCTTTTTATGCTTGTTTAAGAATGAGGTCATCCAATTTAGTGTGAATGACAGCACAGCTCCAATTGTCACATGAGTGCAATGAGGTACCAGATGACCAGCTAGCGACATGGCTCAGATTTTCCATCAACAAGACTCCAGCCTTCCAATTGTCCACACACTCTACTGATAAGAAGGCTAAGGCTTCTAGCGACTTAAAGACCTTTCCTACTATCATATAGTGAGCTACAACAGAATCAGGATTTTACCCAACTTCTGTCTTATTCCCAAACTCTGGCTCACACCACAGTGTACACAGCTGACAATGGAACCACCGTGGTGTGATGACTGTTTTAATGACAGGGAAGTTGTAGAAGCTGAAATAAATGCTTCAGCCAACTCTTCTGTTCCTTTCTGCCCTTTCCGTCATTGTAGGTAACAATAGAGAACAGGCATCCATCATTGCCTTTAGGGGGTCATTTATCCCGATAATACGTGCTCCATCTTCAAAACTGTTTCCCTTCACGCTGCTGCATAGGAGATGTATCACAGGCAGTGGCAAAGGTGCCTCCTTCTGTTCTCTTGATGGAACCGAGCTTTGAGAGGTCAGCTCGGCTTCTCAGCACTCTACTGTACACAGAGTCAAAAGGAGAGAACAGGGTCCATTCATTGTGCTGGGAAGACCTCATTGGGCTCTCTAAAGTCTCAGAGACATCAACTGTCAAGGAAGCTGGCTAAACTCATTTAAAAAAATAAGTTGCTCCAAGTATAGTAGATTGATTAAAAAAAAATTATTTTTATGGCTTGAAAGCACTTGGGAATCTCATCTTTCCTGACACATTTGAACAACCGAGAGTTAAGAATATCCAGTAAACAGCCGTGCTGGAGTCAAACAATATCATCCTAAGGTTCCCACCTCCACCCATGGCCAAAGTTCCTAAAACTGTACAAAACTTCTGGCTTATCGTGGATTGTAGGGGGATGCAAGGGAAGAGCCCATCTGCGGCAGCTCATGGACGGCCACATAAAAATGAGTTAAGAGGTGCAAAAGGCCTTTCTAAACCATTAGTAATAGCAATAATGACAACAACAACAACAATAATACGCTTTCATCAACCGTGGAAGAGAGAAAACAGAACTGCCCTGTTATTCTTGCTGCAGAAAATACCTCAAAATTGTCCTAAGAAAAGATGATAAAAAGCTGGGCCATGGTGGCACACATCTTTAATCCTAGCATTCGAGAGGCAGAGGCAGGTGGATCTCTGAGTTTGAGGTCAGCCTGGTCTACAGAGTGAGTTCTAGGACAGCCAGGGCTACAGAGAGAAACCCTGTCTCAAAAAAACAAAAACAAAATTGTACCAGGCTTTTTCTTTGGGGCCACCAACCAGCTCCCAAATTATGACACAGAGACTTATTAGTTCTGAATGCTCGGCCTAGCTTAGGCTCGTTTCTGGCTCACTCTTTTAACTTAAGTTAACCTGTCTCTCTTTATCTGCCTTTGGCCTTGTCTTCCTTTCTTGCTGTCCCTGTGTCTGTCTGGCTGATGGCTGCCTGGCTTTGGCCCAGAGCGTGGGCCTCGTTCCCTCCTCCTCTCATTCCTTCTTCTCCTTTGGGATCCTCGATCTCTCCTCCTATTTATTCTCGCTGCCCACCAGCCCCGCCTGTCCTCTCTCCTGCCCAGCTATTGACTTCCCAGCTCTTTATTAACCCAATCAGGTGCCTTAGGCAGGCAAGGTGAAACAAATGCAACACATCTTCACATAATTAATCACACATCTGTACATCATTAAACAAATGCAGCATAAACAAAAGTAACACATCCTTACACAGTTAAAGTGATATTCTGCAGCATAAATATGACATGTCTTCGCCTAGTTAAAATAATATTCTACAACACAAAATTACAGCCAGAATGTAGAGAGATAATACTCTAACAAAGGTCAGGTACATATTTCGAGATATTTGTTGGAATTTTTTATTAGCTTTTGAAAAGTCTACATTTTTTCTGTGATTTCTTGAACTAATTCAGTAACTAATTTTATGTTTTTCATTTAATATTCTTTGTATTCAAGGGGAACATCAAAATTGTGTATTCATTTTATTTAGTTTACTACCTGCCTGTAGACTCTGAGAGCACAATGTAATTTTTTGAAGCAAACAAGACTTGAGGTTTTACTCCTAATGAAGTTTCTGTTGCATAGTGATTATTCCTTTTATACCCAGGAGACTATAAATTTACCCTAATTTGAGAAATATGAGGTAATTTTTATACAAGAGTTGCCATAAAACAGGAAAGTCTGTCACACAATAATTTCAATAAAGCAACCACTAAATATTAATTAAGGAAATGCTTATAATACATGCTGTGGCTGATTCCAGCTCCTTATTTTCTATAAATAATAATAAGAACATATATTTTATTTGTGCTAATATAAGCATATTGTGAATCAAAT
Source organism: Peromyscus leucopus (assembly GCF_004664715.2). NCBI lineage: Eukaryota > Metazoa > Chordata > Mammalia > Rodentia > Cricetidae > Peromyscus > Peromyscus leucopus. Next base: position 138,743,241 of record NC_051067.1, read on the forward strand.
GGAAGACAACAGAGTATAAAAATTAGCAATTGAAACTGAAACATGGAAATGCAGCACTCATAATAAAACAAAACCAATAAGGAAAACAGGGAGGCCACAGAGGAAAATGAAGTCACTCGTCCTCAGCGATTTGTGAACAGGTTATAATGAGAGTACAAAGATAAAATACAAAGAGTATTTCTAACACAATACTCTGGGGCTTTAGATTCAAGTAACTTTTTTGAAAATTAAAAAGTGAAACTCTCAGAGAATATGCAATCTAAATCAGATGAAAAGACAAATATTGCAAACTATCCTAATCACAGTGCATTGTATGCTTGAAAATTGCTGCAAGAGTATAGTTTAAATGTTCTTAACGCACGAAGAACTGATGGCACATTACTTCTATAGTCAGATGTGGAGTGTCCCCCCAAAAGCCCAATATTAAAGGCTGGAGACCCAAGCTCTATCACTTCCCTCTAAGAGGTGAGGGGGAGATGGAAGAAACTAGGTCAACGAGAGTTTGCCCTGGGAGGTGATATTGGGACCACAGCTCCTTCCTGTCTCTCTCTTTGCTTCCCTGATGCCATGAGTTACGGTTCTCACTGGTGTTCTCTGGTTGTCCCCGGGTTTGTGGTTTCCTTCTTCAAAGAACTGAAGAAGCATACAGAAATAATGAAGTGGCAAGAAGTTTTGTTTAAAAGCCAAGAGAAAGTACAAGGCAGATCCACTGCCAGAGGAAGTAACAGGAGACTTGAGTGAGAATGCCCAAGAAGTCTTGTCACAGCTTGGGCTTCACTTAATGGGGTCTAGGAGAAGGAGAAGCTGAGTGCTGTGGGTCACCCTTTTGGGTTCTCTGCTGTGATTGACAGACAAGGACTATGCAACCTTTGTCTACTGCAACGTTCTTTCCCATCATGAACCTGGTTTAGTAGTATGAACCCCCCCAAACACGCATATGCATAAGAGAGTAAATAGGGGATCTTCCCTGAAACGTTACCCAGAGGACACAGTTGTCTTGCTGTGTACACACTCAAAATCAGTCCAAACTTGGTTGGACCATCTCCCTTGGTTTCAGGGTGTTTTTACAGACATGGGACATTATCAGGTGGTTGCTAAGGGGAGTGACTGATTTGCATTGTTTAAGGCAGGTATATGTGCAACCAGATGCAGGTGGGAGTCCCAGTGTACCAGCAGGTTAAGTTATTTAAGTGCATCATTAGGAGAGAAGTGTTTAATTACCCAAGTCAAGTGGTGTCCCAGGTTACTATGCTATTCCCTATGCTTCCTACCCCAAGCTGACTTCCTCCAGTATATGCTTCTATCATGATTTACTTCTTTATTCCAGCCCCAAAGCAACAGGCTCAAGAACTATAGACTGAGACTTTTGAAACTATAAAGCAAAATAGATCTCTTTATTTTAAATTTTTTTTTATATAGGGCCTCACTATGTAGGCCAGGTCTAAACAAAGTCTCACAGTCTTTCCCCTTCTGCCTTCCACGTGTTGATGCTGTGGGGTTACAGGAGTGTGCCATAATTCTCGGCTGTTTCTTCTTTATAACTTGATTACTTGAGGTATTTTGTTATAATGACAGAAAACAACTAACACAGTGGCATCATACATATGGTGATGAGTTTACTTGATAACCATTCTATATATGTACTAAAACCCATTGTCCATTGTAGTCAGACACTTTCCTGTGCTTGCCCAACACCAAGGTCCCACAGCCACTTATAAAATTCCTGTATCCCACCTGGTCCTGCAATCACTCAGACCCAAGTAAACATACAGAGGCTTATATTATTTTTAAACTATGGCCGTGGCAGACTTTTTGCTAGCTAGCTCTTACATCTTAAATTAACCCATTTTTATAAATCTATACTTTGCCACATGGCTTGTAGCTTACTAGTACTTTTATATCTTGCTTCTCCTGGCAGCGGCTAGCAGCATCTTCTCTGCCTTTCTCTCTCTCTAGTTAGAATGTCCCGCCTAACCTTATTCTCCTCACCATTGGCCAAACAGCTTTATTTATCAACCAATCAGAGCAACACATATTCACAGCATACAGAACGACATTCCACAGCAGTACATTATCAATTAATACTATTTTACTTGTCAGTTTAAAGACTTTAGAAAAACAGGTTCCTCTTATGGCACCTTTCCTTTGGTTTTTGTCTTTGACCTTAGAGCTTCATAAAGACAGATAGCAGCTGAAGAGAACTGAGCCAGCACTACCAAGTGACCTACTGATCAGAAATTATTTATTCATTTATTTATATTTTACATGCATTGGTGTTTTGCCATGGGTGTCGGGTCCCCTGGAACTGGAATCAGACAGTTGTGAGCCACCATGTGGGTGCTGGGAGTTGAACCCAGGTCCTCTGGAAGAGCAGTCAGTGCTCTTAACCACTGAGCCATCTCTCTAGCCCCCAGATCTAAAATTGTTAATGATAAACATTGAGTATAAAAGAAAGTAAATATTATACACCAATACCAACTGTTTTGTAAGGAGCATGTACAGATTGAAGACAAGGTCTCACTGCATTGTCTAGGCTGGTGATCTTCTTGCCTCAGCCTCTGGGGTGCATGGATTACAGCCACCAGGCCACCAGGTTGAGAAATAGCAACACATGTAAAAAGAACAGTATATAACAGAATGAGTACAAAATCAGACACTTAGAGGAAGAAAACAAAAAGGAGAAAATTTAGCTGCTGTTTAACAGGTCTCCTTTGCAATTACAAACACTAGTGAGTCTAGCTGGGACACGCCGCTGTACAAACCCTGTCATTGGAGATCTAGTATCGAGCCACTGACTGAGGTTAATGGCTCCATAAGGAACACAGGTCCGTCTGCTTCCTGGCAGCTGATCTCGGTGCTGTTGCTTTAAGGACACATTTGCTGTTTACTTTAACATGACGTTTTTAAAATCAAAATTAAATGTAAGTTAATTAACTTGAAAGTGTTCCTAATTTTTTCATCAATATTAATGCTGCTTTCCCACAGAGAGACCCTGAAGTGCAAATGCTTTACCTTTGCATGGTCCCACGTTCCCCCACCCATTCAGTTTTAATACATGTGACACATTTCACTGCACAGAGTGCGTCCTCCTGCGGAGTTTTCCTAAATGCACATTGAGATCCGCTTGTAAATTCATTTCTCCCAGAATCACAGAATGCCCCTCCCTTCACGTTTCCTCCCTGAAGGGCCAAAAAGGCCTCTTAAGTGACTCTCAGTGTCTCATTATAAACACTTAATTAAAAACTGTGTCGCAGCAAAGGGAATCTGGTCTTCACTTTCTTGCCAACAAGCAAAATTGCTCAAGCTGTCCAATATTTACTGTACGCTTTCCAGTGTGGCTTTAGAATCTCAATCACTTCTTTAAGAAATGCCAGTGTTCTTTTCCCTTTGGCTTAGCAGCCGTCACTGGGAAACATTTGTGTGTAATCCCTCCCTGGATATGTATGAGCTGTAGCAATAATCAAAGCTAGGTGGCCAACAGAGATAGAACTTTGCTGTAAGAGGCCATTCAGCTTCCAGCCTTCCACTTGGCTCAGACATGTGTGTATGCAAAGCACCTCTACCCAAATGCAGGGTGTCCACCAGACCACTTTTCACCTGTTCATTCAACCCTATTTCCAGTGTGCAGCTGGGTCCCTACCTAGATGCCTTCTCCCTCTAACCACTCCCCCTCTCTTGCTTGGGTGCTTTAAGGCCCTTAGCCCAGACAGCCCTCCTCAGCCTTCAACTGCATCTCTTGCAATGCCTAGCCCTTGGCATCTCTCTGCTCTACTCACAGCATCACGACAAGTTCCAAAAGGACCACGATGCTCTGCGCCTCCCCACCCTTCACTGACATCCCATCTTCTCACAATGTTTTTGTACCTCTGACATCTCTCTACCATCCTTCAAAACTCAAGTTCAAAGCTTTATCTCATGGGAAATCCTCTCTGGTCTCTTCAGCTTCAGCAAAAATGAGTACTTCTCTTTTCTGGTTCCCATTGTAGTGCAGATCCTTGTCTTTCCTAACTGTCAGTCAGCCCTCAGCATCCAAGAGTTCAGTCTCCACGAATTCCACATGCACAACAAACTACAGATATGAAACATTCTTGGGGGTGGGGTGATGGGTCATATTGAACATGTACAATCTTTCTTCTTTTGATTTTCTCCCTAAACAATATACCAGAACAATTGTTTAGATAGCGTTTATAGTGGATATTACAAATAGTCCAGATGTTATTGAAAGTATAAAGGAGAATGAGCATAGACGATGCAAACGCTTCACTTTTTGTGCTGTTTAGTCTTTCGACAGCTTGACACAGGTAGAGTCATTTGGGATGAGAAAACCTCAACCGAGAAAATTCCCCCTCCCAATTGGCCTTGTGAAAGCCTGTTCTGACTTGAATATAAAATTTCCCCCACAGGCTCATCACTGAAGGCATGCTTCCCAGGTAGCGGCACCATTTGGGGGAAGTTCTAGAAACTTTAGGAGGCGGGTCTATCAGGAGAAGCATGTCACTGGAGATGGTATCTTGTCTTTCCCAACCTTTTCTGATTTTGTTTTTACCTCTGCTGTGTCATACATGCTTTGTCCATCTTATTTCATACTAGGAATAAGGTGAGAGTAGCAAAGACACATTGACAACATCTACAGTGGGTTCACTCAAACGCCCCAGGAAAATCAAACCACACTGGAGGAGAAGTCACCTGCCTTCAGACAGATCCTAACATCTCTGCCTGCTCAGGGACAGGTAAGCGACAGAGTGAATTGACACACCCCAAGCTGCCTCACAAAGCCCAAACCACCGAATGAGCTGCGGGCTGCTGTGGAAAGCCCCAGATGGTGAAACAGAGGCATAGAAACCTGACCCACAGAAGCAACATAGACCCAGGGAGGAGACAGAATTGGTGACTGGGGGCTAGAGGGAGCTGGAAAGAAGGTCCAGGGGCTTGTCTACGAGGCCCCCACCTACCTGGTGGCCACCAGCATCCTTTAGGCAATGGAGGGGCAGGAGCAGAGGCATCTTGTACCTCATACCCTGTCCAGAAGGTTTAGGCAATGGTTCCTTTGCTAACCTTCACAGGCTCAGAGGGAGTTCCTGGATAAAGCTGAAATGTCTGAAGGCCACCTAGCCCCATGAACTCACCAGGCTTGGCTTGATGCTGGTGATAGGTTAATTGCAGATAGGTGCATGTTTTTAAAATGTAAATTCAATTCTATCTCCACACTTAAAAGCCTCCAGTGGTTGCCATTCCATATTAAAAAAAAAAATCCCAAACCTCCACTATCACCTCTAAGACACCAAAAAGTCTAGTCCCTGGCTGATTCTTGGGGTGAATACCCACCTCTCCCTGGCTGGCTATACTCCTGCTTCACTGTGGGGTGCATCTCCTTAGTGGCTGTCAATCTCCACTAAGACTAAGCCAACACCACTTGGATGAAGTCACGTGAAAGGTCAGACCCCCCCCCAAAAAAAATGTGTCTCTTTGTTAAACCAATTGAGCTACAGATACGTGGAAAGAACTGGCTGCCTGGGAGGGTTTTCTAAACTCTCTATCCCTGATTAAACACAGATCTTCTGAGAGGAGTTCCGTGGTTTGTAGTCCCCTCCCTGAGTATTTCACTCACTGGGGCTGATTAAATACCAGCACAGGGGAGGAAGAGACCACACCAAGACAACCTTGTCCCTCACGGTCATGTCTACCATGACACCTGCAGTTGCAGGCTCACTCATCTTTTCTAAAAATCCTCTCCTCTCCCCCAAGTGGCCAACACTCCCTCTCCTCCCATACAAAAATAGTACGTAAACTCCCAAATCTCTATGCTTTTCTGCGTGTTTATCTTTCATCTGCAATGCCCCCATTCACCCAATATTAACATTAGCCAATCCTTTAAACCTTCCTATTTTCTATTTATCCCGTGGACCCAGCTGTAGAAGCCAGGAGGGTAGAGGGAATGTCTTTCCTCTGCTGGACCCCTTCCCGGAGCCGGAAGAGCTGCTGTCCGTCTTGTTACTTGGCTTTGCGTTTTCAAGGCACTGCCATCAGCCAAGCTTGTCTTGCTCTCACTGACCCTTCCCGCAAGAATGTGATGTTGGTGACAGCGGAGAACCAGTCCCTTCACGACATTCATTTTTCCTGTATCTGGGCCCTGCTTTTGTCCAGCACATCGGTGCCCTCATACCATCCTCTCTGAACCAGAAGGCTCCATGCTACAAGAGAATGACCTGCACACCACAGTGCTCAGGTATGACAGTCAGACCTGGACCAACCTAGATGCGCAGTATTCATTTAATCTTCAGAAAGCATTTCCTCCATAAATACTTGTCAGGAAGGCAAGAACAACAGAAGAGAGGAGTTGCACATTTCCCCAGCTTCTGCAGCCCCCAGTTCCCAGACACCAGCTCTGCCTCTTGTACAAAGCTCCAGGCCTTCTCTCATCCAGCAAAGAGCCTCCATGGGTCTCAGGAGTCCCCAGGAGTTAGTCTGAGTCAAGTCTTCAAACTGGCTTCTTGCCAGGGCTTATGGAACATGTAGCCCAACATCTGGTCCATGCTAGCCTTCAACAAGACTTTTGTTGAAGCAATGAATAAACCTAGAATAGGATATAATGAACAAGCTCCTCCCAACTCTGAGAGTATGTCTATAATGAAACTACTGAGGATTAGTACAGCAATCCCGGAAACACATGCTGAACCTCCCCAAAGAGATTCTTAAATGTACAGGCTCTAGGGCATGGGCGCATTCCTTAAGTAGCACTAGGAAGGCAGAGACCGGTGGATATCTGTGAGTTCAAAGCCAAGCTGGTCTACACAGCAAGTTCCAGGCCAGCCACATCTACATAGTGAGACCCTGTCTCAAATAACAACAACAAAACACATATGGGCTCCTGGGCTCTACCCTGCAGACTCTGAGCTCCCAGGATTAAGAAGCAGATGGACATACAGGTTTGGGAATACTGGCAACTTGAATTTAGGGGTCATTGATTAGAAACTACATTATTATGCTTCCCTTATTTCGCTCATTGTCTAGAGTTTTTAGGTCATAGCAAGGCCTACATACATACAACTCTCTGGGCTGCATGGGGCCATGTGCTCTATTAACTACTTGGACTACTTGGTAGGTGTCAGCTGATATCAGTAGCAATACAGCTCTACCCTTTGACCCTGCGAGCATCTTCTAACAATCGGCTCACAGCCAGCTTCCATGTCTTAAGCAAAGACTAAAGCAATCCACATAGTCATGAGATAAGATATGAGTAAGCCCCTGCTGGTGAAGCAGCTGCAAGAAATACCAGCATCCAGCTTAGTCTGGCAGGAAAGTGGGTGCATTGCTCCAAGAGGCACAGCAAATGCCACAGGAGCCACTGGAAAGGAACTGACAGAAAAAGACTGATGGAGAACTGATCTGCCACTAAGTGGAGTAAACGTAATCTAGTTTGAGAAAAGATGAAGGAGGAATGGAAAGAGATCCAGTACAAAGCATGACCTCCTGCAGAACCGATAATAGAGTAGCCCCCTTCTTTGGGAAATTTAATAATGACACTAAACGAGTAATAAACTGGCAGCTGTGAGGCACTTCTTCAGAGAGGTCCAAGGACTTCTCCATGACATCTACTTTAACTACTCTACAGTCTTCTTGGTGGTGACTGAGTCTAGGATGGCAATGGGGACACACAGGCACAGCACAGCCAGGAGTTAAGACATCTGTGGTGTCAGTCTGAGGGGTCAGGACTGTGGAGGAATTCTTTTTACACTGAAAGCATATATTTCTCTCATTGGTTTAATAAAAAAACAACCAAACGGCCAATAGCTAGTCAGGGAGAGGTTAAGCAGGAGAGTCAGACTGGGAGAACACTGGGAAGAAGACAGGCAAAGTTGCCAGCCAGACACAGAGACGCAGGAATATGCCATGCCAAGAAAAGGTCCTGCCACGTGGTAGAGTACAGGTAAGAAATATGGTTTAAGATGTAAGAGCTAGTTAGTAACAAGCCTAAGCTATTGCCCAAGCATTTATAATTAGTAATAAGTTGCTGTGTGGTTATTTGGGGAGCTAGCTGGCAGGACAAAGCTGACTGGCGGGACAGAGAAAGTCCACCAACAGGTCAGAACCCAGTGAGCTTTCCAAGCCCATGGGTTGTTCCGTGACACCAGCAGTATCTATAGGGGCAGTACTGAAGTCCAGTGAAGATTAGCAGAATCAGGAAGGTGGACTCTTTGAATGAGGCCTTGACTCTCATCCCTGGTTTATTATGGATTATGTCTTGAGTGAATTCTGATAAGGACACAAACACTTGAACCAAGCAGAGGAGAAGGGACTCAGGTACCCTCCAGCTTCTCCAGCTTAAACAATTACCACAACCTCACCCAGCGTGTCCCTGTGCATCCCACACTAGCCCCTGTCTCTACAAGGGGATTGGGGAGAATATGTTTCTGGTGGTTTCTTGACTTATGTCATACTTCAAAGACACCAGTAACAGTGGGCTAAAGCCTGTCCTGATGATTACCTCAGTGAAAAACCTAATTCCAAACAGACCTTGGGACCAGGACTTAGGACTTCTATGGAGCTTTTTCTTTGGGGTGCTATTCAGCTCATAATGGCTCTGAAACCTACAATTTAGCATCACTTCTTAGTCAAGCATGGCTGGGTGCTCTTACTTCTCGGGTGTTCTGTCAGGTCCTTGGCATGCCACACAGTAGATTCTGCTTGGTCCTCCCTTCTCTCTAAGTTGGGGAGGGAAAAGAAACCCTCTTTTCTGTATCCTCGGAGCTTTTCCAGTTCAGTTCCAGGTACAAGTTGAACATCAGGAGTTTGTTGATGAATGGATGCAGATGGTGATAGATCTTGCCAGCTGTGGGGCTGGCTCAGGTACCTGCCTTCACCACAGGATGACAAGTGAACACATGGTCATTGACCTCTGGCCAGACTCTGGCCTGAAGGACTAGATGAGGCAGCACATTTAGACCATTTGTCTTATGCCAGCCTGTCCTTGACAACTGGGAAGTTTTGGAGAAAAGAACCCACAAGTAAAGCTTCAGGAATTCCAAACCATTGTCTTAAATGTCATCTTTCAAGCTCAGGTCATGGATGGTTGCCAAAATGGGGAGGGTTTTTCTTTTCTTTTTTTTTTTCTTTTTTTCCTTTTTTGTTTTTTCCCCCATGATCATTCTTGGTGCCCTCTTGGAAAGCTTTAAGAGGATGGTCTTTGAGATAGATTTACGGCAGAAGATTCAGAACAGCCAAAGTGTAGAGCTGGCTTCTCTTTCAGAATACAAGGAATCGGTAAGATTGAGTCAGAACCCATCGCTTCTGCGTATTCATGTACCTGTAAGCCACTCAGGAATGTCTGGAACGTGCAGGACTTAAGCTGGTGCCCAGCTTAACTTTTATCTGTAGCAACTGCCCTGCCTGAGGCAAGTTTTAAAATTAAAACCATTGTCTTCAGAATTAAAATACTTACAAATTACTTTGGAAGTGCAGGCAATAGCTGTCGGTTCATTGCTGCCCCTGCATTTATCTCTCCATCACTGTCTCTGTCTGTTCTTGTTATCTTAGGCTGGGTAACTTAGAAATAGCAAAATGTATTGCTCACGGTTCTGGAGGTTAGGTAGAGGGTCGAAGATGGAGGAGAACAGCCAAAGTGTAGAGCTCACCTTCTATGCGTCTTCACAGAGTAGAAGGACCAAACTCCCTTGGACCTTTTGTCAGGGCACTAATGCCATTAACAAGTGCTGTGACCACTTCTTGCTACTGCATTGAGATTTGGTTTCATTACACAAATCTGGACTCTCTAACTTAAGCTGTGACAGAACCCTACCTTCTCTGAGGAGGGGCTCACACTCAGCTCACGTTTGCCCGCTGTGAGCTCTGAGGGACAGCAGCAGAGTGGAGGACAGTTGTGGCAGCAGAGCTCGTTTTCCTATGCGTCGTTTGGATGTCCCAAGATCCTTCATGGTGAAGTCAGAACAGATGACCATGTTGTGAGAACGGCCATCCCAGGTGGGGAGGATCCTATCACATCTACCAAGTACTCTCCGATGCTCTGGAGATGAGTCTTTAGAGCATTTCCTTGCCAGCATTGGTCATTGTGTTACTAATGGCTTCCTTGATACTAAATACAATTTTATTAATACAATGATCACTTCTTGAGTTGCCACAGCAACCTGCTGAACTAGACACTGTTGTTTCCTTCAATGTACTGGAGAAGCGCTAAGCACATACATTCATGGGGTGAGAGAGTGGCTGATCTACCTAAGATTCTAGCCCGAATTGGCTCAATTCTGTGCTGTGTTGGCTAAATCATCATCACCATCATCAAATTTTTGAGAGATCAATGTCAGAAGCTAACCTTTGAACTAACTAGAACGTAACCTCTGCATATCCTACATAGAGCACATGATCTGAGTGTGCTGACATAACCAGTCTTCCTCCATTGCTTCCCTACCCTCCGTCATCCCCTAGTTGTTGGAACAAATGGTGGAATCACGGAAGAGGCTCGTGGAAGTGTAAGGGGCTCACACACTGGAAGTGAAGAGTGAGGGAGCACTGGAGAGAAGAAAGCTGCCCCTCTATCCACGTCGATCTCCAGCAGACTGGACCCTGTGGTAACCCTTGAGTGCCCATCACGTACCACGCACAGGCACATCTGCAGACTACGGAAATCACAGGGCTCCCCACATACCTCACAGGGGAAGTAACCTGATTCATACCAGACGGAAAGAGATAGAATTATGTCACAGGTTTGTTTTTTTTTTAACAGCTCACTCAGGCACCAAGACAAAAGGCTGAGCTAGAAGAATCCAGGCCTTGCATCAGACTGGCTCTCAGAAACTGTGTGTACAAAAAGAGGAGGCTAGAAAACGACTCCATCTAACCCCAAGAGAAGGGACTAGACACACAAATTTTCTTCATTTTTTTCCTAGTGAGTTTTTGTCAAATTGACACATGTCAGAGTCACCTGGGAAGAGGAACTCTCAATTGAGGAAATGCCTCCATCAGATTAGCCTGTAGGACAAGCCTGGGGGCATTTCTTGATTAATGATTGATGTGAAAGGGCCCAGTGCACTATGATCAGTGCCATTCCTGGACAGGTGGTCCTGAAGAGCCATGGTGAACAAACCAGTAATCAGTGTTCTAACGTGGTCTCTGCTTCAGTTCCTGTCTCCAAGTTCCTACCTTGAGTTCTCCCCTGGCTTCCCTTAGAACAGATGATGGTCTTTAACCCTTATGCCAAATAAACCCTTTTTTCCCCAAGTTAGTTTTGGTCCTGGTGTTTATCACAGAAACAGTCAGAAGACTAGGACAAGTTAGATCTATGTCTAAGTCTTGTGCTCATGATCCTGGAAATATTAATAAAAGTGAACTAGTCAGCCCAACAGTGGTACTGTATGCCTTTAATCCCAGCATTCGGGAGCCAGAGGCAGGTGGATCTCTGAGTTCAAGGTCAGCCTGGTCTACAGAGTGAGTTCCAGGACAATCAGGGCTACACAGAGAAACCCTGTCTCAAAAAACAAAAATGAAAATCAAGCAAACAAAAAAAAAAGTGGACTAGTCGCTCCTGTGAGATTGGTATAAAGCTTTGGTGACCTTGAAGGAGAAGCCAGAGGTGATACAGGAGAGGACCCCTTACCTGTGCCCTCTCAGAGGCACCCACTGTCTTGAGAAAATATTTAGGCTCCTTGTGGAGTAGGAAGCCTGCATAGCATGGTGCCTGCTCCAGCCCAAGCCCTGCTGTCCCTGTGCTCCTGGACTTCCACCAGTCCAGCACACTTTACCCCTGTCTCTCCAGATCTCCAGATCTAGGACAAGAGCTTCGCCACCAGCTGACACCCGCTCATCCTCTAGATTTGCCCACCTGGAAGCTGGCTCAACTCTTCAGAGGTCCAAGGCAGTATGTTTCCTACATTCTCACCTGCAGCTCTGTTCCTCTACAAAAGTAATCCCCACGGTGGTGGATGTCACCCTTAGCTAGCAGAAAGGTCCCTGAAAGTAGGACTCAGGTCATTATGTTCTTGCTGTGTATAGTATTGTTTCAATGCCACGTTGAAAATGTGTCCTGATGAGCAAGTGATGTAAATGAGTACAGGAGCTGATGTACTGCCTCTGCCCTTGACGGGACCCTTTGCACTTGCTACCATCTTGTTCTCGGGTCTGTATGAGAGGAGGATCAAGGCAAAGATCCACCTCAGTATTTGGATTTCGACTGTGTCCCATTGAAATTAGAATCCATAAACCTGCGCCAAGGATCCATCCATCAGACACCAAAGGCCAAACCTGCCATCATCAATAACAAGGATGATCTTAGCACTGACACTGGAAATGAGCAGAGTGATTCAGACCCAGCAGCTCAAGGACACCAGCAACTACATGGGCTTTGAGAAATCGCCTCTGGATACTCGAATATCGTGTCTAGTAAATAAAGAGGTCTCTCGTGCAACGAGACGAGAACTCCACAGATGTCCAGCATCATAGGTTACTTTGTTACTAAGATGTATATTAATTTTTCACTTGGATTAAACATACATCAAATTTTCTTTGCAAATTAAAACAGGGCCTACTCAGGAATAGCAAAGCTAAAACTAATTCTTTCTCACAGCTGAGGAAGAGTCAAGCTGTGTATTATTAAGGATGACCTGACTAGACCAGGAGATATTTGGTGTTTGGGTCTGAAAGGGCCGTTTGTTGTGTCAGTGAGTTCAAATTCAAGCATCTCCTTCATACAAACCATTCACAGGGACTTGAGTCCTTGACATCCCCCCTAAGCTCTGGACTCTGGAAAAGTGGCCTGGGAGGGCACCTTTTAGGCTGGCCACCACTCTGGAAAACATCCTTTGTCAACACAGGTGTCTTAAGTATATTTGTGTGTTACCTGTACCTTCATCAAGGGTGACCTAATGTGTGTTCTATTTAGGCTCAGGTCTATGAGTGTCCACTGTCAATCTAGACTGGTCTCTTGAAGATAATCACCACACACACACACACACACACACACACACACACACACACACACAAGCTTGGAGGGCAGCCATATTCTACTGTGTGATCTGAACAGTAAAGAAAGTCAGTGTAGAAAAAAGAAGAAGTACAGAGTACTACAAAAGCCAGAGTCAAGGAAGGACAAGAAAGCCTTAGGCTTCCTCACTATGACTTCACCGCTCTCTCCCTATCAGCAGTCTCCCCTCTGAACCCTGACCCCAGCCCTTCTGCACTGGAAATTAATCACTCCACACTCTCAAACTCCAGAAACATCTGCCTGCCCCTCGCTGACCTCTTTGGCTTGATTGACGCTGACTCACAAGGGTGCAGCTTCAGCTCCGTATCTCTGTGTCATGCTTGTCTTCCAGGATTGTAACTCCCTGGAAATATTGCTTTCTCGGCATTAGGCCTAAGACACGATGTATCAGAGGGGATAATAATCTACTAGATGGGCATCAATATCACAATAAGCAGAGGGCCGCCCATCCGTTCGTGTCCCGTATACCAACAACGCCCTCTCTTACCATTCCCCACTGCTGCTTCTGAACATCACCCTTCCCCTTACAAAAGCAAAGATGATAACAGGAAACCAACCACAGCCGCTCCATCCCTCAAATCAAGTTCTCCCCTTCCTAACATACTAGCCATCAGCTCATGGACTGATTCCATCCACTAAAAATTCTCCCTCAAGATTTCATAAAACCCATTTCAGGAAAACAACTGGAAATGGCCTGGGGATAAATGATAACTCTGGGCTCAGGATAACCACACCATTTTGACAAGATACGACATCATATAGGCAGTTAAAGTTTTTAAAACTCAGCTCTAAGAAAAGGCTCTCCTCCCTTACTAATAAGCACCTTGCTCCCCATTAGAATTAGAAACCTTCTCTGAGAAGAGAGGCCAAGCACCAGCCTCAAGGCCTGCCCTCCAGAAGCCGGCTTCCTCTAGCTAGACCCCACCTACTAAAGGTTCCCTAACCTCCCCAAATGGAGCTACCAGCTGAGGATCAAGTGTTCAAACTCATGAGCCTGTGGGGTCAATCCTCACTAGGAAATGGACTTCAACAGCACATGAAAAAGATTGTCTATTGTGGTCAAGTGTGATTTATTCCTGGGATGCAAGAATGGTTGAGCTCAAAGTGTATTTTAAATGCCTATGCCTTGCTAAGTACTCAGACACTGGTATGTTCTTAGTTTGATCTGCACAGCTGTACTCATTTTGCTTATAATAGTGAAGAACTGGAAGTCTGGGTAAGAGAATAGAGTTTAATAAGGTGAGTCCATTGAATGGAATATTAGGACACATTTAAAACAATAATTCTGAAGAGAGTGTTGCACTATGGATATCTTTAAAACTTAAATCAAAGGGTGTAGAGAGCCCGTATGCACAGAGCATATGAATTTGCATTTTAAAACAATACATGTAAATAATATATATCTTGATATATAACATGTTTAGAAGATGAAATTTCAGTTTTTTCTTTCTGCATATCTCTTTTTGAAAATTTGATTATCACGCACAATTTTAATTAATGTACTTTAATAAGTGATTATTTGAAAATATAAGTAAATCTATGGCCGCTACGACCATTATTAAAAAGTCACAGCAGGTAACGTTGAGGAGTCAACATGTGATGCTGAATTGTCCATATGATGGAAGGGGAGGAAAGCTAATGTGACCCGGAAGCCACGAGGGCAATTGTTCACTGGAAACTAGACAAATAAGAGATTGATTAATTAATTAGTATGAAACCCACAATGCAGACAAGACTCTCTTCTGTTTTACCCCGAGGAAAAAGGAGCGAACAATGCTTCCCTTTAATGGACTGAAGGAGGCTACCCAAGAGCTGTGCTTCCCTTGACTGCTGTAAATTATGGTCCCTACTACTTACAGGGGTCGAGAACATCATCCCTGCTCTAAAATTCAGAAATCAGATGCAGAGGCCAGGCACTGTGGGATCCCGAAAGAATCACAATTTCCAAAGATATGTGCAACCCATCAGAAGACTGTGTTCCTGTGGACAGATGATCTCACTGAACTGGAGTCAGCTCTGTTATTTATCACAGGAAAACCCAGTGTGTAGCATGTGCTGGAGGATGTTCAGTGCTTAACTTGGTACCAAAAAAGATGCCTCAAAGCAGATCTATCGAGTGAAAACTTTTGGAAGTATTTTTCTTTGAACCAGGGTTAGCCAGCAGACAGAAATGGAAGTGAGCTCAACCTTGATGAAAATTATAGTCAATGTTATTATCTTTTCTTTGCTATGTGTGGTGGTTTGAATGAGACTGGCCTCCACGGGCTCATGTATTTGAATACTTGGTCCCATATTGGTGGAACTGTTTGGGAAGGGTTAATGGGTATAGGCTCGTTGGAGGAGTTGTGTCACTGGCAATGGGCTGTGAGGTTTGAAAAGACTTGTGTGATTCCTAGTGCGCGCTCTCCCTCCCTCCCTCCCTCCCTCTCTCTCTCTCTCTCTCTCTCTCTCTCTCTCTCTCTCTCTCTCCCTCCCCCTCCCCCCTCCTCTCTCTGTCTCCTTCATGCCTTGGATCAGAATATGAGCTCTCAGCGGTTCCTTCACTCTGTCATTATGGACTCTAACCCTCTGAAGCTGTAAGCCAAATGAAATGCTTTCGTTGATAAGTTACCTAGGTTGTTGTGTTTTGTCACAGCAATAGAAACGTAGTTCAGATGTTATGGCTGTATATTACATGAACCTCATTGTTCTAATGAGCTCACAGCACCATAAAATTAAAAACATATAATGTTAGTGTTAGTACAGTTATTCATTGCTGTAGTGTGCTTGAACATTTACAATTTGGGAGGTTGTGGAACCTTTAGGAAGAGGAGCTTTGGGGTAAGAACTGGGTCACTGTGGGATAGGCGTAGAAGATTACAGTCTAACCCTGCTTCTGGCTGCACTGTGTCTGCCCAGATGTGAATGAGCTCCCACTACCAAGTATGGGATCCTCACCTGCCACCATGTTCTCCCTACCGAGATAAACCCTATCCTCAAACCACGAGTCAAAATGAAGCCTTCCTCTGTTGTTGTTTCTTGTCAGGCATTTGGTCTCAGTAACTAAAATTAACTAACAGAGAAAACTGGTAGATGCATAGGCTGGTGTGTTATAAACCTAATCATATGGTTCATAGGCTTTGGAACTGCTCTGAGGCAGGGGAATGATGATAGGGATATGGACAGTTGGAGACCAAATTCCTGATGCTTAAGAGGGAATCCAGGACTGTAGGAAGAGCTCTGCTAGAGACTGTTCTTACTATACTCTGAGAAGTGTGTGTGTGTGTGTGTGTGTGTGTGTGTGTGTGTGTGTGGTTGTGTGGCTGTGTGGCTGTGTTCTTCCTGTGTTGTAAAGATTTGAGTGAGACTGAATTCAAAACGAATGGGCCAGGTCGTTTGGCAGAAGAAATCTGAGCATAGCATAACATTCACGCTGTGGTATGGTAGTTGCTTATTGCCTTTATCCAGATCCTTAGTGAGAAAGAGTAGAAATGTGCCGAAATTTTGTAGTCTAGTAATGAAAGGAGTGTGAACTTGATCAAAGTTATCACTAAAGTCAAGTACAGGGTGAATAGGGATTCCGGGTTGTTACACACAAGACACACACACACAAAGAGACGGACGGATGGACGGACAGACGGACGGACAGACAGGGAGATCTTCAAGAAAACCACACCTTGTCCCCAGGCACACATTCTCATACAGCTTTCACGTCCTTCTGAGCTTGCCTTTCCTTCCTTCTCCCTGTTGCTGGTGGCTTCTGTCCACCCTTTTCCCAACCAGGGCTGTGACCCCCTCAACGCTATACAGCTCCCCAAAGTTCATACTCGCCTTTGTAATAGAGGAGAGGCTTTTCCCCTTAAATCAGACAGTCTTTTGAAAAAGAATTATCAATCTTTATAATTTAGTTGAATTCCGGCTAGAGACATTACATTTTTAGTTCCCTACAATTTCTCCTGCCATTCAAACTAGAAATGCTATTTCATATCTTGCTCAAAGTAAAGCCTGTTTCAGAAGTGGGCTGCCTAGAGGGGCCTGCCTTTCTGACACAGTGGAGGCAACATTTGGCGGCGTGTGACTAATCCCCCTGGGGCAGGAGCTGAGTACATCCAGATCTTTTGGGAGTAGAGGTACCTCCAATGCATCAAATTGATTTTCATTTTATGCCTACAGAAGACAATCTTATTAGACAGATTCCGCCCTCCAGAATTCTTCAGAGTCTTCTGAGATTCAGAATCAAGGCAGGGGCTGCCTGGTAATGGCGCATGGATGACGCATTACCCAGGGCTGATTCTGACATCACACTGTCATGTTCTCAGTGAGAGCCCCATGTGGCTTCCCTGTACACCCCTGCTCTGTGAGTCACTGAGTGATAGCTCGTCCAGGAAATGCAAAGGACGCTCTCCTAAAAACTCTGAAAACTGAGACTTCCAGCCTGGGAATGGAGATGAATAATAATTCCTGTACATGGAAGGCCTTCATTTCTGCTTTTCATTTGTCTCTTGACTGATTTTTGTCATTGTTCAAGTATGGGGTCCTGGTTTATAAATAAACATTGTAAATTGTTACTGCGTTGGAAGTTTTTTTTTGTTTTTTTGTTTTTTGCCTCAAATATGAAATTTATTTTCCATCACCAAATTTTCCTTTAGGAACAATTTTGTCAGCCTATGACAGAGGAAGGTAGTGCAGAGATTCCTCCATCCTGCATTCTCGCTGAAGTCATTTCAGGTTTAACTAGAATTTGATCTCCTGGCGGGGAATCCCATGGAAAATTACCCAACTCTGTTTTAGAAACCTGAGGTTAGGATGCTCTGGCTAACTTAGCTTCTGTTAAACTGCTTCCTTGAGTAAGCCCCTGCCCCGCTCCTGGGAAAAATAAAAGGATGTGGGTTTTGTCCTTAAAAATCTCTTGCTCTAAATGCTCGGGGCTATGTGTGGGTCCCAAATACCTGAGTCTAGTCCCAGCCAGCTGGAATAAAGACTTTCAGTTGGCTATAACTGTGTCTCAGTGATCATCTCTTGTGGGGTCCTGTAACAAACTTATATCTTGGAAGATTTTCTCATCAAAAAATGACTAAATAAATATGTGTACATTATACATTGTGACTGCTAAATACCACTGACAAATGCCACTCATGCCTGAAGACTCCTGTAAAACAAGACCACTTTGACACACACAAACTAATAGCATATTTGAATAATAACAGAATATAAAAAAATCTGAAGGAAAATACACAAAAAGAAAAATAAAATGTTAGCTTTATCCAAATACTCCCAAAGGGGAGGAAAACATCACTAGACCCAAACAGTAGGAATTCAGAACCACTTTCTCTTCTACAGCTGCCTTCCAAATTCCAGTAAATTGAAGAACTGGTAATGGCAAGATTAAGTAAGCCAAAGTTGCAGAGAAATATACAAAGAGCAGAGGTTAATCAGGCCACGATGTGAACTACAGTGGGTTCTCTCACGGCCAAGGCTGACCTTCCCAATCTGCTGCAGACTCTGGGAACTTCACGCACTGGACCGTCGGGTGACTTCGCATGCGCCCGGATTTCCAAGACCGAAAAGCGTAAAAAGTGCACGCTAAACACCCCAAGTGTCCTTGTGTTACTTGTTTGCCTCACTGCGGTGACAAACTGCCTGTGAGGAGCCGCTTGAGGGAGCAGGTGTTTATTTAGCCTAGCCATTAGAAAGAATAATCCACCGTCGTACCCGGGAAGAGTGCGAGGACACCGCTGGTCACGTGGTGTCCACGGTCCGCGAAGCAGAGAGATGACGGTGCGGCTCCTCTCCCTTTCTCCCCTTGGCATTCAGTCTAGGACCTTCATCCACGCAATGGTGCCCCAAGTGAACGGTGGGTCTTCGCTCTTCAATTAACCCCACCTGAGGGTTGTCTGCTAAGTGATCTAGGTCTAGTCAAGTTGACAATCAATATTAACCAGTCCAGTCGCCAACCACCACCCTCCCCAATGAGAGAGGTACGAAAAGGGGTACAAACGTGGGGCTTTGAACGCCATAGCCTTGGTTTGGACTAAAGTTCGTTTAAACCTGAGTAGCTACCCCATTAAATTGTTGCTGGGTTAAATAGAAGGAGAATTTCTTGGGTAGACACTTCAACAGATCAAGGAACCCCTGGAAATAGTGAGTGTCCACACACTAGCTTGTGAATATTCATCCATGGCACGTTACTCACACTTACTACCCCACACCAGAACTGCTTGTTCAGCAACAGAAGTGGCCAGGCCATCTACACAGGCCGTGACACCGAGGAGTTTCCAGTGGATTACTGTGGGGGCGGGGGAGTTCCCTAAGTTACATTCTAGCTCTATGTTAGGAGACATTCTAGGAATAGCGAGCTGACTGGTGGCTGTCAGGGTTTAAGGAGAGGTGGGGGGGATTTGAGAGGGATCATGGGAGGTCTTTGTGGCCATCAACTGCTCTTTGCCTTGATGGTTGGCGTTACATCTTGGGGGTAACACCTCGGTTCTCCCCTCTGTGTTTGCTGTGGTGTATTTTGCAGTTCTTTTTGTCTAGGTTCTTGAGATGGACCTTAGACTACCAACTTAGGACTCTTTTCCCTGCATGTGCTCTCAGTGCTGAAAAGGTGTCCCTCTGGACCCTGCTTGGCTGTGTCCTTCTATGAACTTCTGTGAACTTCTGTGACGTCACACATTCTTTGCATATCATTCCTTTTTTTTTTTTTTCTCCTGACTTGCGTATCTTTGACAGGCTGTCACCTTCCAGGGCTGGAATATTTTAATGCTATCTTACTGTGATTTCTAGATTAGTTCTATTGCGGTCAGAGAAAACACACTGAATGACTCTTTTAAACTTTGAGGCTTGTTCTATGGACTAAAACAGGGTAGGGGTTAGTCCATGTTCCAGAGGTACCTGGGAGGATGTGCACACTGCTGTGCCTGGGGGCTGCTTCCCGTCGACTGGTTTCTGCTTGCTGAGCATCTTGTTGGGTTCCTTTATAACCTTGATCGTTTTCTTTATTTTATTTTATTTTCTGTCAACACTGACAGAGGACTTTTGGAATCTCCATGTCTGTCAAAGTTTGTTTCCTCCTGGGAAGTCTCACACATTCTGCAGCTCTGACGCCTGCTGAGCCTTCCTGCAGCCTGACTATCTCTGGCTGGTGTGCCCACCTCTGGGTTATGTAAAGTCTCCTCACAGCTGTGTTGTCTTGGCTCGGACGTCCCTTTATGTGCCTCTCCTCCAGCCGCTCCTGGTTTACTGTGATGGCTTGCCTGCTGCCTCTTGGCATCTGCTTCCCTTCAACGTTTCTATTTTGTTCTGCTTCACACGAATTTCTTACAGGCACACAACATACAGCTCCATCATGCCTCTTAGTGATTCTGCCAACTCCCTAGTTAGTCTTTTCAAGCCAGGCACATCTAAACTAATTACTGATATGTTGTGACTAAATCTGGCCATTTCCGTTTTTTAATTGTTTAGTTTAGTTTCTCATTTCACTTTTATTTTTTCCTGTCTTCCTATTGGTTACATAACAATTATTTTTAGAATTCCACTGAGATGTCTCTATATTGTTTTGCATGTATCTCTTTGTATAGGTTTTGGTGATTGCTCTAATTATTGTAAGATATAATTGTAACTTCTACCTTAAATGACAGTGTGGACAGAGGTAGCCTCATTGCCAATGAGTTCTGGTAAAAGTCCTGACTCTCTACCAAGTTTCTGTGAAGCCTATGTGGTAGTTTTCCTCGTTAGACTTTGGCAGGGGAGGGGTGGTGGTGTACTGGACCTGTTGGCATAGGTTGAAGTGGGCCACGGTGTTCCTCTGGCATCTGGTGGAGTAGTTTTCTCTTGCTAATTGGCCCCATTTCCGGTCCTTTGGCTAAGCAGCAGGCTTGTGTGAGGGAATCTTGTTGGTGTTCCTTGTCCGTTGGTGTTTCCTGGTTGGTGACTTTAGAAGCTTCAGATCTGGGACTTGTAAGGCAGAAGAAACACCTTCCACACTGCTGATCCTTAGGTAGCAGGCTTTTGCCTACTTTGCTTCTCCTTTGAACCTTCAGAATCCTCGGGTTATTTTATTTACGTTATCTAGGTTTGGGGTCTTGTTGTTGTGGTTGTATTAGCAGAAAGAAAAAAAGGAATGCTTCTAGTTTCTCAGAGGCAGAAGTACTTCTTCCTTCGCTGCCTAAGAATATTTAAAAGAGCTGGGCGGTGGTTGTCCACGTGTTTAATCCCAGCATTCAGGGGACAGAGGCAGGTGGATCTCTGAGTTCAAGGCCAAATTGGTCTACGGATTGAGTTCCGAAACAGCCAGGGCTACACAGTGGAACCCTGTTTCAAAAAGAATTATTTTTTTAAGGAATGGAGGACTGGCCCAGCTGTTTTGAGACAGCACCATATTGTCAGGTAAATAATATACTAGTAATCACACACAAAAACAATCTCAAGTTAAATCTGCACTATTCTGATATATAACAATAGAAAATTGCTGTTTTTACAGCAAGCATGAGCTTTCTCATAATATAGAATGGTTGGTTTTAAAATCTCAAAATCCTGTTGAGTCGCAATTTTGATACTATGAATGTTGCTGACAGAACATTTGCACTGACTTGCAGATACACACTTCCATGTGTGACAGGCTGCAAGGAAACCAGGCCCCAGATTGAATTCTCCCACAGATGCAGGCATTTATTAGCAGCTATCACAGTGGCAACCTGCTTCCTCAGCTTGCTGGTAGCCCAGGTGCTTTTCAACTTCTCTGGCTACATTTTGCATTTCTAAAAAATAAAGAATTCCAGGATAAGCACATGAATTCTAGAGTTAAAATTCATTTAACCCCTCAGTTGCTTTCAAATGAACAGAACCTTCTCACATCACATTCGAACCTCAAGCCCCAAGCCTTCATGTGAAGGGAGATGTTTTCCGAGCTTCCTGCATCTTCTTGTGCCAGATGGAGAGTGTCTTAGTCACTGTTGGACTGCTGTGAAGAGACACCATGGCCACAGCAACTCTCATGAAGGAAAATATTTAGTTGGGGGCTGGCCTACAGTTTCAGAGGTTCAGTCCATTATCATCATGGCGGGAAGCATAGCAGTGAGCAGGCAGACACGGTGCTGCAGAGGACCTGAGAGTCCTACATCCCGGTCTGCAGGCACCGGGAAGAGAGACTGGCGGTGCCTGGCAGGGGGTTTTGAATCCTCAAAGCCCACCCCCAGTGACACACTTCCTCCAACAAGGCCACACTGCTTGATCCTTCTAATTCTTTCCAATAATGCCACTCCCTGATGACTAAGCAATCCAATAAATGAGCTACGAGGGCCATTCTTATTCAAACCACCATAGAAAATATCTCTAAAATATTCCTGAGTACTTCATCCATTTACCTTAAACAGCAGCCTCTTAAAAATAAAATAAAGCCATTTCTAAAAGCCATTGTACAAAATGTAAAACCCAATCTACTCATTTACAATATGAAGAAAATGTCTAGTCCCAAGAATAAATAAATCTATTATACATCATAATACTATAGTTAATAATTTTTGTACATGAAAATTTCTAAGAGAGTACATTTTTAAGTAGTAATATAATAATTTAATCTGGCCAGTCCACAAGCCATGTGTGCATGTGTGTGCATGCTTGCGTGTGCATGCTCTGGAGCACCTCACTTCACAGATGCTGTCCCATGGCTCCTTCCCTCCAGCCAATCAGATACCCAGTGAAATGCCACTCTCTAGGGAGCTTTGCCTCAGCAACCAATCTAAAAAAATATCCTAGGCATGCTTCTCCTCACCTGAGCGTCACAGTATCCAGCACTATGTTATACTATGTTCATGTTTTTTCCTCTCAATATAAACTCAATTAAGTAGCTTTTCCCTCAAAGCCTAGAAGCACCCTGATTCATACTGACTATAGTTTAATAAATGGTCAAATACATTAATGAATAAATTAGTACATAATATCAATGTAAAAGAGATGTAGATGTAGTCAAATGAATCACCTTCCCCTAAGTCTGCCAGACTCCAACATAAGTGTGCATCCATTTGATTGTCTGTGGAAGCTTAATTTGTTGACAGGCATAAGTCTCATTGTTGAGAGACATAAGTCTCATATGCATGCTCTAAATGTTCTTGAAGATACTCAAGACCCTTCTCAGCCTAAAAATATAATTTCTCAAAGCATAACTAGACTAATAAAGATTTAACATACACACACTGCATAACACACACATATACACACATGCACACACACATACACATGTGATCAGTGATATAGGAAATGGTGGAGTATTTTTCCTCTGAAACTCCATTTTTATGAAGGAAGAAACCTTTTTTTAAAATTAGTAACTCTAAAACCTACTGAAACATCTTATTATGGAAACTTGGTATTTAAAGGAAAATCTATTTGTCAAGCAATGCCATTAATAAAAGGTGTTCTTTTGAAGTCGACACCAATTATTTAATTCTTCAGCACCATCAGCTATGATTGATCGTGGCTGGAACTTGGCTAGCATGCAGACAGGGCACGGAGGAGACGGTGTTTGGAGGATGTGTACTGCATAAAGGCAATCGTATGAAACCAATACTTCATTCTTTTTATTACTTAATGATCTAGCGTTTTATCTATGTGTTTGTTTGTGTATGTATGCATACATGTGTGAGGATGCCCATAAAGGCCAGAAGAAAGTACTGGGTCCTCCGGAGCTGGAGTTCGAAGCTGTTGTGAGCTGCCCAGTGTGAGTGCGTGGATGCATACTCAGATCCTCCGTGAGAGCAGCAAGAGCTCTTACCCACCTAGCCATCTCGTCAACCCCCTGTTTCTTATAAATAAAGCAAGTGTGCCTGATGAACCCCTCAAAGTTAAAACACTGTAAGTGAGCGGGTTCATGTTAACAGTTGACATCAACTGCTGTTCAGTAAGTTTTCCTGTTTCTTGCATGCATGCATGTACAGAATTGGGCATGTAAAAACAACAATTTTGACAATATTTTCAATACTCTAAAAACAAAGAATGCTTGAGAAAGAAACACAATTAAAAGATATATATATTCCCACAAAATGTTTAACATGACTGTGACAAATTCTTGATACAATGATAGGTCAGAAAAGGGCATGGTTCCATCAGATATGCCCAGTGGTAAAATAGTGGTATGACCATTGTGGAGGGGGGTAAACACTACGTTCTGATTGGATTTGAGGCCAACTCTGTGGGAGGGAATGCCAGCTTTATACAGCACACCTGGTGGAAAGCTTACAGCCGGAGGAGGTCCTAGACCTAGGAGGGTACCCTATTACTTGTTGTCTTACTAAATGGGCATGTTGTCCAATTCTCTTCTAAATATTTGTTTTTATACCCATAGATTATTTCTGCTCTCAACTTGGTGAGAGAAACTCCTTTTGGCAGGGGGTAACGGTTAAAGCCAAGACTCAGAACTGGTCAGTGTCTTGTGAATAGATGTCTTTTCAGTGCTCAACCCAAATGCGACTTCAATATCAGCCTCTCCAAGGCTCAGGGAATTATCACAGAAGAGGAGGCAGAAATACTGGCCTGTATAAGCTGGATTTTATGATGTCTTTCTTACTGTGGGACAAGGAAAAAAACTGAAAGCTGCTTCTTTAGGAAAAACTAGTGTGGTTGCTAATCTTGGTTTTCAACTTGGCTGTATCTGGAATCCACTAAAACCCAAGCTCCTGAGCATTCCTGAGGGGTGTTCTTAATCAGATTATCTGAAGCAGGAAGACCCACCCTCACTATGGGCCATAACCTTCTAGTGGCAACCCACACAAAAGGACATGAAGGAAGGAAACTGCTGTTGTCTCCTTGCCTTCATTACCCAGCAAGTTCATTTATCCTGCTTGGTGGCCAGTATTAAATCCAGTGTCCTCAGAATCTAACACAGACTGAAGGCTGGCAGCTGTCCAGTAATTCCTCCAGACTCCAGAACCAGATTGAGACATCAGAGACAGCCATTGTTGAACTACTCAGACAATGTCCTGTAAGCCAGTCTAATAAATTCCCTTTTAATATACATATATAGTCATTGTGTCAGTTCTGTTTCTGTAGAGAACATTGACTAATGCAGCCAGGTTCTGAAGTGCCGATTCAAAAACTCACATCCTGATGATTCAGAGCTAGAAGAACGTGAGTAAGAATTGATCAGAAGCAGAAAGGTCAGGATTTCTGGAATATTCCTGAGATATACATACACTCATATGCCTGCCAGGTACAGAGACCTGGCTGGCTTATCACAAGGGAAGCAGACCCTGGGGCTTGATCCCCAGGAAACTGGGTGAAGGCAGCTCCTTTGTATTCCTCAAGGAAACCCTTGGCCCTTCAACTTGGGCACCCACGGTCTCATTTACCTCCTGCTCTACAGTGTTCCTCGCCCAGAACCTGCCTTCTTACCCCTCCTTCCTCCACACACACCTGGGCTGATGCTGTCCTCGCTCCTTCCAGTCTTATCTTGTTCTTCAGACTCAGCTACCATGCTTCCCATTTCTCTACCATGCATCTCCAAGTCCCTCCCCTATTCTATTCCCAGAATAATCTCCAAACTTCTATACCCCAGTACCCCATTATCTTCCCCCAAATGGAATTGATTTCCCCCAGACTAATGTGTGGTCAGAGCAGATGAAACCTCTCTCCAGCTCGAAAGGCTTTCAGTGGTTACCGTATCAAAAGGAAAGCCATTTGATCAGGGTCCACTGCATGTCAGACCGCAAGAGAGACTGTGCAGGAGTTGACGCCTCCTTCCTGGGGACTAGACCCTCACCTTGTGCCAGCAGCAGGCCAGGAGTTTTGTTATCTAGGGTGCCTCCCAGCTTCTGCGTATCCACCAGGACCACATGTGTGATGACCAATGGGCTTGATTAGTCTCAATAGGCTGAGCCCAACTTTGTCATATAGGAAACCATTTAAATGTCATCATGGACACCAAACATACTACCGATAGGTCATGAGATGGTTTGTTAAAATAAATTCATAACACACTGAAAGGGGAGGAGACCAAAATAAGGTGAGACACTGGGTGCTGAGTACAGACAAGGTGGATAGGACCACAGAAGAAGAAGGAACATCAGTCAGGGTCAGAGGAGTAATGGAAAAGCAGGGAGAATTAAACAAAATAAATTACATGTGATTTTGTGTTGTATTCTTGAAGTCCAGTGCAGTGAGCCATTAACCACAATAAATGTTTGCTCAGTAAAGGAATCCCCGGGCCAGGAACGAAGGAAGAGCCGAGGTGGGGAGGTGCAGTGGAGCTGTGCTGGAGAGCGTTTTAGCTAACTTGCGGGTCACAGTCTGTGTCCCAAGTCAAGTCCAGCCACCCATCCTCAAAAAGCCAATAAAAAGAACCAGATTAAAGTGGAAAGCAGAAAAAGGAGATTCATTCAGTGTGGATCTTTCCACATTGGAAAGAGCAATAAAGAGATCCAGCAAACCTCTCGAGCCCATCTTCAGGACCATGGAGTGAGGTGTAAGTTTAAAAAGAGGACCAAGGACCGGCACATGTAAGTGGTACTGGTCAGCTTGTGGTCTCTCCCACCACGGACCCATCGCTCTCTGGGTTTCAGTCTCCTCCAGTAGAATTATGTGAAATCTCTTGCCAGGAGAGAAGGTCCCCCTCTGGCTGACCTCCTTCCCTACTCACAGCATGAGATGCCTGGGAAAATTCTCACTTCTTGGTGTCCATTGTTTCAATAGTTTGACAGTCAGATTCAGAGACCCAAGTGTCTCTTTAGAATGTCTTCCTCTCTGTTTGGCAGGTTATGAGAGGAGGAAAAGCAGGAATAATTAGATATTCTCTCCAGTCTTCAACGATACTGTTTCAGTTCAGTGGCACACCCTTTATCAGTTTGGATCAGGTCATCAGACTCTTCAATTTTATTGCTTCACTTGGTATTATTTCTCTGATTTTCTGTTGGATTCGTTTAGAGTTCTGACACTGGGGGTTTGAGAAGCACCTTTGCTCTGTGGCCATTCATTTCATGGAAAGATTAATGTAGCAGAGCCCACGCTTCTGGAAGTGGCCCCTGTTTCTCTGCCTTTTAGCGGCCTTCTTCTTCCAAAAGGGAATTCCCTCTTGCTTCGTGGATGATTGTGTTGTCTGGCCCATCTGGGCTTCCGGACTTGACACCCATACACAATGCAGTTTAGACCATTCTCTCCGTACTCATGCAGCCTTAGGATGCTGCCGCAGGGACAACCACGTGATCAGCAGCGGCTGCAGCAATCCGGGTTAGCATATGCGCTGGCGAGCACTCAGTGAACTCCCAGGAGAGCCTCTCTGGGACTCTCAGGATGGCTCTCCTGTTCTCACCCTCTTCTCCCCCAGGGACACTTCCATACCCTACGTTCCAGAACATGAAGAGCTACCTGTGTACACTCAACCTTGCGGACTCACGAGACGTCAAACAGCCTTTGGAAACAGCAGCATATCTTTCTGGAGATCCCCCCCCCTCCTAAAATGTTTTGTCACACTCAGGTGTAGTTAGATGGCAAGTGGTTGGCTGCGTGCTGTTCCCATTGATGAGACTCAGAAGTCATCCACTGTGTGCTCCTCCCACTGGCAAAGGGGCAGCAAGGACTTCGTGGGAACAATATTTAAAGGTGATTCATGGAAAATAATTTTAACACCATCATTATTTTACTCAAGACAAAAACTGGCTGTGCCTACCAGATTTTAAAATCTTTTAGAAGAAATCACGTGGTCATTTCTCAGAAATAGCCAATCCATAATCGGGCTACATATCACTAAACATCTATTGAGCCTCTTCCATGTTGCAGGCACTGACATTCAGAGTTGAGATTGACCACTGCAGAGAGGAGAGGCGCGGGGCAGGATGCTATAACACAGCATGGTCAACACTGTGATGGTCAGCAGGGAGGCACTGGTCAGCAGGGAGGCACTGGTCAGCGGGGAGGCACTGGTCAGCAGGGAGGCACTGGTCAGCGGGGAGGCACTGGTCAGCGGGGAGGCACTGGTCAGCGGGGAGGGAGGCACTAGTCAGCAGGGAGGCACTGGTCAGCAGGGAGGCACTGGTCAGCAGGGAGGCACTGGTCAGCAGGGAGGGAGGCACTGGTCAGCAGGGAGCACTGGTCAGCAGGGAGGCACTGGTCAGCGGGAGGGAGGCACTGGTCAGCAGGGAAGCACTGGTCAGCAGGGAGGCACTGGTCAGCGGGGAGGGAGGCACTGGTCAGCAGGGAGGCACTGGTCAGCAGGAAGGCACTGGTCAGCGGGGAGGCACTGGTCAGCGGGGAGGGAGGTACTGGTCAGCAGGGAGGCACTGGTCAGCAGGGAGGGAGGCACTGGTCAGCAGGGAAGCACTGGTCAGCAGGGAGGCACTGATCAGCGGGGAGGCTGACCGCTGAGCATCAGGAAAAGCTTCCTGGGACTGGGAAGGTGGCTTGGTGCATGAGAATGCTTCTATACCAGCATAAGGACTTGAGTTTGGATCCTTGGCAACCACATAAAGAGCCAGGGATGATGCACTTGCTTGTAACCCCACTACTGGGATTGGGGTTAGCGTAAAAACAGATGAATCTTGAGACAGAGCTCACTGGCTGGCCAGCCTAGCCAAAATGGCAAGCTCTGGTTCAGTGAGAGACCCTCTCTCAAGACAGTAAGGTAAAGCAAGAGAGGAAGACGCCGATGTCTTGCTCTGGCACACATACAATCATATGCATGCAACACACATGCATGCACACATATATGCATGTACTTGCTCACACACATGCACATACACAGTCATGTGCATGCAACATGAATGCGTGTGCACACATGTGCACACACACATGTGTAGCAGGAATATTAAAAGTTCTTATTAATAAAAACAAACCTGGAGCCAGGTACTGGGGTGAATGCTGGAAGATCAGAGAAGCAGAACAAGCCACAGCTTCCTCACCTCGCCAATTCCTCAACTGATCCTGTTTCCTCAGACTGGAAGCCTATGTGTCCTCATCCTGAATGAATCTCAACTGAACTGTGCTGCTCCAAAGCCTGAAAGCTTAACCAGCCAAATGATACTAGTTTCTGGTCCTCACGCCCTATATATCTTTCTGCTTTCTGCCATCACTTTCTGGGATTAAATGTGTGAGTCACCATGCCTGGCTGTTTCCAATGTGGCCTTGAACTCACAGAGATTCAGAGGGATTTCTGTCTCTGGAATGCTAGGATTAAAGTCATGTGCTACCATTGCCTATCCTCTATGTTTAATATTGTGGCTGTTCTGTCTCTGACCCCAGATAAGTTTATTAGCGTGCACAATATTTTGGGGAACACAATACCACCATACACATGTGTACACACATGTGCAGGGAGGGGGCTTTCTGAGAACCTTAGAATTGGGCCCTCAAATTGAGCCTCACAGAACAAATAAGAGCTACAGGACAAAAGAGGGCACGCCATGTGTGCACACTCCACGACAAGAGAACTTAGGTACTTACTTCAGGAGACATGATGGACAGGCAGAGCCAAGGGATGTGACCAAAGAGACAACAGAGGTACAAGACGAAAGTTCTCGGAAAATCCTCAGGTTCTTTCCACAATTATCTCTCTTATCTCAGAAAAGAGCCTCCAAGCTGGGCATGGCGGTGTCTGTCTGTGTCACAGCTCCTGTGAGATGACGAGTTTGAGGCCAGCTTGGGCTGCAGAGCAAGTTCAAGGCCAGTCTGGGACTCACAGTCAGTGGGAGGGCATGGAAAGAGGAGACTTAGACACAGAAGGAACTATCAACTAACCCGTGTGGTTTATAGACGAATAAACTAAGGTTCAAGGTCACCAAATGAATGCTAACAGTGAGTTAGGACAAGAGGCAGCTTGCTGAGATGACAGATCACAGGCACATACATGCATTCTCAAGTCCTGTTCTCACCCCCTGTGTGTCGCGTAAGGGAATATGAACAAGTCAGAAGGCCTAAGTCATAAGTGTGTCTCAGCCTGACCATGACAATCCTTTTTCTGCCTGTCACATCTGCAGGACGAAGAGGCTGGCTCACGAGCCCCTCCAGTCCTCACAGGTCATGTTTCTAGGCTCACACTACAAGCACTGCTCTGTTCAACACGCTCTACCAGGACAAATCACCAAGTGGTAACTTACATGAGAATGAAAGCTACAATTTTTCCAAATTTTTTACTTTTGTTCTTTATATTTATTTCTTACTTTACGTGTATCTGTGAGTCCCTTCGTGTGTACATACCCCATGCCTGCCTAGTGCCCACAGAGGCCAGAAGAAGATGTCAGATCCTTTGGAAGTAGAGTTTCAGATGGTTGTGAGCTTCCTGACATGGGTACTTGGAGCCAAACCCAGGTCCTCAAAACAAGTGTTCTTAACTGCTGATTCATCTCTCCAGTCTCCCAGACATTGTACTTTGCTCTTTAAGATTTACTTATTTTTTTACTTCTGTGTCTATCTATGGCTTGCCTGCATGTGTGTCTGTGTACTGTGTGTATGAAGTGATCACAGTGGCCAGAGCAGGGCATCAGATCCCCTGAAATTAGAGTTACAGGCGGCTGAGTCCATTACTATTTGTGAACTAGGAATTGAACCCAGTCCTCTGAAAGAGTCGTCCATGCTCTTAACCACTGAGTGATCACTCCAGCCCTTCCCTTGCCCCAGATGATCCACCATTGCTCAGATAGTTAATTGTGTGTTAATTCATGTCAACATGAATGGGCTGTGAAGTACCTAGACACTTAGTTAAGCATTGTTCTGGTCATACTTGGGAGAAAATAGAGGTAGACAGAGAAAACAGACTACCCTCCCAATGTGGGTGGACCTCACTCAGTTGGCCAAGACCTACATAGGATAAAAAAGCTGAGTGAGCGAGCGACCATTCTCTGTACCTGACCTTCCAACTAGGGCCTCAGTCTTTTCCTGCCTTTCAACTCAGACTTGGACTCAAACATACATCATCAGTTCTCCAAGTCCTCAGGCATTCAGACACTTGACAGGAATGCTATCCCTGGGTCTCTTGAGTTTCCAGTCTGCAACTATAGATTTGGGGGCCTCTCAGACTTCCATAAATGTATATATAAGTCAATTCCTTTTGATAAAGATAGATAGGTAAAGACAGATATACAATTTGTGCGCTCGCGCTCTCTCTCTCTCTCTCTCTCTCTCTCTCTCTCCCCCTCTTTTTTTCTCCCCTCTCTGGAGTACCTTTACGAATAGCATCAACCCTATTGCAACTATCTGCAATTTCTCCAAAGCCAGGATGTAGCCATAATTTTCAAAACCCCTCTGGTCCCAAAGGAGTCATTATCTCCCTCCAAACCGAAATGATTTCATGATACACACAAAAGCCCAAAACAATAGAGCTTTCTTTTCTTGTTTAGTTTGAATTTGAGCACGGAAAGATCCACTGGGACTTTCTGTATTAAGGAAATACATGTATCCTACCTTCTGCCTCTTCACCATCAATTATTAAAGATGTGCAGGTCCGTTCCGTGGGGCTACGTCCAGGCCTGCTGCTGATTCTCATTATGAGGTCAGCAGCTCCACACTAGAGGCCCTTTGTCTTATCCCAAATGGAAGGAGGTGTCTGTCACCCACCCAGGACTAATGTGCTGCAGGGTCTCAGTAGGAGAGAAGGACTCCCTGGGGAAATAAATGATCATGTTTCATGCCACTGTCCTGAGAAACAAGAGAAAAGAAACTGGAAGTCGCTGTTCTTGACAATAGAATTTGTTAACAAAAATAAGGCTTTGTTCGTCTGAGCACTGTGTTCCAATGTGAGATCTAAACATGGTAGAGCTCGGCTCCTTTCCCGAGGATCTGGCCATGCAGAAGAGAGGTCAAAGGTGAATAAGAGAAAGCATAAACAAGCAGGGGTACGCCAACCCTGCTGTGTTGGGTGTCAGCGGAAGTCACTGCACCTCTGGGCAGGGCCAGGGCTTCAGCTGAAGAGGAAGGGTGCATCAGCTCCTCCTCCTCGCCCCACTGGCTGCTGAACACTCACCTTGAACTTCCTTTCAGTTCATTATTTCCTCAGAGCATTGCTGCACTCTAGACTTGGGGTGTGTGTGTGTGTGTGTGTGTGTGTGTGTGTGTGCAGGGTAAACTCTGGTGTTAACCTCAGGAACTGTCCACTTCCTTTAAGACAGTCGTTCCTTTGACCCTAAAGTTGTTAACT
This sequence comes from Peromyscus leucopus, assembly GCF_004664715.2. NCBI lineage: Eukaryota > Metazoa > Chordata > Mammalia > Rodentia > Cricetidae > Peromyscus > Peromyscus leucopus. The sequence goes on from NC_051067.1 coordinate 138,775,319, forward strand.
GAGCTACATTGGCTAGCCAGTGGTTCCCGGGGATCCTCCTGTTTCTGCAAATGCACCGACCATGGCCTCTAGTATGGATTCTGGGGATTGAGCACAGTTCCTCCTGAAAGCACATTACTGACTGAGCCACACCACCAGCCCCTGGGGTTCCTTTTTCTTCCCTGATTCTTCTTCTTTCTTTCTTTATCTAATCACCATGTGTCTCCCTTGCTAGGAAAGCAAACAAACAAACAAAAAACAAAAAACACCGTGACAGCAGGACTTAAAAATGCCTTGAATAGAATCGGATCACAGTCAGTATGAGAAGGCAGGGAAGCCGATCTGGCATCCAGGTAATAAGACAAGAAAAAGCCTGGGGAAGGAGCCTGGAGACTGTTCACAGAAGCAGACCATGGCCCCGTCCTCCTCATGTCCTATTGCCATTCCAAAATGTGATGCGCACTGCTTCCTCTGACCTCTCTGGCCTGAAACCTTCAGCTGAGCAGACTCTTAGACTGTCCCTGAATTCCTGTACCTCTTGTTATCTGCCTGTTTCCTACTGGGCCCCCCAACAGGCTACAGAGTCACCCCACATGCTGGGCCTGTCCTCCCCCTCTGCAGCTGCTGTTCCCTGTGCTGAGAAGACCACCCCTCTTTAGTCCTTCTATGACCAATAACGTTCCACCGATCTTCAAAATGCAGAGCAGCAGTTTGAAGGTGTGTAGACACTACATTAAATAGGCATGTCCCTTTGCTCAGCAGGAAGCCGTAAATGGTTGGGCTTTCCTCTTGCCCAGTAATTCTCAGCCCCTCTCCAGAAACTCCTCTCTGTCCCCTGCAGCACACAAGGCCTCTCTTACTGAGTTGTCTGTAGGGAGAAGTAGTCTCACATTAAACCCAAGCGTTCATAAATTACATTCTTGGAGGAAAACAGACTTTTGTTTGAGCAAGAAACAAATAAATATTTAATTACCCACTTCAGATAATAAATAAGAGATATGAAGCAGATAGAAAAGGGTAATGCTATCCCTAAAGGGCTACACTTTTTCCCCTGACTTCCAGTGTGTTTCCAGTGTGTGCGTAGTGGTTACTGTCCTTTAAAACCCGAGCACATCTGGGCACCTGTACAGTGGACTTGGGTACTCTGTCTACGATATGCCGCAGATACCTATGTCCTGTCTCCTCAAGAATTCTATAGCCTCTACATCATTTACTTATTCACATGGTGCCTAGAACAGGCCACAAAGCCAGGGCTTCCGCTGCCACTTAGTTAAAAAAAAAAAAAAAATCACTTGAAGCGCAGATGCTACCACAGCTGGTCAGAGCATCACTTGTGAATGCAAAAGATGAGAGATGAATTCAAAACCGAAAATACTATGAACTTTGACATAAGTCTGAGCCTGGCTCTTGACTGTGAGACTATAGATCAGCATCCCCCATCAGCATCCTTGATCAGCATCCCTCATCAGCATCCCCCACCAGAATCCTCCACCAGCGTCCCCCATCAGCATCCCTAAAGTGAATTTTTTATCTTATTAAAATAATCTTTATTTTGATACAATAGAAACCCACTACAGCAAGTGAGTCAGACACAAACTGATTTCAGATGAGATGAACAATTTGTCTCTCAGATGTCTCATTTGTCCCTACAGAGTTCTACTCAGGCATACTGAAGTCACTAACATCACTGTAGTTGACAGGAAATTACTCTGATGCGTGCAGTAAAATGGAACTGAAAGCATTGTTTCCTAATCAATTTTACCACCTAAATTCATCCGGAAGGAGAACACAGACAACCCCTCTCCTGGTTTTGCACTTCATATTTGTGTTGGGTTGGGCACACCAAGAGGGAATAAAAGAGGGAAGTTGATGTTCATGATGGCTGACTGGGGTGTGCTGAAAACCTGGGGGAGTCTAATTGTAAGAGCACAGCAATAGCGAACTGAACTGAATTTTACGTTGAAAAATAAGAAGCAAATTTGGGGCAGAAGGATTACCATCAGTTTCTGCACACCCAATAGATGGCTGAGGATAGTATCGGTGATACCCAAATCCGACACAGACTAAAGAATTGCTTGAGTAACTTGACAAATTGAGCTCTGATTGGTGGAACCTCTGTTTTCCGTTTCATGGTCCCTACAGGGAGTAGTGTATCCTTAAAAGGAAAACAATACATATTTTAAAATTCTTTTCAGAAAGTATCATAACTAAACCCATTCTTTTTGTACAATTAATATACACTAATGAAATGGGGGAAAACATAATTCCTTAAGAATATGCCACTGGATTTTACCGTGAGTGTGCTACCTAATCCATAACGCCTCGTTCTATTCCCTTTTCATTGCCCGACAACCCTGCGTGTCTTCACCACTTGGCCTCTGTCCTTAACAAAAAACAAATTCAAGTGGCCCCAAGGAAAAATGAAGATTATATACAATCTGCCAATTCATTGTCTATTTCCCACTGTTCAGTATCTCTCAAAACATAAGAATTAAATAAATTCCTTTCAAAATGCTACCAAATATCATGGGGAATTTATATTAATAAATAAATAAGATTCTGAGCAGCATCTTCAATAACAAATCTAAAATAGCTCTTCTGAAAGAAAAATACTTCTTCAACCTTAACCTATAATATTAACACAAAACAACACAAAAATATTTCTATCTGGCTTTCCTTTAATAATGTGTATTTCTATATATTCATATGAGCATGTAAAATGAAAATTATTAAACTCAATATAATATTTTGGGATAGTATAAAACAGACCAGAAGTCACTTTCTGTAAAAGGTCAAAGGAAAATGTTCACGGTTTTGAAAGTCTTTTAGTCTCTGTCACAACTCAACTCAGCCATAACATCCAAGCAGGTTTAGACAATATGTAAACAAGTAAGCACAGGAAGATTTCAATAAAACTTTATTAAAAACATGGTTATTGATGATCACAGGTTTAGAATACAAGATCAATAAGAGTAATAACTGCATTTTTTCATGATGTGGGCTCAGGGGCAGGAACAATGACTGGTACATGACAGATGTTCAATAATGTGAATAAAAATGACAAATCTTATAACCAAAAAAAGAAAAATACTTATATTTTTGAATTTTTATACAAAATACTTGTAAATATTTGTAACTACTCCAGAAAAAGCAAAATACTTTGCTCATAATAACCAAAAGGAGAAAATAATCCAAATGCTCCTCAGTATATAATGTGGTACAACCATAGGATGGATGGGCTATTACCTAGCCACGAAGACACATGCTGCAGCTTAGAGATGAGAACATTGCACTAAATGAAAGAAGCTAGGCACAAGGTCTACATGGTGTATGATTCCACTCATGCAGGTCCAGAAGAGGGGAGTCTGGAGAAGAGGAGACTAGATTGTGATTGCTTTGTAGAGAAAAGTGTTAGCTGGAGGGGAGTTTGCTTGGAGTCCAGAATGTCTGTAGTAGACCGTGACAATAGCTACACCTATCTGTGAATGGGCTTTAGCGTTAACTTTAACATACACTTTAAATACGTGGATTCTATTTCAGTAAAACGTACTTTTTTAAAGTTCACTCTGTGAAATACTCTATGAAGAAAATGAAATGGCAGCCTACACATGGAAGAAATGATATGCAAACTGCTAACCAAGGAGCTGTATCTTGAATGAAGAATGATCAGAAGTCACTATTTTGTTTTTTTAAAGTCAACTTAAAAATGGTTGAAAAACATGAAGATATTTTACCGAAGGGGGTTCTACAGACAGCAAAGAATCTTAGGAAAGTGTTTGGCACCGTTGAGAACTATGGCAATGTCAGTTCAACCTGCAGGGAGACACACCACACATCTCTAAGAATGGCTCTTTTCCAGGCATGCGCAAGCTTTTGGTTTATGTCTTCTCAGGAATCCGGGCATCACAGCGATCACGTCAGGGAAAAAAGTCCACTCCTTTGGCTGGATCAGTCTGCACTCACCTTTTGCCAGCATCAACACTGTCCTCTGCAGTCCCCTGACCTTTCTCACCCTGTTCTTATGTTCCTTTCCTGTTTCCTGGAAGTCTTTTTCTTCTACTAAAAGCCACATCCACGTCTTCCAAGTCCTGTGTTTAGTTCTTTGCATAATCCAAAGAATCATAGACCATGCTGAAGTCAGTCTTCTTGAAGGATGCCTTTATTTCAATGATAGAGACGAATCCTGATTTTAAGAAGATACCAAGATTTACTGTGCAGTGGGTTTATTGGGATAATCTCATCACAAGCCAAGGAATATCTCTGCACACTGAATTTCTCCATGTTATTTCTTCCCTCTTAGAAACTGTAATTATTCCAAAGTAAAACATTTTCTTAAAAGACTTTATATAGTTTGAATCTATTTGTACAGGTTTTTTTTTGGGCAAGAAGAGTGCTAGTCTCTGAGAGGTCCCTGGAAATGACTGAGAAGGTTTTAAGGGGGCTTTCCAAGCTATGGCAACACTCTTCTTCTAATACAGGCTGGGATATTAACCAGCACTCATGAAAACTGAACCTGGTACTGCCAGTCTGCTAAAACAAGAAGATCATGAGTACAAGTCCAGCCTGGACGACATATTAAATTCCACATTACCTGGGGTCATACAGAGAGATCCTGCTTCAAAGACAAAGGGAAAAAAAATTACTAACTATCACATTTATGATTTGTGAATGTCACAAAATAAATATAAAATTTACCTCAAGAAGTAACTAAATAAATACTGAACTCTGTTTAATGATATGCCTACTGCATTACTTAGAGGTAAAATGTATTAATGCCTTCAGTGAACTTTGAAATGCATCATAACTAAGACGGGTCTGGAAATGCAAAACAAGAGGTGGATGTAACAGAAGGCTGCATAATAGTGTCTCTAAAATAGTAAATGTGGAATCTAAGTGGTAGGTAAACTTTCATTCACAATAAAATTCTTTCATTTTCATGCATGCTTAAAATTAAATTTTCATTTCACTATTGGGAAAATATTAGCAGGTCTTCATTAAACTTTAGTTGAATCTGGTAATAAACATGGCACAATAGCATTAAAATCCAGGGGCAATTTATTAATTTTTCCAGGCCAATAAGAGTTATTTTCACTGAGTGGAAATTTTACTGACACAGATACAGACACAGACACAGACACAGACACACACACACACACACACACACACACACACACACACACACACACGCTGTCTCAGTTTACATTGATTTTATTTGTATGCAGGTGTTGCAGGGGTGTTCCAGGAATGGCTTCCTGATATGGAGGACCACTCTGATTCCACCTGATAAAACCTCTTTTGACTAGCTTATTTTTGAAAATGGGTCATTGCAGTACTTATGGAGCAGGACCCAATATAAGAATGAATCCTCCCCTATGCTGAAAGCCATACATTTTAGCTGGGTAATTTTCACTTGGACCTAGATGTAATTTATGACCCCCTTGAAAGGATAGAACCCATTTCCTGAAATTATACAGCAAAATAGCCTAACAAACAGTCCTTATAAAGCATACAACAGGCTCTTACTTGAAATAATGCCAGACTTGTTTTTACCTAACTGGGAGCAAATACAACATAAAAAATAAGCACTATAGTCAGACTAAAAAATTATGCACAATAAAGGCATTACTAAACAGAATTTTTAAAAGTCTGTTCTGTTTAAAATGTGAAATGCTTGAAAATATTTTCAAGAAATACAATCAGGAAACTTGAAAATGAAACTTCTAAGAAGAAAATTGAAGTAATTGGAATTAAAATCACAATGAGTAGCTTTAACATCAGGTTAGATATAGCTAAATAAAACTTAGTGAACTCAAAAGTGGTCAAAAATATTACCAAGTATAATGAGAGAAAATGAAGACAAAGACTAAGAGACATAGAGCACCATGGGAAAATATCACAGTACTGAAAGAACAAGGCTATTATTATTGAACGATATGACTGTGTTCATACAAAATTCATAATAGTCTAAATTATACTGGTAATAGTTCATTCAATAATAGAGTTTCTGCATATAAAATAAATTCATTTCACTTCTACATTTCAACCTTAAATTGTGAAAAGGAATAAAATTGTAAATTTTATTGAGAAGTACTAACAAAAACCCAATAAATGGAAGGAATTATCATATGCCTAGATTTGAAAACTAAATGTTGTGGAGATTTCAATTACTCCCAGTTTTAATCTATGGACTAAGTGAAAAAAAATCACATCAGATTTGTAGTGGGAATATAAATATATCTGAAAGCTTGGTGGAAATGTAAAAGTACAAAGACTCAACGTAGCCAAGGTAATTTTCCAGAAAAATAAAATAGAGCCAACAAAGCATCATTATCAAATACACAGAGAATCCTAAACAGAAATAAAACTAATAGAAAATGTGCAGGAAAAAAATAAGCTTATCTGAAAACACTATGTATGCCTGAATGGATTATACATATATAAAAGCATACTAAACACCATGACTATTTATATATCTACTAATTACAATAATACTAAGATTGCTTTTCCAAATAAAAAACCTAGCATTGCGAAACATTGGCAAGGATGTGAGACCACAGATAATCTCATATATTGCTACCAGCAGTACAGATTGAACGGCCACTTTAGAATGAACATTGGCAATATTTCATGCAGCTCATGCCAGAAACTGGCTTGTTCAACTGTTACTCCAACCTCCTGCTAAAGTGTCTCTACATGTCTCAGTGGGAAGATAAAACCTCAAAACTCCCTGTCTGAAGACATCACAGCAAGGGTTCCATCAGAATTACCGTTGGACCCGTGCAGCGTTCTCGGGATGCTTGATCTGAGTTGTACGGAAGAGAAGCAGGCTGTGGGTGTCCACTGGCTTGCAGTGTCTGTGATGGAGGCCCCCGTTCTAAAGAGTAGCAGAGAAAAGGCTGCACTGTGCAGCCAGGAGTCTAATGTGGTTTTCTGATTTGCCTTATGTGACTCTAGCTAGAGCTGGACTGCAAATTTCCATTTGAAACATAAGTCTTGAATTCACTCCATAGCCCAGGCTGGCCTCAGACTCAGTGCCATTCCTGTTTCAGCCTCCCGGGTGCTAGAATTGTAGGCAAACACCACTATTCCCAGCTAAGGAATCTTTCCTATCAGAACACAAGGAAATGCCTTCCTGCACATACCTTCGTATTTACTTTGATGGCTCACCTGGTTTTAGGTTGGTATCAGTAACCAAGACTCTCTTTCTTCATGTGTATAATCAGTAGGCCCATCTATATGAAAAGTTGTCTCCCCACTGTTTTAAAGTATCATCTTTGTCCCCAAACAAACTTCTGCATGTGTCTTGGTTTGTCTGGAGGCTCCATATTCTAACCTGTCCTTGTATTTTTCTATCTTCATACTAATACATGGTCATAATTCCTGTAGCTTTAAACACTGTAGTGAGACTTTCAATTGTGTTCTTCCCCCTGCCACCCAGTAAAGCAGAAAAATGTGTATCCCAGGTTATTGCACACTTAAAGAATCATTGAGAGAACTGAGCACACAGACTAGACTAAACCCCCAAAGACACCCCCTAATGCACATCAAAGCATTGGACCACCCAGATATATGCCACCTTTCTTTAAAGGAAGCTGTGTTTAGAAGTTGGCATTTGGTTTAGGAAGACTCACAAGCATAGCTAACAGCCAGATCTCCCTAGAGACTAGAAGAGTGCAGCTGGAGAGTTTCTCTCCAGGTCCCACCAAACCCCAGCAGTCCCGTAGCCCACTTATTAAATAAACACACAGACACTTATATTATTTAAACTACTGGGCCATTAGCTCAGGCCTACCACTGACTAGCTCTTACACTTAAACTCAGCCCATTTCTGTTAATCTATATGTCACAACATATTCCGTGGCTTTACCTGTTGCCTTTACATGATGCTCCCTGGATGGCGGGCTGGCGTCTCCTCCTTCTGCCTTCCTGTTCCCCCGATTCTCCTGTCTGCTAGTCCTGCCTATACTTCATGCCTGGCTACTAGCCAATCAGCGTTTTATTTATCAATCAATCATAGCAACATATTTTTACAGCATACAGGACATCCCACAACAGAAGAGTTCCACCTTATCCTTCAAAAGTGATTGGGTAGCACCCTTCAGTGGCTGAATGGCTTGACTCACGGTTGTTTTCTTAGCACAGGCCAGTGGGTACCATGCTCCAGCACTGCCTGAGGTGAAGAGACACTAACCTAGAAATGGAATCTCTTGCCTTCACACCCAGTAGAACTAACAAGTATGGAAATGATTTTTCTTTAATGTCTATATGAATACCAATGTTAAATTTGCTTTGTTCTCTCAGTAACGTGCTAGAAGTGGGGATCAAGTGACGCCATGAACACTCTGGCTTTACTGAAACCTTGACTCCCTGAGTTTGAAATGTTTCATTATAATCAGTCCTGGTCTCTCTCAGAAGCTAGTCACCCTAAGGTCTTTATGGGATTCTTTCTTCTACGCGGAGAGGAAGGGCAAGTCCTGGCAGCTACTCCCCCTCTCCGAGTGCCAGCTGATGACCAGGTGCTCCGGGTGCCAGTCACTGTGCTCAGTGTCTTACATGCATTGCCATGTTCAACACATCCATTAAGTGGTTAGAGCTACCATTTCCTTTCTCTGCAAGTGAGGAATGGGATTCCAAAACATGTCTACACACAATAGTCCTTCCAATATTGTATCACGATAAGCACCATTTGGGTTACCTTCCAGTAATTGCTCTCTCTGAGCACTACCTTCCTCACTGCCCAAGGGGAAGCTCCCTGTATAGACACATACTATTATATAGCTGATCAGTTCATGATCAGATGCCCAATTCATTCATGGTGGGCCAATCAGAATCTCTCTTCCACACTCTGAACAGGGCCTAGTGCAGAATCATGGGAACCACATCTGACAGAGGACTGATATCCAGAATATATAAGGAACTCAAGAAATTAGACATCAAAATGCCCAACAGTCCAATTAAGAAATGGGCTACAGAACTAGACAGAGAATTCTCAACAGAGGAAACTTAAATGGCTGAAAGACATTTAAGGAATTGCTCAACATCCCTAATCATCAGGGAAATGCAAATCAAAACAACTCTGAGATACCACCTTACGCCTGTCAGAATGGCTAAGATCAAAAACACTGAGGACACTTTATGCTGGAGAGGATGTGGAACTCGGGGAACTCTCCTCCACTGCTGGTGGGAATGCAAGCTTGTACAACCACTTTGGAAATCAATATGACACTTTCTTAGAAAATTGGGAATCAATCTCCCCCAAGATCCAGCTATACCACTCTTGGGCATATACCCAAGAAATGCTCAATCATACCACAAGAGCACTTGCTCAGCTATGTTCATATCAGCATTGTTTGTAATAGCAAAAACCTGGAAACAACCTAGATGCCCTTCAACCGAAGAATGGATAAATAAAATGTGGTACATATACACAATGGAATACTACTCAGCAGAGAAAAACAATGACATCATGAGGTTTGCAGGCAAATGGATGGATCTAGAAAAAAATCATCCTGAGTGAGGTAACCCAGACTCAGAAAGACAAACATGGTATGTACTCACTCATAGGAGGATACTAGATGTGGAACAAGGATGACTGGACTGCTACTCACATCACCAGGGAGGCTACCTGGAAAACAGAACCCCAAGAAAGACACGGGGATCACCCAATGACGGAGAAATGGATGAGTTCTACATGAACAGCCTGGACATGAGTGGGAGCAATGAAGGGCAAGGGTCGAGGGAAAGAGCTTGGGGGAGTGGGAGATCCCAGCTGGATCAAGAACAGAGAGGGAGAACAAGGAATAGGAGACCATGGTAAATGAAGACCACATGAGAATAGGAAGAAGCAAAGTGCTAGAGAGACCCACAGAAATCCACAAAGATACCCCCACAATAGACTACTGGCAATGGTCGAGAGACAGCCCAAACTGACCTACTCTGGTGATGGGATGGCCAAACACCCTAATTGTCATGCTAGAAACCCCATCCAACGACTGAGGGATCTGGATGCAGAGATCCATGGCTAGGTGTAGCTGGAGAGCTTCTCTCCAGGTTCCACCAAGCCCCGCAGTCCCACAATCCACTTATAAAATAATCACTCAGACGCTTATATCACTTATAAACTGTATGGCCATGGCAGGCTTCTTGCTAACTGTTCTTTTATCTTAAATTAACCCATTTTTATAAATCTATACCTTGCCAAGTGGCTGGTGGCTTACCAGAGTCTTTACATGCTGCTTATCCTGGTGGTGGCTGCAGTGTCTCTCCCCTCAGCCTTCCGCTTCCCAGAATTCTCCTCTCTCCTTGTCCCACCTACTTCCTGCCTGGCAACCTACTTCCTGCCTAGTCACTGGCCATCAGTGTTTTATTTATATAGAGCAATATCCACAGCAGCTAGGCCCCGGGTAGAGCTCCGGGAGTCTAATTAGCGAGAGAGAGGAGGGTTTATATGAGTGAGAATTGTTGAAACCAAGGTTGGATAAAGCACAGGGACAAGTAGCCAAACGAATGGAAACACATGAACTATGAACCAATGGCTGAGGGGCCCCAACTGGATCAGGCCCTCAGAATGGGTGAGACAGTTGATTGGCTTGATCTGTTTGGGAGGCATCTAGGCAGTAGGACCAGGTCCTGTGCTCATTGCATGAGTTGGCTGTTTGAAACCTGGGGCTTATGCAGGGACGCTAGGCTCGGCCTCGGAGGAGGGGACTGGACCTGCCTGGACTGAGTCTACCAGGTCGATCTCAGTCCTTGGGGGAGGCTTTGCCCTGGAGGAGGTGGGAATGGGGGATGGACTGGGGGGGAGGGGAGGAGGCGGGAGGGGGAAGAACAAGGGAGTCCTTGGCTGATATGTAGAACTGAATTTTATTGTAAAATAAAATAAACACACACACACACACACACACACACACACACACACAAGAATCATGGGGAACGAATGCCCATTAAAGGATGAGGTCCCAAATGACAATGTGGCTGCCACGGATCCCAGAGCCAACCACCTTTCCTGTCACGATTGTTTCTAGTTCTAGTTTCTAGTTCTGTTAGTTTTTTATTTTTTTACTAAAATAGGTCCCATAAAAGTCCTAACTAGAACATTCATTCTCAAACTTTTTCAATATGAAGTCCAGGCACTTGGTGGATAGAGGCTACCCTGAAAACAACTGATCTTATATTGGGATGTGATGGTTCATGCCTCTAATCCCAGCACTCGGGAGGTTGAGGCAAGAGGATTATGAGTTTAAGGCCAGCCTGGACTGTATAGTGAGTTCCGGACCCTCTTGGAATTGTCATAGCATGACCCTGTCTCGAACACAAACACACAGACAACAAAAAGTAACTTTACAAATGAAAATATAATACGACCAGTTGTGGAAAGTGCTAAAGTAGAAAAGTATGGGTGCCCTGAGAGAGAACAGGAATTATTTTATGCCTGAGTGAACTTGGGTGTGTAAGGCATCTGGCACAGGCCTTGCCTCTCAGTAGGCTCACTGTATGTTTCTCATTCGGTCTCTCTAAATAATAGTCTTGGCAAAATGCCTCTGCAGTTGAGGCCAATGTAGGACCAAATTGCTCGAACCAGCTGCTAATTCACTCCCTGCCTTCAGTTTCCGCTGCCAGAATATATTCCCAAAATATCATTTGATTAATGTTGCCTGCTTGTGTCCCATGCCAAAGGATGTGCCATCTTTCCCCTAAGCCAACCTCAGACCTCAGACGGGAGAAGTGAGGGTCAATGGGACCTCTGGCCACCTGCATCCTTATCCTAGAGGACAGTGCTGCCGAGTACTCCGTCACAGGAACCTGCAGGCGGGTGTCAGGCAGGCAACTCAGCACTTAACATTTCTACCAAGCCAGGAAAGAGTCCAGTGGTGCAATGACAATGGATTAAAATGTCTAATTCAGTTTCTGTGGACGAGAGAAGCGGGGAGAGAGGAGGACTGAGTTCAGCCCATTGGCTATCAACACTAGGAAGGAGACATTGACCATTCTGAGCAAACTTCTGTAGACATGGCTGCTTCTATAAAGATGGCCAACTAATGAAAGGTGAGCCAGGCTCGAGAGATGGCTCAGTGGTTAAGACCACTGGCTGTTCTTCCAGAGGTCCTGAGTTCGATTCCCAGAAACCAACTGGTGGCTCACAACCATCTGTAATGAGATCTGGTGCCCTCTTCTGGTCTGCAGGGATATGTGCAGACAGAACACTGTATACATAATAAATACATAAATCTTTAAAAGAAAGAAAAAGAAAGGTGAGCCATCTCCTCCATTTCTCCCAAAAGCACCAAAGGATTGGTTGGTATCAGAGACACTGTCTTAGGAGAGTTCTACCGAATGTCACTCTGCATCTATTCCTTCCTTCTGCATCTCTCTCTCTCTCTCTCTCTCTCTCTCTCTCTCTCTCTCTCTCCCTCCTCTTTCACTGCCCATGTTGCTGGTATTTGTTGCAGATAGAAAAAAAATAACAATCGCATAAGCAATGCACAAGGACTTAATCTGGTTTCAATGGGACTTGTGGCTGCCAGGAAAAGGGGGTTATTCCTGGAAAAGATAATTACTTCTTCGTGTATGAATTATGCCATCCTGGGTGAAAGCAAAGCACACCTTATGAAAAAGTCATAACTGTTCATAAAAACCAAATCCACTTCAACCCCTGAAGGAGTAGTGAGTTTGATGAAAAAATATTCCTCTCTCCAGGGAAACCCTGGTGCTCATTAAGTAGCACTTTGAACTGCCCCAGAATTTACAGAATGTCTGATAAAATGCGCTTAAACACAAACATCCTCGGCTGTCAGCTCCTTTTCTCCCTCCATTTTTAAAATATAATTTAAATGCTATTTTCAGAGAAAGTTCAGCATACAGGGCAGAATTAAAGCAGTATTTGCATCCCCGCAGTGACCTGCTAACCCAAGGCATTCACATGAGTTGGGTACCTCTCGCCCTGAGTCTCTGAGCCTCTGTTTCCTCCTTGTCACTAGTCTGAGTTCCAGCAAGCCCGGGGCCCTTGGCCTTGTAATTACTGGGTTTGGATTCTTGCCACATAGTCTGGGGCTCTCTCACTGCTGACAGTGTCTAGCATCCCTTTCTCAGGGGACTAGAGGGAGAAGATAAGTTGATTCAGAGAGTCTCAAAGACTTTCAGCTTAATAATAATTTAAAAAGCCATTGGTTAAAAAAAGAAATCAGCATTTTTCTGTCCTTGAAATCCCGAGGGCCTGATAGAATAAAGTAAAAATATGTTAGCAAAAGACAATAAATACTACTCATAGTAAACCTTTATCTTAAGGCTGAGGACAGGAACCCTTTACTTGTGATGATGGATTCCCAACAATATTCCATGATTGATACCATGTAACATTCAGTGTTAAGAAAATCAGCTACCAAACATATCTTCAGGAACAATGCAGATTCACACAACATTGGAAAGCACATTGGATGTCTTCTGTCTTAAACCCAGAACCGACTCCCCCTGTTGATAAGAGTGCCCATTTGCCTCCCCTACTGGACGCAAACAGGGAGGAATGAGTCACTTGTGCTGGTCAGCCTGGGACTCAGAGTGAGTCATATGGATGACAACTTCTAAGAATTAAGTATAAGACACTCCGGAAATACCGGGAAAGGATTCACAATTCTGCTATGAAACGCTAGGGAAGGCTTCCTGGATGAAGTGGTCCTACATTTGAGTCATAGTGGCCAACTCAGAGTTCAAAACATAGGGTCATGAGTCTGGAGAGATGGCTCAACAGTTAAGAGCTCTTGTTCTTGAGAGGACCTCTGTTTAGTCCCAGCACCCAGATGGTAGCTCACAACCATCTGTAACTCATTCTAGAGAGCTGATGCCCTTTGCTGGTCTCCATAGGCTGTGTACAATGTGTGTACATTCAGACAACCACAGTCACACATATTATCTTAGCCACTGTTCCATCGTGGAGAAGAGACACTGTGACCAAGGCAACTCATAAAAAGAAAGTATTTGATTGGGGGCTAAAGGTGGGACCAGTTTCAGAGGCTTAGACTAGTATCATCCTGGCAAGGAGCGTGGCCCCACACAGGCAGACATGATGCTGGAGAGGAGAGGTCGATGAGACTTCTACATTCTGATCCTCAGGCAGCAGGGGGACATGGCATGGGCTTTTGAAACCTCAAAAGACCCACGTCCAGTGTCCTCCAACAAGGCCACACCTCCTAACTTAATCTTTTCAAATAGTGAATAGTGCCACTCCTTGATGTAAGTATTCAAATACAGGAGCTCATAGGGACCACTCTTATTCAAACCGCCACATATATACACATAATCAAAACAAATTAATTTTTAAAAATAGCATCAAACTAAGGACATCCTAGGAAAGCATATGTGAAGACAAGAGACAAAGAGAACAAATTGTAATGAATCATGTAAAGACCAGCCAGGGGTGTGTGGACCTGGGGGAAGTGGAAACTACTTTGTCCAGATATTGAGACACAGCAGCAAAGATTTTTAAGATTACAATTATAATGACACCATACAGCTGAAGCCTGGCATAGGGAATGTGGTGATAATGAGAATAATCAGCAAATGTGATTTCCGATTGTAAGTGCTGTGAAAAAAATGCAAGCACTGAGTGAGTCCAGTACAATCAGCAAGAACAATCTATCAAACTGACAGTGAGCACCAGGGCCGAAGATTCCTCTCTGAAAGATCTCAGCACCTGAAGAGGATCCTGGGAAAACATGGCGCCAGCCCAGGAAGTGCTCTTCCTCAAGGACCCCAACCATACTGGGAGGATTATTTTAATTTTATTATGGTTGAGAATATTCAAACTTCAAATAAAGCTACATTTCAAAACACAGAGGGTTAGGGTTCCATCATATTGGTGGGGGCCCTGGTCTATCTATCCTGGGGGATAGACAATAAGACTCTCTTCCAACCTGTTGTCATCCTACTAAACCTTCTCCTGAGCTGATCTGTTCACCTCCCTACAAAATCCAGTTATACCAAAGAACCATATGCCAAAGAACTGATGTCTACTGGCTACTGGCTCTTGGTGTGTGGCCATGTTTTCCTCTCTCATGCCCCAGGATCTTCCCAGTCTATCTTCAGCAAGAACCCACTGAGGTCAGTTTATCCAGAATCCCTCCTTATACCAGATGTTTCCTTTATTAATTGTCTATCATTAATTCCCTACCCTGCCCCTTGATGATAGCCTTTGCAGAGTCAACCTCATTTTACCTCCTCCTGCAAAATGCCATTGCAGTGGCCTTCCTACCTATCAACAGGGGCCTAAAGAAGGTGGTGGTCACCTGTAACACTAGCGCTCCAGCCCAGACTCTGTGTTTTATCCAGTGGTTATAGTTTCTTAAAACCCTTTTTTTTTTTTTTTTTTTTTTTTGGTTTTTCGAGACAGGGTTTCTCTGTGTAGCTTTGCGCCTTTCCTGGATCTCACTCTGTAGCCCAGGCTGGCCTTGAAGTCACAGAGATCCGCCTGCCTCTGCCTCCTGAGTGCTGGGCTTAAAGGCATGTGCCACCACCGCCCAGCTCTTAAAACCCTTTCTGGATGTAGTAATACAATGTTGTGGCTTTAATATGAAGTGTTCCCCATAGGCTCTGTTCTGATGCTTGGACTCCATCTAGAAACACTCTCTAGAGTGGAAACTTCAGGAAGTGCAGCGAACTTGGAGGATGTAGATCACTGCAGTATGCTTTGGAAGGCTGTCCTTGATCCCCAGCCACCTCCTGTCACTCAGCTTCCCATCTTCCTTGAGGTTGGCAGCCTTGGACACATGCTCCCACCACTGTGATGTTCTGCATCACTGTGGGCTCAGAATCACCATAGCCAAAGCCTGGAGACAAACCTGTAAATCCAAGAGTCAGAGCAAATAATTTCTCCTTTTTTTTTCTCACAACATCAAACAAGGTGAGTAATATCAGACAAGGTGACTAACACAGACAGATGTGTTTGATTTTGGTGACACAGCATAAAGTTTTCAAAATTCAGACAGTAGGAAAGGAAAAAGAAGAAGCCACATGTTGAATAATTGGTAGCTAATTACGAACATTTGTGCTTCCCAAGGTAAATGAACTGAGTTATTAAACGTGTCACCATCTTCTTCAGACTTAGTATGACAGAGTTTAGGCAAAGGTCGATGGCTCTTCCTCCCGTCAGAACTGATCACAAAGTGTGTCCAGCTGGAGACGAAAAGCTCACATCTGCTGAGGGCCCACCTGGGTGGCCCCTTCAAACACATCTATTCTCCTGTACCAGATGCCATTGCTCACATGAAATGCTTTGTAAATTCTAGTCATCACGTGATCCTGGCCTGAAAGTCCTCAGAACTCATGCAGTCCCTCACAGGCATTTACTTCCCTAGAGAGCAGGCTGTGTTCCACGGAGGAGTCTGGGTCCCGGAAACGATTTGGTAACAAGGATGGGCATCTTATGAATGGGGTCAGGAGTTGATATGCTCTGGAGTCTCATTGAGAACCATAGTCTAAGGAGAAGTCACTCTTCATCAGCAGTCACTGACGATCGCAAGAGGCCAAATATCCCCACACTCACTCCCCTATCTTTCATTTAAAATTAATTTGCAGCATCCTTAATATTTCCCAGGCACAACAGCACTGTAAGATGAAAACTATTTCTGCTCTCATCTTACAGAAGGCCAAACCAGAAGTCACTGAAGAGCTAAGGAATGTGCCCAAGATCACAGAGCCAATCAGTAGAACTCACATTCCAACCAGGCAGCCCAGCTTCAGAACCCTTGTCACAGCCAGTGGGCTGTGCAGGGATGTAGAAGGCAACAGAGTGGATGCCTTGACCAAGGAGAGCGGACCCAGGCAAAGGGACAAGAGTAACGGCTACAAAAGAAACAGCCGGAGAACGACCATCAGAGGGGAGGGAAGACCAGGTCACGGGTCTCACGCAGCCGAAGGGAAGCCAGAGCAAAGCTTGCTTTCACACGGTTCTGTCCAACACAGGTCAATTCACACTGTCTGGGACGTCATCAATCCATCTAGTGATGCCACATTGCTTCTGAGAGCTGTTTAGGGAACTGACAAAGAGCCATCTGAAGAGAAATAGAAAACCCAGAAAGCAGTCCTTTGTGACTGCCACTGTTCTGAACCTGGATGATAGTTCTATGGATGGATGGATGGCCCCATGACCTTGAAGTGACACTTTCAGCATAAAGAAAACATCTTTGGCTTTGCTTGGGTCTTCACGGAGCTGTATCTAATAATGAACTTACTCTGCACCTTTCAGTTCATGCTCAGACAAACATTTTTAAAGAAACTGCAATATAGACAAGGACCAAGTTGATTAAAATTATGATGAAAATGAACTTGAAAATCCTTGTTGTGGAATATTATTTTAACCAGGCAAAGATGTCTTACATTTGTTCATGCTGTGGAATATTACTTGAACTGTGTGAAGGTGGGCTACATTTGTGTATACTGCATTTGTTTAATCATGGAAAGATGTGTTGCCATTTTACCTTGACTGCCTAGGGTACCTGGTTGGTCTAATAAAGAGCTGAAAGGTCAACTGCTAGGCAGAGAAAAGACAGGCAGGGCTGCCGGGCAGAGAGAATAAGTAGGAGAAATCTAGGCTAGAGAATAAGAAAGGAGAGAACGAGGGAGAAAGAGAGGAAAATGCCCAGGGCCAGCGAGGCAGACATGAAGAGCACCAAAAGTAAGATATACAGAAGGAAACGTGTCCATGCTAGGCTGAGCGTTCAAAACTAATAATAAGTCATGATTTGGGAGCTAGTTGGTGGCCCAAAAGAAAAACTTGGGTATAGACTAAGCTTAAAGATTAACTCCAAAAGGTGGCAAATTTTCATCAGAAACTCAGAGGCTTCACAGGAAGGAACCAAGAACGTCAACTTCTCTTCTGTCTGCTTTGAAATCACCTGATACTATTGGGGGACAAGTAAGCTCAGCAGGGCTCCTTTGGGTTCCCTGAGGTCAGGGCAATTCAAAGGAATCTCACCAGACCTTGCAAGCCACCAACTCCTGACAAGTACCTGTCACTCCATGAAGGGCTTTTCGATGGGACCCTGAGACTGCTTGGACATGGTACTCTACCAGCGAAGAGGGCATTGTGCTCCTTCACCCTGCAGGATGGAGCCTTGTGATTGACAATCTGCACAGCTCCTTTAAAGTGTCCTCCCAGATGCTCTGGGAACTGGCCACATTCCTCTCTAGTCTTGTGCTAAAAAGCCCAGCTGGGGGTACTCAGGTTCACAAGCTCTGGGCAGCAGTGGGATGCCCAGAGGTAACACTCTGCTCTAGACTGGAAACACAACCACCCCATTTGGAGTCTCAGTCCTATGGTAAGATGAGTACAGATGTCTTCCTGACCCCAAAGTGTTCACACCCTAACTCTGAGCAGTTTGCTCTACATGGGTAGGGGACTTTTCAGGTGTGACTATGTTAAGGCTCTTTATCTAGGGACAGTCTCCTAGATTATCCAGCCAGAGTCTTAAAAGTAGAGAGAAAGGATGACAGGAAAGAAACTCACAGCAGTGAAACATAAGGAGGGCTCTTCTGGACAGCCGGCACTGAGGAAAGAGGAAAGAGGCACAGGAGAGGACAATGGAAAAGACAAACGGATGAAGAACCTTCAGAACTGAACGCTCCTCTACCAACACTTGTGTTTAGCCCAGGGAGACCCGTGTTGGAATCCAATAGTCAGTTCCTGTTATTTAAGCTGCTGAGCTGTGGTCATTTATCAGGGAAACACTCAAAGGGAATTTCTAAACTCTCTTTCACAACAACTTGAGAACTTTGTGTAGACTTGAAGGCCTGGGATCACCAGCAGACTGCTGCTGGCTTCATCTGTAAGCCAAAGCAGTGTGAGGTCTTCCCCAGCACCATGGACTTGGACTTCCCAGTCACCAGAACTGTGGGCCAACGCAAAGCCATCTCATGGACTCAAGGCAGGAACTGGAGTCAGGAGCTGAAACAGACCAACTGAGGATCAGGAATGGAAGAGTGTTTACTGGCAGCCTCCTCTTCTACAGGGAGGCCCACCTACCCAGGGATGATGGCCCCACCCACAGAGAACTTGCTCTCCTGTGCAAGTTAACAATCAAGAAAATGCCACCATAGACATGCCCATGGACCAGTCTGTGGGCACAATTTTTTTATTGAGGGTCCTTCCTCCTAGGTGGGTCAAGTTGACAGCCAAGATTAGCCGATTCTCAAATCATTGAGAAAAAAAATGGGCCATTCAGTTCTTATGTAAAACTAATTCTGTAGAGAAAAATAAGAATGGATTTCACCTAACACCGTCATCAAAGGTAGACTCCAAACTGATTATACAGTAATAAACACACTGTGGCACAAGAACAGACATATAGATTAAAGGATACAAGACTCAGAAATAAATCCACACTGCTTCAGCCAGAAGATTTATGACAAACTGAATGCCAAAAACATGTTGAGAAAAAGACCCCCAACAACCGCTGTGCTGAGAACTAGATAACCACACGAACCGGTTAAGCCCGTTCCTCTCCTTCGGTTGTTCCGGGTCGGTATTTCATCACAGTGACACAGAGCTCAAACCAAGACAGGTGCCATCTGTACTATACGCAGATTTCCAGAATCTAAGTTTCCTATTCTATGACATTAATTTAATGTGTGTCCGTGAAAGAGCTACTGTATTTCACTAATATTAGCTTTCTGGTTTTCAGTTGGCTTAGCTATTTTTGAACTTTTGTATTTTCATATAAACTTTGAATGAATTTAAATTTAAAAAAATATTCAGCTTGAATTTTTATTGAGATTTTATAGTTTGCACAGTCTTTTTCCTACAAATGTTAAATATTAAGTCTTCATATTCAAGTTTATCTAAGCATTCTATTTATACATTTGACTTTCTATTTTTCTTTACTAGAGTTTTACAATTTTGTCCATAATGTCAATGTATTTTTTGGTAAGTGAAATCTCAGGTAGTGTAGAGTTTTGTTGCTCTGCTGAATGGCATCTTATTTGATTTTTACTCACACCTTTTGTATTATTTTGCTATACTCGTTATCTCAGATACTCTCATTTACTGTCTGTTAATAGGACTGTATTTTCTGGATGAATGATCATATTATTTCCAGATAATAATAATTTATTTCATCCCAGGTTCTCACTTGTTCCAAACAGCAGAATTTCATTTTGTTTTACAACCTCTGAATATGTGTATGTGTAAGCATCACCACACTTTTTATATCTCAAAATAGAACATTTTAAAATTGAACCTAGAAGGCTACACAAAGTAACTTTTCCAAGTCTATCCTGTGAAATCTTCAATAAACTCTACACCAAAGAGACACAAGAGTCTGACACGTTTTTTCCTACGATGCACTGTCAACACATTGAATAATCAATGCGCATCTGGCAGGCATCTCCCTGGCAACAGTCCCTGGAAGCCTTGGATCCTCACCTTTGACAGGTTCAAGGCAATCTGCTGTGGGATTGTTCCCACCTCTCCTCTCCTCTCCTCTCCTCTCCTCTCCTCTCCTCTCCTCTCCTCTCCTCTCCTCTCCTCCCCTCCCTCCTCTCCTCTCCTCTCCTCTCCTCTCCTCTCCTCTCCTCTCCTCCTCTCCTCCTCTTCCTCTCCTCTCCTCTCTCTCCTCTCCTCTCCTCTTCTCCTCCTCTCCTCTCCTCTCCTCCTCTCCCCTCCTCCTCTCCTCCTCTCCTCCTCTCCTCTCCTCTCCTCTCCCCTCCTCTCCTCTCCTCTCCTCTCCTCCTCTCCTCTCCTCTCCTCTCCTCTCCCCCCCCTCCTCTCCTCTCCTCCTCTCCTCCTCTCCTCTCCTCTCCTCTCCTCCTCTCCTCCTCTCCTCTCCTCTCCTCTCCTCTCCTCCTCTCCTCCTCTCCTCTCCTCCTCTCCTCCTCTCCTCTCCTCTCCTCCTCTCCCCTCCTCTCCTTTCCTCCTCTCCTCCTCTCCTCTCCTCCCCTTCCCTCCCTCCCTCTCCCCTTCCCTCCCCTCCCCTCCTCTCCTCTCCCCTCCTCTCATTTTCTCCAATGAGTCAATATTGAGAGAAACAACTTTCAATAATTTACGAAGCCAGATAAGTTCACCCTAGCTTTGTGGAGTTACTAAATTCTCTTAAAATGACATAAAAATCAGTTTGTAAATCAAAGCTATCCTGTTGCCCCTTTTCCCCCTCCCTCCTCCCTGACACTTCCCTATTTGATTAGATTCTATCACAGCCCCTGAGTCAGACACCATCAGAGTAGTCTGAGCTCCTAGTGAACACCAGAACTGATGGATTGCCCTGGGAAGTCACAGTTTTCTATGGCCTGAAAGGCGTTTTGAGTTCTTGAGCTCTTAGATCAACCTCCATCCGTGGTTAAGGGAACATATCTCGTTGGTTCATGAGCTCACAAGCCCAAGTCTATGAGGCAAATGGGAAAAGCTTGGCTCAAAGATTAGTAGGATGGCTTCTCTGCTAAGAGCTGAGTCACCATCACAGTGCGCCCTGGGAACCGTCAGTGGGCTGGACTGAGCTGTTGTCCCGCTGTGCAGGAAGAGGGCAGGGCCCAACACCTACCTCCTTTCTGTCCTTAGAGCCGAGTTCAGTGTCTCTTTGTGGTATACATCACTGTTCTTACCAGCTGTGAGGATGAGAGGAAACACAATTAGGGGTATTACTAATCACTAGGCCCTGGTGGAGAAGGGTCAAGCTGTGATAGAATTGGACAGAGAGGCAGCTAATCTGTCACCAGCTGAGCTACAAAAAGTAGACAGCACCACATCCTAGTGCTATCTTTAGACTTGAGGTTTTTAGCTTTAAATAGCCTTACCGAAGGTGAACTTACCAGGAGTAACTATGAAGTGGCCTTCCTTGGAGTTTCTAAATTGTTTCATCTAACAACATTGGAATCTGGCAAGTTTTGAGTTCTCCTTGGAGGCTGAAGCAAGAATGGACTGGAAAATGTCCTGTTCCTTGACAGAGGGGAAGTGACAGGATTTCATTGTCTTGGGTTATAACATCTAAAGAGAAATTTCCTGAAATTCACATAATTAATGAAGAAATCAGATGCTGTTTTGTATAATTCATTGTGTGATGTAATAAAGTACTTATGAACATCATGTTCACTTAATAGGGTCAGTATTGCTCAAAAAATTGAAGTGAGCAGTGTTTCTTTTAGTGACCCCAATGCTCCATCCCAGAACCCCAAGCAGATAGCAGCTGGCTGACTTCTTCCATGAGCAGCTGGATGCAGTTTATTGGGTATTTTTTCTTTTCATGGTTCTTACATGCTAATTCACCCACTTATCAGTCAAAAATGATGACCTGAGTTTGATCCTCAGAGCTCACATAAGAATTCTGGGTGTGATCCCCTTGTGTGCCCTCTACAACAATTGAGAGAGACAGGGCTGTGCACCTCGCCTGGGCAAAACAGTAGAGCTGGCCAAGGTGATGTGAGTGTGGGATCTGAGGACCTGGGAGCAGGAGAACTGGCCCCACTCCTTGCTGCAGGCTGCATTGGGTGAGCTAGCTGAGGCAATCCTTAGAGCTCACTCGGGTAGTGACGATGAGGGAAAGCTGGCAGGCTGACCAACTCAGCTACCACCCAGGCCCAGGACCAGGCCTATGAGTTGGACCACCCCAACATTCACTTCATCTATGAACTTTTGGGGCAGGAGACAAACCTACAGATCCAAAGCTGCAGGATCTCCATGACACAGGACAACAACAGGATATCCAAGAGGAGCCCCAGTGAGAGCCCAGCATCGATGATGTAGCAGAATCCAAAGGCTTTGTGCCAGACCAGTGACTCATGGCAATGAACACTTGCAAGTAAAAATGCAGAGACTAAAGGATGAACTGTGTGATGTGTGACTCAACAGGCCACACTACAACATCCACCAAGAGATTCTTCTTCTTTTTTTTTTTTTGTTTATTGTTGTTTTGGGGTTTTGTTGTTTTTGTTTGTTTGCTTTTTGGTTTTTCTTTTAAATTCTATTTTGTTTTGAGGGAGAGATTGCAAGGGGTGGGGTGGATGGGGGGATAGGGAGATAGGTGGGATCAAGAGGCATGAGGTGACATCCACAAAGAATCAATAAAAGTTAGAAGGAGGCGGGCGGTGGTGGTGCACGCCTTTAATCCTAGCACTCGGGAGGCAGAGGCAGGTGGATCTCTGTGAGTTCGAGGCCAGCCTGGACTACAGAGTGAGTTCCAGGAAAGGCGCAAAGCTATACAGAGAAACCCTGTCTCGAAAAAAACAAAAAAAAAAAAGTTAGGAGGAGGAGGAGGAGGAGGAGGAGAAGAAGAAGAAAAAGAAGAAGAAGAAGAAGAAGAAGAAGAAGAAGAAGAAGAAGAAGAAGAAGAAGAAGAAGAAGAAGAAGAAGAAGAAGAAGAAGAAGAATAGCACTTGATTGACATTCCAACCCTGGCCAGATGACCCTTCTGGCCCACAGAGCTTAACTGGTGAGCTTCAGGCCAAAGAGACCCTGTCTTAAAGAAGCTGAATGCTCATCTTCAGGCTGATGCCTGAGGTTCTTCCAGTCTCCACACACAGATGTATACATGGACCTGCACACACATGGACCTCCCTTGAACATGCACACACATGTGCACACACATACACATTAAAAAGTAGAAGAAAAACAGCCAACTTCCCAGAAAGGAAAAGGTGTCTGCAGAATGCCCCGGTGAAAACTCAAAAACTGTGGGAGAAATAAACATGTCCAACTCTGGGACATATGTATGCCTGGGTTAATATCCTCTTCCCATCATTCCCAGTTTTCTTCTTTGTTCAATACCCTGGACGTGTATGACCAAGCAGAATAGTTCACCTGAAAGGTCTTACATGCTTCCTGAAATGATGTTTCAAAGTATGATAGCATAGGAAAATATCTGTATCTACTCATCCTAAGCCCATGGTTGAGTTGTCTACAATAAATGACATTAGCAAGAGAGAAGCAGGTACATTTATTAAATGAGTTTTATGGATCCGGAAAACTACATTGCTTATAGCAAAATACCAGAAACTGGGTGATTCATAAGAAGATAAGTTTATTTTGAATCTAGGCACACTGGGACATGCATAAAATCTGAATAACTGGGAGACCGAGGGAGGAAAATGTTAAGGCCAGTCAAGGCTGCAAAGTGGGACCCTACAAAAATGTAACAAAAAAAAAAAAAAAAAAAAAAAAAAAAAAAAACAAAAAAAAAAACCACATGAAACAAATTTGCTTTGGCCCACAGTTCTGGTGACTGAGAAGTCCAAGTCCATGGTGATGGGGAAGACCTCACACTGCTTTGGCTCACAGATGAAGCCAGCAGCAGTCTGCTGGTGATCCCAGGCCTTCAAGTCTACACAAAGTTCTCAAGTTGTTTTGTAACAAGGTTAGAAATTCCCTTTGAATGAATGAACACAAGTGTTTGTAGTTGGTAATTTTTTACTCTTTGACTCTTTGGGGGGCCTGTCACCCAGCAAATACATGGAGACTTATTCTTATGAATGCGTGGCCTTAGCTTGGCTTGTTTCTAGCCAACTTTTCTTAACTTAAATTATCCCATCTACCTTTTGCCTCTGGGCTTTTATTTTTATCCTATACACCTTTCTTTACTTCTTACTCTGTGGCTTGCTGTGTAGCTGGGTGGCTGGCCCCTGGAGTCCTCTTCCTTCTCTTGATCCTAGATGTTCCTTCCCAGATTTCTCCTCCTTTTTATTCTATCTGCCTGCCAGCTCTGCCTATTCTTTCTCTTGTCTTGCTATTGGCCATTCAGCTCTTTATTAGACCAATCAGGTATTTTAGACAGGCAAAGTAATACAGCTTTACAGAGTTAAACAAATGTAACATAAAAGAAAGGGACACATCTTTGCATCATTAAAACAAATGTTCCACAGCAAAAACAAATGTAACACAACTTAAAATAATATTCAACAACAAGTGTTGCCCCGACAAATGACCACAAGCTCAGCAGCTTAAATAACTGACTATTGGATTAAGGAACTGACTATTGGATTCCAACACAGGTCTCCCTGGGCTAAACACAAGGTGTTGGTAGAGGAGCATTCAGGTCTGAAGGTTCTTCATCCGTTTATCTTTTCCATTGTCCTCTCCTGTGGCTCTTTCCTCTTTCCTCAGTGCCGGCTGTCCAGAAGAGCCCTCCTTATGTTTCACTGCTGTGAGTTTCTTTCCTCTCATCCTTTCTCTCTGCTTTTAAGACACTGGCTGGATAATCTAGGAGACTGTCCCTAGATAAAGAGCCTTAACGTAGTCACACCTGAAAAGTCCCCTACCCACATAGAGCAAACTGCTCAGAGTTAGGGTGTGAACACTTTGGGGTCAGGGAGACATCCGTACTCATCTTACCATAGGACTGAGACTCCAAATGGGGTGGTTGTGTTTCTAGTCTAGAGCAGAGTGTTACCTATGGGCATCCCACTGCTGCCCAGAGCTTGTGAACCTGAGTGCCCCCAGCTGGGCTTTTTAGCACAAGACTAGTGTCTGAGGTGAGGGTTGGGAGCAGGTCCTACTGTGGTTAACTTGTAACCCCCAGGGATTCAGGCCAGGCTGACAGACAGCCTTAGAGAGGAATGTGGCCAGTTCCCAGAGCATCTGGGAGGACCCTTTAAAGGAGCTGTGCAGATTGTCAATCACAAGGCTCCTTCCTGCAGGGTGAAGGAGCACAATGCCCTCTTCGCTGGTAGAGTACCATGTCCAAGCAGTCTCAGGGTCCCAGCGAAAAGCCCTTCATGGAGTGACAGGTACTTGTCAGGAGTTGGTGGCTTGCAAGGTCTGGTGAGATTCCTTTGAATTGCCCTGACCTCAGGGAACCCAAAGGAGCCCTGATGAGCTTACCTGCCCCCAATAGTATCAGGTGATTTCAAAGGAGACAGAAGAAGAGTTGAGGTTCTTGGTTCTTTCCCATGAAGATTCCTCTTCAAACACGCCTCTGGCTGTGTCAAGTTGACATAAAGCCAGTCAGCGCATCTACCTGGCCCAGGAAGGACCTAAGAAAAATACCCAAGATTTTGCCTCAGCTTAAAAGGATACGATTATATCCTCAGCAGGAAGAAGTATGCTCAAAGAGAAGTGCTAACATTTTGAAGAACAAAAGCAATAATGAAGAAAATCAGGGTCTACGGAAGATTCATCTCTTCACAGAAGTAATGTTCAGTCAGAGACTGGCTGAAGTTAACGTTTTCCTTTTCATTTAGCTCCAGGAATCATTTAGCCCTAGAAACTATTTTCCCAATCACACAGAATAAATCTAGACAACAATCAAGATTTTTCAATTTTTTAAGTGTTATTGTGTGTGCACTCACATGTGGAGGGTAGGGTGGAGGGTTTCATGCCATGGTGTGAGTATCGTGGTCAGAGGACAGCTCTGTGGGGTCAGTTGTCTCCTGTCACCCTTCTGTGGATTCCAGGATCCTCTTTCAGGTACCATGCTTTCCCAGCAAGTACCCTTACCCACTGATCCATCTTGCCAGCCTCCCAATGACATATTTGAAACCAACACGTCTTCCATAATCTTACTTCCTGGTTTTTATTACTGTTGTTGTTGATGGTGTGCATGACTCACAGTTCTCTAAAATAACCAAAATGAAACCTGAAAGGGTTTGTGCTATTATGGGTATTGTTTATAAAGAATTAATATGATATTTTAAGTGCAAGTTGAATTAAAATTCACTCAGCCACCTATTGTAACGTCCTATGGGCATCTTGACATCCTGTTCATTTAGCTTAAGATCATCTTTCTTTCAGGAAGTTATAGGAAAAAACTCAGCCTCCATGAGGTCAAGTGGAAAACGCAGACATGGCTCTGCATTCCTATTAAACAAGCCTCAGTTTGGTCTTTATTTTGTATTCCAGTATTGTTAAGTCTTTTCTATTCCTTCTTTATTAAATTCCACAAGTACCTGTTAGCAACTCATTCTCATATGTATTACAATTAGTTTCTCCATTGCAGTTAGTCAAAGAGTCCAAGGCTTTTCACTGAAACTCCCCAACCGTGTTCTCTATCACCAGCAGAAGCAACAGCTTCCTCAGCTGAGCTGCTCTGTGTTTGGTCTTGGACACCAACAGAAAAGCATGTTGTTCTGACCCAGGGCGAACTCTGCATTTCCTTTCTTTAAAGGCTGAATGGACTAATTCCACACCATAGTCCTTAACAATGAATGCCATTACTCCCCAATTTTAATCAAAGTAGTGGCAAGGTTTTAAAACAAAAAGGTCTCCCTAGAAGATGCAAATCATTTCAAAACCTTTGAAGTTCAGAATCTTCTGCAAAGCATTATCAAGTTGAATAAAGAAAAAAATGAAACAAAACACATTTGTTTTTCAGTTTGGATGCGTGGATGGGGAATTAGAGAATAAAGGGTGTGCCTGTCTGCTTCATTATTGCTATCCCTGGCTAACATCGGACCTGGTACTTAGGGGCCAGTCATACTTTTGTTTAGTTGTTTGTTGGACAGTTGTTTTTTAGACAGTATCTCACGATAATAGCCCAGCTGACCTGCTGCCCCAGCCCCAGAGTGTTGGGATTGCAGGCTTGTTCTACCACATCCAGATCCTATTCATGTGTGTAAGGAACAGAAGCAACTCTCATTCTCAACCAAGTGAGTCATGAGAACCTCAGTGCTTGGGTGGGTACATAAATTGATCTTGATGATAGAGCCAGCTTTTTCTTTAACTACGTAGTTTTAAAACTTTTATCTTAGCACACTTTTACATTGCTGGGAGACTAGATTGTAGCTAGAGTTTTCCGGTCTTGCCCACAGTCAGGACAAATCTTTGTCACCCGCCAGTCCCACAGCCGCTCAGACCCAACCAAGTAAACACAGAGACTTATATTGCTTACAAACTGTATGGCCGTGGCAGGCTTCTTGCTAACTGTTCTTATAGCTTAAATTAATCCATTTCCATAAATCTATACCTTGCCATGTGGCTGGTGGCTTACCGGCGACTTCACACGCTGCTGGTCATGGCGGCAGCTGGCAGTGTCTCTCCACCTCAGCCTTCCGCTTCCCAGAATTCTCCTCTCTCCTTGTCCCACCTACTTCCTGCCTGGCCACTGGCCAATCAGTGTTTTATTTATTGACCAATCAGAGCAATACAGACATACAGACCATCCCACAGCACTAGATGACACAGAGAGCTTCTGTTCACTCTATTTTCCATGATGACAACATGTTACCTAATGACATTACAATTGCCAAACCAAGAAATGAACACTGACAACACTACCAACAAAGCTATAGCTTTGGTCCCATTTCACTGTGTCCCACTGACATTTTCTTTCCCTTCCAGGATCTAATCCAGGGTACCATGTTGCATTTCCTTAACCTCCACTAATATGCAAATTTCTCAGTCCATTCTGGCTTCCTTTTTATAACCTTGGCACTTTTGAAGAATACAGATCAAACGTTTTATGAAGGTTTCTGCATCCAGCTTGTCAGACACTCTTCCATGACGACGACTGACTTAGGAGGAGAATTCCCAGGGGTGAGGTCCTCACTTGTCACATCATGACAGGTACTGTGACTCCTTACTGATGATGCTGGCTCTGGTCATTTGGCAGTATCTACAAGTTTTCTTTACTGTAAAGTGACTCTGCCCTCTCTTCCCTAGTCTATTCTTTAAGGGAAACTTTCTAAGTCAAACTCAAAATCAGAAAGTAGGGCTGAATTAAACTCCACCTCCTGACAGAAGAATATGTGAATATATGTTAAAACCACCATGGTAGTGAGAAATATCTTTATGAAATACTTTCAAGTTATACAATGTCAGAGCCTGCCAACCAGTCAGCTGGGTATCTGGGTGCAGCGTGCAGATTGTAGAGACAATGAAGAAGACAGAAAAGAGTCGAGAGGACTGCCGGTCACTGCCGGAGAGTGCTGAGTTTGTTTCACAGCCAGCTTATGTACAGTCTTGAAGGGCAGAGGTAGAACAGTGCACAGCGCAGGCATTCGACCACTATCTATCCTGCCTTACATCAAGGAGCAGGCAGTTTCTTTTTCTATCTCGATGTACCTCCGGCTGGCATCAGCAGCCTGTGTCTAGCTAGATAGTGTGTTCCTTCCTGTGGGCTAATCAGGACTTTCTCAGAGCACTGGAACAAGCAAGCCTGAACTCTATTGACTCAGAATAGACTTCAGATTCAAACTGGGAAACTGAGTCAGTTGTGGACTCCCACAATACAAATACCCTGCTTCTCCTTCATATTATGCCTACTAAGGTTATCTTTCATCACTGACTCCTGCCTACAGCAACCATGACTGTTGAAAAATTATCTGTTATTAGGGAATATTATTTTAAGATGTGTTATTTTTGTTTATTCTGCATTTGCTCAACTCTGTGAAGCTGTGTTACTTTGCCTATCTAAAACACCTGACTGGTCTAAAAAATAGCTGAACAGCCAATAGCTAGACAGGGGAGAGAGAGATAGGCAGGGCTGGCAGGCAGAGCAGATATATAGAAGGAGAAATCTGAGAAGAGGGAAAAATAGAGATGAAGGAGTGAAGAAAGAAGAAGCCAGAGAAGGAGGAGGACTCCAGGGGCCAGCCACTCAGCTATACAGCAAACCATGGAGTAAGAATAAGATAAACAGAAATAAGAGAATGGGAAAAGCCCAGAGGCAAAAGGTAGATGGGATAATTTAAGTTAAGGAAAGCTGGCAAGAAATAAGTCAAGGTAAGGCCAGGCATTCATAAATAAGAATAAGCCTCTGTGTATAATTTATTTGGAAGCTGGGTAGCAGATCCCCCTAAAAAACCAAAAGAGTAAAAAAACAAACAACATTGTATCTGCCAGCCCCACCTATCTTTTCTCTGGCCTTGTTCTTGGCCTTCAGTTCTTTACTAGGCCATCAGGTATTTTAGACAGGAAAAGTAACACAGCTTCACAGAGTTAAAGAAATGCAGCATAAACAAAACTAACACACTTTAAAATAATATTCTACAACACTGGTAGACAGAGAAATAGAAGGAGAAATCTGGGAGAAGAAAGAAGAAAGAGCAAAAACAATCAACAACCTTTTGGAGTTCCAATAGGGGCCCGAATTTCTATGTAGGGCTTAAGAAAGCTGAGAAAAAAAGAGAGAGAGACAGAGAGAGAGAATATGACTCCTTTAAGAGTTTCTGCCTGTTGGTGAGCCCTTGAGTATGTTAAGTAGGAATAAGAAATGAAGTTAAAAATGAAGTAAAAATGCCTGCCACAGTGCAAACATTGGCATTGTAGAACTCTAGGAAAGTTGAGTGCAGTCTTCAGTCACACACCTCAGACAGAGCCTCGAGCTTTAGGCTCAGCTTCCAGGACCGGAGAAGCAGACAGAGCCAGCTGAGAGCCATGGAGGATCCAAGTGTAGGTTAGCAGTTTAAAGGTTTGCTTTTGCAGTCATACAGGGTTAAAAGATACCTAGTAAAAAGAGGTCTGATGAAAAAGCCTCTAAACAGGTTTCTGTATGTTTTACAATGTGGGTAGGCTTAAAAAAGAAAGAGGGTATAGACAGTCACAGAAAGAAAGAAATAGTTCAGAAATAATAAAGTATAGAGAGAGTAAAAGTAGTATAAAAAATCCACCTACGATGGGAAGTACACAGGGAGTCTGGATCTTGTATGTTATTGTGTTGATTTTGAATTTTTTGAATGTTGAGAAGCAAACAACAGCTGCTAGAACACATGGAACTCTGAACTGGACTGCTAAGTTGAACCAATCTAGACACTTCAGAGCTATCTTAACTTTAAAAAAGAAGTCAAAAAATGTATTTTTCAAACGGAAATAAAAAATGCTTTAGAGTTTTGTTCCCACAGGTGACAAGAGGTTGTGAATTCCTTCAGGAATAATATGGATCAGGTTTGACCAAGGGAGATATCTATCAACAAAAAATATAGCTGGTTTTCCTAAGACTTGGCCATTCTCTCAAATTTTCTCTCTGGGACCCTAAAGATACTTCAGCCACAGACAGCAGGAAGCAGTGTGGAGAAAACTACTCCCACATTCCCAAGAGTTGGGGGATGTGGGTGGTCTTTGGATATTTGGTGGGCTATAGATATTTGTTACATTTTAGGAGAATGTAGGATAAAAAAAGACAACTATTAGTCTCAGATACTTTGCAATGGCATGGATTTGGGTGTATTGATACAAATTTAAAGTTATTTTTGTTATACTCTCTATATAATTTTCTATTCTTGTTTAAAGGAATTTTGTATATTGATAAAAAAAATTTAAGATTATTTTTGTTGCAACATATGTATGTACGTTTCTATTTTTGTTTGAGGTATTGTGCCTAGCAGTTCATTTGGAAATGTAGGGTGAAGTTCTAGTTTTTGGAAGCTATTATTATAAACCATATAGGGTAATTAGGAAACATAGGTTAGTGGTTAGTCATTTATAACAATAAAATTTGTAGGTATGTTAGTTATGCCTTCCAGATCATATAGAGATAAATTTTAGATAGGCAGATGGTCTCCAAACCTTTCAGAAACCTATAGAATATGGCATTTAAAATGTTTTGTTAACTTAGAGATTTTCATTAAAATGAGACACATCTGCTCCTGGCAGCACCAATTTACTTCAGAGATGATGGGCATTGAAGAAACTCCTTATGGAGTTTGCTTTCAATGTGGCAAGGCTAGCCACTGGGCAAGAAGCTGCTCTTGCCTGGACTACTGTCAAGCATGTTGTATAAACTGGACATGCAGGACCCAAAGTAAAGTAACCCCTGATCTTTGCTAAAACAAGGCAGGATGGTCCTTCAGGGTTCCTGCTTCACAGAAGAAACTGCCAGACATTCTGCAGGACACAGAGGAAAGGGCCTGACAAACTTTGCCAATATAGGCGGGACAGTCCTTCAAATTTCCTGCTTCACTGAGAAGTTTGGCAGATATTCTCGGCCTGTAGGCTGAAGATGAATGCCCCAATGTTGCAGAGGAACTTTGAGTGACTGTCCAGGCAACCAAATGTCTCTGTTGTTAAATAATATTACATCCTTCTGAGTCTTTGATGGAATTGAAGACTAGATAGTTATAGTTGCAGTTTTCCTTAGTTATGATAGAAAGTAAGTTAGGTGTAAAACTTAGGATTCACTAAGATAGAATAGATAATGCATTATTTTCTCTGAATATGCTAACTACAATGGACAGAATATTGTAAATGCAATTCTTGATAACTGATTTGTTGTGTATTGTTTTACTGTGTTACAGTTAAAACTTTTCTTTTTATTTAGACAAAAAGTGGGAAATGTTGGGGAATATTATTTTAAGGTATGTTACTGTTGTTTATGCTGCCATTTGTTTAATTCTGTAAAGCTGTGTTACTTTCCCTGTCTAAAATACCTGGTGGTCTAATAAAGAGCTGAATGGCCAAATGACAAGGCAGGAGAGAGAAACAGGTGGGGCTGGCAGGCAGAGAGGAGAAATCTTGGAGAAGAAAGAGGAAAAAAAAACAGTAATGATCAACAACGATGTCTACACATTGCAGACAATTAAAAGCTCCTCCTAAAGCGTCATCCTCACTCCTACAAACAGCGTTGGTAGCACTCCCCTTTCTGTCCACAGAAGAGCTTCAGAAGAGCCTCTCCTGCCCATTCCTTTACAGGTGTGCATCTTTAAAACAGCTGGCCTGTAACGAGTCGGGGCGGTGGGACACGTTCGTGTAAAGTGTCTTCACTTAGGTTCTAGCAGTTCCTTCACTCTCAAAAGAGTCAAAAGAAAGTGACATGCTGCCTTCCCTTTTCTGTGTGGTCATAAGAGACTATAAAGCTTGATGCTGCACCAGCCACCTTGTAACCAAGAGGAATGGACCTGAACAGAGCAAACACATCAAAGATGCTGCTGGATAACTCTCCATCATTCAAACTCTGGGTCTCATTTTGTGAAACAATAAGCCTTCCTGTTACAGGACCAATTCTAAGTACTACTTGGGGCCGAAAGCACTCTAGTTGATGTATCCACTTTACTAGAAGAGGCTTTGTAGAGAATTCAAGAAAGAGGAAGATTTGCAGCTCTCAGAAATAGTCTCATGGGTGCTCACGAGTCTCTGCTCTGAGTAAAGCTTTCTTAGGGCTTGTGTCCTTACAAGGAAAATGCTTGGGAACAGAAATGGTTTGATTTGTGTGTTTGTATGTATATGTGTGTGCCTGGGCGTGTGTGTGTGTGTGTGTGTGTGTGTGTGTGTGTGTGTGTGTGTGTGTATCTATGGTATGTGTGAGTACGGCATGCACAGTCATCTGTGTGTTTGTGGAGCCCAGAAGTCAACATCAAGTGTCTTCCTCAATTGCTCTCCTTATTTTTTTGAGATGGAGTCTCCCCTGAACCTGGAGCATTTTGGTAGCATAGCTGCCAGTCAGACCCAGGATCTCTCCCATCCCCTGTGGGGGCTGCAGACACATGCCACTGTACCACACTATACCTGGCTTTTACAATGGATCCCAGGATCCAAACTCATGCTTGTGCAATAAGCCCTTTCCCCGAGCCAGCTCCTCAGTCCCAGATCTGGGGATGTTTTACAGACCTGGATATACAGAGTGAGATGTCTGGAGAGTGTCCCAAGTCCAAAGATAAAACTGTCTTGTGTTTCATAGGCACCTTTTAAAAATGACCTGAAGGTAATCTTATGCAATGGTTTTCACAGAACCCTGTCATGTGAGGCCAGGCATGGAGCTTCCAGGCCTGGCACCATGGTGGTCTCCAAGGTTCAGACCAAAGGCGTTCAGATTTTAGATGACAAAATTAGGGTTGCTCAACTTGTGGGGTTGTCTTATTTCCAAAATAGTTTTAAATTTTTAACTAGTTTTTAAAGTTCAGAAGCAGAATTATGTTGATTGACAGTGGGTAATTAAAATCACAAAATGTGTCGGGCAGTGGTGGCACACACCTTTAATCCCAGCACTGGAGAGGCAGAAGCAGGTGGATCTCTATGAGTTCAAGGCCAGCCTGGTCTACAGAGAGAGTTCCAGGGCAACCAAGGCTACACAGCAAAACCCCATCTCAAAAAAAAAAAAAAAAAAACCTAATAAATAAATAAAAACACAAGATGCAACAAGACAATCTTTTTTTATTGTTTTCTGTAAAACATGTTTTATACATTTCAGGAAATTTTTCTTTCATTCTACCTCTTGGATTTTTTATTTCTGTTTTATTATTTATTCAAGCAAACTGCTTGCTTGAATAGTACATTATACTTCTGTTACATCACTTTACCTGTCTTCCTTGGCTATCATGTGCTCTGTAATCAATTGTACTTCATTGGGGTTTTTTCCTTGTGAGATGTTTTCAAGACTATCTCCATGTAGTTAATCGTGTCCTATACTTGCTGCTTCTGAGGTTATTTTAATTTTTACAGTGGATTTTTAGGGTTTCAACAGCTCATTTGTTATCCACTCATCTATTTTGTGAGCTCTTTTTTTTTTTTTTAACTAACCAATGTCCCCCAACACACTAGTATGGCTAACACCTGTACATTTCAATACATTGTTACCGGGAGTCCAGTCACCCCTTATTTCTGAAAACGATTAGAAGTAGTCACACAAATACAGCACATGTTTCTTTTGGTATGTTGTTATTGTTATTCTTTGACAGTTTCATACATATATACTGTAAGGTCCAAGAAAAAGCTGAAGGAGACCCCAGACTCAAAGAGTACGTAAAAGCAAAGAGCGTTTCTTCATATTCCAGCACACATGCAGGTCCACACCTGTACGAAATGGCAATGACCCCAAGAGGGGTATGCAGGCTCCTTTGAAGCACTACTAGGGAGACTTCAGGGACAGTTGGTCTCTCACAGAATTGGTTAAGCAAGCAGCAGTTACATTAGTATACTTTTAATTGGCCGAGGTTTAGTCTTACCATTTTTACACACATCTGCACAAGCTTGGACGTGACTCAGAGGGGGCTGCTGGGTTTGTCTCTGAGACACTGTGAGGCTGACTTAGACCCTCTGCGTTTGCGCTCTCTCCCCCTCATCCCTAAATGCAAGGGCCTTGTGGATAAATAGAAAAGACACCTGTTTGTCCTTCTCAGAGAACTGAAACATAAATTCAGTTGAGAGGGTGGGAGAGTTTAACCCCTTCAATACAATGAATATTAGTTGATTTCACCCACCCACCCACCCCCCCACACACACACACCGTTCCCCACCCCCGTTTCCGTCTCGACCCTTCTGCTGAAGCCCTCCTTCACAAGTCTCCCACTTTGGTGTGCATGTGTGACCCACTAAGCTTAGTTAGGGCAATGAGGATGGGTGGGAAGATTTTATCAGAGCATGGTACTTACCAGAGATTGCATCCTTGATAAAAGTGACATGAGCAACCAAGAACTGCCAATCATCAGTCGCTCAGGGAGGGGCGGGGCTGCCGGCGGGGCGGGGCTGCCGGAGGGGCGGGGCTGCCGGAGGGCGGGGCTGCCGGAGGGGCGGGGCTCCCGGAGGGGCGGGGCTCCCGGAGGGGCGGGGCTGCCGGAGCTCCCCCCCACCCCCCACCAGCCTGTGTTGCTTAGACCATAGTCTGGTTGCAGTGATTACAGTATTGGACTTTCTCGTCAGAAATGTACAGTCTTTCCTTCTCTTTTTGATTGAATAGCTGAGACAGTCTCAGTAGCACAGTCATGCCTCAAATTTATGGCGATGCTGCTGCCTCGGCCTCCTGAGATTACGGGTATGAACCACGACAACAGAAATATATTTTAAAAGAATACTGGCTTCCTGTCACCTTGACAAAGTGCGTGGAATAGTCAGCTTTACAAAGGAGAAAATGTGCTTTGGCTCACAACTTCAGAGAGTGCACTCCCTGGCCCCCTTAGGCCTGTGTCTGGGCAACTCCTCACGGCAGGAGCACACAGTGGAATAAAGACACCAATCACCTGACAGAAGAGACAGAGAAGGGGCTAGGGTCCCACTGTCCCTTTACAGGGACATCCTCGGGACCGACCGACCTTCTCCCCACTAGTCCTCAAGTCGGGCTGGGGACCAAGCTATGGATCTTTGGGGAACGGTCAACATTCAAACCAAAGCAGAAAGAAAATAGTAGTTACGGTTTTTGGAAGGGATCAGAATCATTCTGATCACCTGTCTTACTGAGAAGAATGAAAGAAGCAAAACCAAGGCGAGAATTTCTAAGAAAACTTGTAACTAATTGAATGTTTAATCATTGTTTCTTCTAAATAACATGTGGGAGCCCATTTTCAGGTTCCTTGTGGCTTTACCCAGCAGGTCTGCATAGAGAGGATGATTGGACCACGGGCCTGAGTGCAGGTGTCTGAGATGGTCTGCACTTGGCTGTGCTGGGGAGGAGGTCTTTTACTCCACCCCTTGGTGTCTCTATAAATACCCTGGGGCAGAGACAGTCAGGGCCCATTGGAATAGGTTCCAGGCCCTCTTGAGGTTATCCTGTATTTTCTATCTGTTTATCTCCACAATCTAAATCCTTCTAGCTAATATTTCCTGCTGCTCTCACTCAAGAAAACTCTGGGGAACTGTGGGGTTGGTGGGTAGATGCCTTACAGCACAAATGAATGTTTAACATAATAAAGATATCTATATATTTTTATTATGTTAAAATGTGTAACATAATAAAATAATCTATCAGGCTGGGCGGTGCTGTCGAATGTCTTTCTGTATGCTATGACTATGTGTTGTTCTGATTGGTTAATAAATAAAGCTGCATTGGCCTATGGCAGGGCAGGATGGAGCCAGGTGGGAAAATCCAAGAGAGACAGTGAGAAGAAAGGAGAGTGGGGCAGACACTGCTGCCAGGAGAAGCAAGGTGTAAAGTTCCGGTAAGCCACAAGCCACGTGGCAAGGTGTAGATTTATAGAAATGGGTTAATTTAAGATATAAGAGCTAGCTAGCAAGAAGCCTGCCATGGCCATAGTTTGAAAATAATATAATAATATAAGTGTGTGTTCATTTGGGTCTGAGCAGCTGTGGAACTGGGCAGGACACAGGAAAATTTCCAACTACAGGGCAGTGGTGGCACACACTTTTAAACCCACCACTCGGGAGGCAGAGGCAGATGGATCTCTGATTTTGAGGCCAGCCTGGTTTATAGAGTGAGTTCCAGGATGGCAAGGGATACCTCTTTAATGTAAATTAATGTAAAAATATTTCCATTTTTCCTAATAACTTTTAACTGTATACTATTTCATAGTTTTAAAAATATTTTGAAATGTAAAATTCTAGTTGACCGTTCCTGGTGACCATTCCAGGACTACGATGTATGTACAGTCAATTATTATAGATTTTAATACAACCTTTCCTTTTATGATCTTGTTTTCAAAAACCCAGATCCAACATTGTTCCTATTTTTAATTGGTATTCAGTTGACAATCATCTGTCTGTAATGCTATTTGCAAGAATGCTTTGAAGAAAAGAAAAACAAAAACAACTCCCTTCAAGCAACTGGCTTTAAAATTTTTTAATTGCTTTTGACTACTTAAGGTGCGTGTCTGGGTGTGTGTGTCCACATGTCACACCATACATGTGGAGGTCAGCAGACAGGTTGTAGGAACTGTTTCCATCCTGAGGACCAAATTCAAGTCTTAGGCACCAGACGGCTTTACTTGCCAAGCCGTCTTGTTGGCCAAGACTTCTGGTTTTTTACGTTGATTGATTCCTTGTGGATCTCACATCACGTGTTCCGGTCCCACTTATCTCTCCACCCCCTCACGTCTGCCCTCTGCCCTTGTGAATGCCACTCAAAACAAAACAAAAACAAACAACAACAAAAAAGGGCAGGAGGTGGGGGAGAAGAACCTTGCGGAAGCTGTAGGGTGGCCCATTGAGTCACAGTTTACCCTCTCCTCCGTTCATCTTTACTTGCAAGTAGGCATTGCTGAGAGTCAGCGGCCCGAGGCCTCTGGCTTCTGCTAGGCTGTCAATAAGGGGTCTCACTGGGGCTCCTCTTGGCTAGTCTCTTGTCCTGTGTCATGGAGAGCCTGCTGTTTTGGTTATAGGCCCATGAATTCTGCCTGTGAAAAAACAGGTTGATGGTCAAAGAAAACAATTATGTCCCTACACCCAAGGTTGGGGCTGAGTTCCTTGGGCATGTAACTTACAGAATCAATCACAGGCTCCAGTGTGCACCTTGAAAAAACAAAGTTGTAAAGGGAAATTAAATGACCCTATTGCGTGCGAAGAAAAACAGACCGTTAGCTGACCACTTGTTTAAAGTTTCTCTAGAGTAGAATTAAGAACAGAAATCTGCTACACTGAAACCGTAAACAGCCACCAGTACAAAGGAAGGGGCTGACATACACTTAGCCTGCTTAAAACTTTGTTAGTCAGTAATAAAAGGATCATTGCTTTGGGGTGAAGACGTTATGGTGGGAAAATTAATACAAAGAAAAATGTTTAACTACTTGAGGGCTTCTAAGGAAAACATGTAACTTATGGTCTTAATATGATTCCTTCTTATGTAAATATTTTGTTTTTGGAAAATATGTAACTTGTCACCATGAGGTAATCTTTTCTTGCATAGAAATCTTTGTCTTAGGTGGTATAAAGGGGATAAATGGAAAATGTCAGATAAAGGGAAAAAGAAGCAGAAGAGAGAGAAAAAGAAAATGAAGACTTAAGCTTTGGCCCTCAGAGAAAAAGTCTCCTGTGTGTGTGCAGCCCTGCCGACATCACACCTCCTTTCCAGTCTCTCTGAGCTGCTGAGAGCTGGTCTTCCAGCAGCAAGAATCAGCTCTATGCTGCCCAGGTGAGATGTAGGCCTGTGCCTAGGGGCGGGGCCATCTTTCCCAGCTCTCCCATGAGGGGCGGGGCCAGCTCTCCTGCTGCAGTATCCGGTGAGGGTGAGGGGCAGGACCAGCTATTCCAAGGGCCAGTGACGGATGGGATTTGCTTACATGCATGGTTCCAGTGACCCGTGTGCTAACACGGGCCTGGTCATCATCACAGACCCCAGCTGCAGCAGGACCACAGACCCAAACATGGTCCTTAGCAGCAGCTCTACATCTCTACATCATCTACCACCTCTGTCCTCCACTGGCTCAAGCCTAGAAAGTCTGGCTTAGACTTTTTAATTTAAAGTCTATTAGTTTTTCATTTACCTGGCTCAAAACGTGTTAATGAACATTATTCTGGATTTTGTGCACCCCCCCCCCCTTATAATAAGGGAATTACGGTTCTTTGAAAAGCTGTCAGTGAAAGTGAACACTAGAGACCCATGTGTCTGCAGCACATATAGACTCCTTAAAAGTGTGGCCCCATGTCCTCAGACTTCATACCATATCACCTGGCTCCCAACTTCAAAATCTGACAGTCTTTAATTCCTCTCTGTCATAGTCCCAAAGAGCTGCTCTCCTGACAAGTGCTTCATACCTCTGGGACAAGAATGATTTCATCCAGGCACGTGGCAAGCTTCCTTAACTTCCTGGTCTTTGATCTTCAGCACTCTGTCACTGCTATGCCACGCTGCTTCACTGCAGTCCTCGGGAGGGAGTCTCGGAGCTGCTGAATTAATTGCCATTGCTCCAAGCACACCATGCAGTCTGGCAGCAGACAAAACCATGTGACCAAAGGAAAGATAATTTAGGACATCAGCCCTCTGTGGTGTGTGCCCCAGGGGAAAATGACTGGAAAGGCCACAGTCTCAATTTATCCTTGGCCTTTGACGACACCCTGTGACACTCGTCTTGAGATTCCTGGTCATTTTTGGGCCCCAGAACACAACAGCACTGTCCAGAGAGCTAATCATTCCAATTTACGTGAGCATTTTCACTATGACCCTTGTTAACCATGGCTTCTGCATTTCAGTTCTAAACCCACCCATGCACTGTGCCTACATCTTTCTGTCTTCATCTTCGTAAAGTAAAACACGTATTGTTCTGCATTCGCCTGGCTTTCTCCTCCAAGAGACCCAAGTGGCATCAGTCTGATCCTATATTAAGGTGGCAGGCCGGATCCTGTTTCTCAGCTGTCTCAGAGCAGGGGAGCTGGAGAAGATGCATTTGCTCATCCATACATATGTATTTAGTGTACTTCATACTGTAAGGGATAAAAGTGATTCGGATCCAGGGCTTATCCATGTTAACTGTCTACCAGTAGTGAAGAAATACAATTGTTAGCTATGACATGGCCAGTTGAAAGTGTGACTCAGTCCACAGAGAAAGCGAGCCTCCCTAGAAAGGTAAAGAGAATGAATGGGCTGGTAAGTGCTAATAGATGGGATCTGACCAAGTTTCATAAAGCTGGATTTGAGGATAAGTAGACTTTGGAGAAGAGCAGGATGGATATTGATGAAGCTGCAGGCTTACACAAAGACACAGTGTAGGACAGCACACCGGAGCACACAGCATCTCCACAGTGTAGGACAGGACACCGGAGGACACAGCATCTCAACAATGTAGGACAGGACACCGGAGGACACAGCATCTCCACACAGTGTAGGACAGGACACCGGAGGACACAGCATCTCCACAGTGTAGGACAGGACACCGGAGCACACAGCATCTCCCCACAGTGTAGGACAGCACACCGGAGCACACAGCATCTCCCCAGAGTGTAGGACAGGACACCGGAGCACACAGCATCTCCCCACAGTGTAGGACAGGACACCGGAGCACACAGCATCTCCCCACAGTGTAGGGCAGCACACCGGAGGACACAGCATCTCCCCACAGTGTAGGGCAGGACACCGGAGCACACAGCATCTCCCCACAGTGTAGGACAGCACACCGGAGCACACAGCATCTCCCCACAGTGTAGGACAGGACACCGGAGGACACAGCATCTCCACAGTGTAGGACAGGACACCGGAGCACACAGCATCTCCCCACAGTGTAAGACAGCACACCGGAGCACACAGCATCTCCACACAGTGTAGGACAGGAAACCGGAGCAAACAGCATCTCCCCACAGTGTAGGGCAGCACACCGGAGCACACAGCATCTCCACACAGTGTAGGGCAGCACACCAGAGCACACAACATCTCCCCACAGTGTAAGACGGGACACCGGAGCACACAGCATCTCCCCACAGTGTAAGACGGGACACCAGAGCACACAGCATCTCCCCACAGTGTAAGACAGGACACTAGAGCACACAGCATCTCCCCACAGTGTAGGACAGGACACCGGAGCACACAGCATCTCCACACAGTGTAGGGCAGCACACCGGAGCACACAGCATCTCCACACAGTGTAGGGCAGGACACCGGAGCACACAGCATCTCCACACAGTGTAGGACAGGACACCAGAGCACACAGCATCTCCCCACAGTGTAGGACAGGACACCGGAGCACACAGCATCTCCCCACAGTGTAGGACAGGACACCGGAGCACACAGCATCTCCCCACAGTGTAAGACAGGACACCGGAGCACACAGCATCTCCCCACAGTGTAGGACAGGACACCGGAGCACACAGCATCTCCCCACAGTGTAAGACAGGACACCGGAGCACACAGCATCTCTCCACAGTGTAGGACAGCACACCAGAGCACACAACATCTCCCCACAGTGTAGGACAGGACACCGGAGCACACAGCATCTCCACACAGTGTAGGACAGGACACCGGAGCACACAGCAACTCCCCACAGTGTAGGGCAGGACACCAGAGCACACAGCATCTCCCCACAGTGTGGACAGGACACCGGAGCACACAGCATCTCCCCACAGTGTAGGGCAGCACACCGGAGCACACAGCATCTCCGCACAGTGTAGGACAGCACACCGGAGCACACAGCATCTCCCCACAGTGTAGGGCAGGACACCGGAGGACACAGCATCTCCCCACAGTGTAGGACAGAACACCAGAGCACACAGCATCTCCACACAGTGTAGGACAGGACACCAAAGCACACAGCATCTCCACACAGTGTAGGGCAGCACACCGGAGCACACAACATCTCCACACAGTGTAGGGCAGCACACCGGAGCACACAGCATCTCCACACAGTGTAAGACGGGACACCGGAGCACACAGCATCTCCACACAGTGTAAGACGGGACACCGGAGCACACAACATCTCCACACAGTGTAGGGCAGCACACCGGAGCACACAACATCTCCCCACAGTGTAAGACGGGACACCGGAGCACACAGCATCTCCACACAGTGTAAGACAGCACACCGGAGCACACAGCATCTCCACACAGTGTAAGACAGGACACCAGAGCACACAGCATCTCCCCACAGTGTAGGACAGGACACCGGAGCACACAGCATCTCCACACAGTGTAGGACAGGACACCGGAGCACACAGCATCTCCCCACAGTGTAAGACAGCACACCGGAGCACACAGCATCTCCACACAGTGTAGGACAGGACACCGGAGCACACAGCATCTCCACACAGTGTAGGACAGGACACCGGAGCAAACAGCATCTCCCCACAGTGTAGGGCAGCACACCGGAGCACACAGCATCTCCACACAGTGTAGGGCAGCACACCAGAGCACACAACATCTCCCCACAGTGTAAGACGGGACACCGGAGCACACAGCATCTCCCCACAGTGTAAGACGGGACACCAGAGCACACAGCATCTCCCCACAGTGTAAGACAGGACACTAGAGCACACAGCATCTCCCCACAGTGTAAGACGGGACACCAGAGCACACAGCATCTCCCCACAGTGTAAGACAGGACACTAGAGCACACAGCATCTCCCCACAGTGTAAGACAGCACACCGGAGCACACAACATCTCCCCACAGTGTAGGACAGGACACCGGAGCACACAGCATCTCCACACAGTGTAGGACAGGACACCGGAGCACACAGCATCTCCACACAGTGTAGGACAGGACACCAGAGCACACAGCATCTCCCCACAGTGTAGAGTAGCACACCGGAGCACACAGCATCTCCCCACAGTGTAGAGTAGCACACCGGAGCACACAGCATCTCCACACAGTGTAGGACAGGACACCGGAGCACACAGCATCTCCCCACAGTGTAGGACAGGACACCGGAGCACACAGCATCTCCCCACAGTGTAGGACAGGACACCAGAGCACACAGCATCTCCCCACAGTGTAGGGCAGCACACCGGAGCACACAGCATCTCCCCACAGTGTAAGACAGGACACCGGAGCACACAGCATCTCCACACAGTGTAAGACAGGACACCGGAGCACACAGCATCTCCCCACAGTGTAGGGCAGCACACCAGAGCACACAGCATCTCCACACAGTGTAGGACAGGACAC
This sequence comes from Peromyscus leucopus, assembly GCF_004664715.2. NCBI lineage: Eukaryota > Metazoa > Chordata > Mammalia > Rodentia > Cricetidae > Peromyscus > Peromyscus leucopus. The sequence continues at coordinate 138,818,384 of NC_051067.1, forward strand.
CGGAGCACACAGCATCTCCACACAGTGTAAGACAGGACACCAGAGCACACTGCATCTCCCCACAGTGTAGGACAGGACACCAGAGCACACAGCATCTCCACACAGTGTAGGACAGGACACCGGAGCACACAGCATCTCCACACAGTGTAGGACAGGACACCAGAGCACACAGCATCTCCCCACAGTGTAGGACAGGACACCGGAGCACACAGCATCTCCCACAGTGTAGGACAGGACACCAGGAGCACACACATTCCCACAGTGTAGGACAGACACCGAGCACACAGCATCTCCCCACAGTGTAGGACAGGACACCAGAGCACACAGCATCTCCACACAGTGTAGGACAGCACACCGGAGCACACAACATCTCCCCACAGTGTAGGACAGGACACCGGAGCACACAGCATCTCCACACAGTGTAGGACAGGACACCGGAGCACACAGCATCTCCACACAGATGTAGGACAGGACACCAGAGCACACAGCATCTCCCCACAGTGTAGGACACCGAGACACAGCATCTCCCCAGTTAAGCACACCGGAGCACACAGCATCTCCCCACAGTGTAGCAGTAGCACACCGGAGCACACAGCATCTCCACACAGTGTAGGACAGGACACCGGAGCACACAGCATCTCCACACAGTGTAGGACAGGACACCGGAGCACACAGCATCTCCCCACAGTGTAGGACAGGACACCAGAGCACACAGCATCTCCCCACAGTGTAGGGCAGCACACCGGAGCACACAGCATCTCCCCACAGTGTAAGACAGGACACCGGAGCACACAGCATCTCCACACAGTGTAAGACAGGACACCGGAGCACACAGCATCTCCCCACAGTGTAGGGCAGCACACCAGAGCACACAGCATCTCCACACAGTGTAGGACAGGACACCGGAGCACACAGCATCTCCACACAGTGTAGGACAGGACACCGGAGCACACAGCATCTCCCCACAGTGTAGGACAGGACACCAGAGCACACAGCATCTCCTCACAGTGTAGGGCAGCACACCGGAGCACACAGCATCTCCCCACAGTGTAAGACAGGACACCGGAGCACACAGCATCTCCACACAGTGTAAGACAGGACACCGGAGCACACAGCATCTCCCCACAGTGTAGGGCAGCACACCAGAGCACACAGCATCTCCCCACAGTGTAGGGCAGTACACCGGAGCACACAGCATCTCCCCACAGTGTAGGGCAGCACACCGGAGCACACAGCATCTCCACACAGTGTAGGACAGGACACCAGAGCACACAGCATCTCCCCACAGTGTAGGACAGGACACCGGAGCACACAACATCTCCCCACAGTGTAGGACAGGACACCAGAGCACACAGCATCTCCCCACAGTGTAGGACAGGACACCAGAGCACACAGCATCTCCACACAGTGTAGGACAGCACACCGGAGCACACAGCATCTCCACACAGTGTAGGACAGGACACCGGAGCACACAGCATCTCCACACAGTGTAGGACAGGACACCAGAGCACACAGCATCTCCACACAGTGTAGGACAGGACACCAGAGCACACAGCATCTCCACACAGTGTAGGACAGCACACCGGAGCACACAGCATCTCCCCACAGTGTAGGACAGGACACCAGAGCACCCAGCATCTCCCCACAGTGTAAGACAGGACACCGGAGCACACAGCATCTCCACACAGTGTAAGACAGGACACCGGAGCACACAGCATCTCCCCACAGTGTAGGGCAGCACACCAGAGCACACAGCATCTCCACACAGTGTAGGACAGGACACCGGAGCACACAGCATCTCCCCACAGTGTAAGACGGGACACCAGAGCACACAGCATCTCCACACAGTGTAGGACAGGACACCGGAGCACACAGCATCTCCCCACAGTGTAGGACAGGACACCAGAGCACACAGCATCTCCACACAGTGTAGGACAGGACACCAGAGCACACAGCATCTCCCCACAGTGTAGGACAGGACACCAGAGCACACAGCATCTCCCCACAGTGTAGGACAGCACACCAGAGCACACAGCATCTCCCCACAGTGTAAGACAGGACACCGGAGGACACAGCATCTCCCCACAGTGTAGGACAGGACACCGGAGCACACAGCATCTCCCCACAGTGTAGGACAGGACACCAGAGCACACAGCATCTCCCCACAGTGTAGGACAGGACACCAGAGCACACAGCATCTCCCACAGTGTAGGAAGCACACCAGAGCACACAGCATCTCCCCACAGTGTAGGACAGCACACCAGAGCACACAGCATCTCCCCACAGTGTAGGACAGGACACCGGAGCACACAGCATCTCCCCACAGTGTAGGACAGGACACCGGAGCACACAGCATCTCCCCACAGTGTAGGACAGGACACCGGAGCACACAGCATCTCCCCACAGTGTAGGGCAGGACACCAGAGCACACAGCATCTCCCCACAGTGTAGGACAGGACACCGGAGCACACAGCATCTCCCCACAGTGTAGGGCAGGACACCAGAGCACACAGCATCTCCCCACAGTGTAGGACAGCACACCGGAGCACACAGCATCTCCCCACAGTGTAGGACAGGACACCGGAGCACACAGCATCTCCACACAGTGTAAGACAGGACACCGGAGCACACAGCATCTCCCCACAGTGTAGGACAGCACACCAGAGCACACAGCATCTCCACACAGTGTAGGACAGGACACCAGAGCACACAGCATCTCCCCACAGTGTAGGACAGGACACCGGAGCACACAGCATCTCCACACAGTGTAGGACAGGACACCAGAGCACACAGCATCTCCACACAGTGTAGGACAGCACACCGGAGCACACAGCATCTCCACACAGTGTAGGACAGGACACCAGAGCACACAGCATCTCCACACAGTGTAGGGTAGCACACCGGAGCACACAGCATCTCCCCACAGTGTAGGACAGCACACCGGAGCACACAGCATCTCCCCACAGTGTAGGACAGGACACCGGAGCACACAGCATCTCCACACAGTGTAGGACAAGACACCGGAGCACACAGCATCTCCCCACAGTGTAAGACAGGACACCAGAGCACACAGCATCTCCCCACAGTGTAGGACAGGACACCAGAGCACACAGCATCTCCACACAGTGTAGGACAGCACACCAGAGCACACAGCATCTCCACACAGTGTAGGACAGGACACCGGAGCACACAGCATCTCCCCACAGTGTAGGACAGGACACCAGAGCACACAGCATCTCCACACAGTGTAGGACAGGACACCAGAGCACACAGCATCTCCCCACAGTGTAAGACAGGACACCAGAGCACACAGCATCTCCCCACAGTGTAGGACAGGACACCAGAGCACACAGCATCTCCCCACAGTGTAGGGTAGCACACCAGAGCACACAGCATCTCCCCACAGTGTAGGACAGGACACCGGAGCACACAGCATCTCCCCACAGTGTAGGACAGGACACCGGAGCACACAGCATCTCCCCACAGTGTAGGACAGGACACCGGAGCACACAGCATCTCCCCACAGTGTAGGGCAGGACACCAGAGCACACAGCATCTCCCCACAGTGTAGGACAGGACACCGGAGCACACAGCATCTCCCCCAGTGTAGGGCAGGACACCAGAGCACACAGCATCTCCCCACAGTGTAGGACAGCACACCGGAGCACACAGCATCTCCCCACAGTGTAGGACAGGACACCAGAGCACACAGCATCTCCCCACAGTGTAAGACAGGACACCGGAGCACACAGCATCTCCACACAGTGTAGGGTAGCACACCGGAGCACACAGCATCTCCCCACAGTGTAGGACAGCACACCGGAGCACACAGCATCTCCCCACAGTGTAGGACAGGACACCGGAGCACACAGCATCTCCCCACAGTGTAGGGCAGCACACCGGAGCACACAGCATCTCCACACAGTGTAGGACAGGACACCAGAGCACACAGCATCTCCACACAGTGTAGGACAGGACACCGGAGCACACAGCATCTCCCCACAGTGTAGGACAGCACACCGGAGCACACAGCATCTCCCCACAGTGTAGGACAGGACACCGGAGCACACAGCATCTCCACACAGTGTAGGACAGGACACCGGAGCACACAGCATCTCCCCACAGTGTAGGACAGGACACCAGAGCACACAGCATCTCCCCACAGTGTAAGACAGGACACCAGAGCACACAGCATCTCCCCACAGTGTAGGACAGGACACCAGAGCACACAGCATCTCCACACAGTGTAGGACAGCACACCAGAGCACACAGCATCTCCACACAGTGTAGGACAGGACACCGGAGCACACAGCATCTCCCCACAGTGTAGGGCAGCACACCGGAGCACACAGCATCTCCACACAGTGTAGGGCAGCACACCAGAGCACACAACATCTCCCCACAGTGTAGGACAGGACACCGGAGCACACAGCATCTCCACACAGTGTAAGACGGGACACCAGAGCACACAGCATCTCCCCACAGTGTAGGGCAGCACACCGGAGGACACAGCATCTCCCCACAGTGTAGGACAGGACACCGGAGGACACAGCATCTCCGCACAGTGTAGGACAGGACACCAGAGCACACAGCATCTCCACACAGTGTAGGGTAGCACACCGGAGCACACAGCATCTCCACACAGTGTAAGACAGGACACCGGAGCACACAGCATCTCCCCACAGTGTAAGACAGCACACCGGAGCACACAGCATCTCCACACAGTGTAGGACAGGACACCAGAGCACACAGCATCTCCACACAGTGTAGGACAGGACACCAGAGCACACAGCATCTCCACACAGTGTAAGACAGGACACCAGAGCACACAACATCTCCCCACAGTGTAAGACAGGACACCGGAGCACACAGCATCTCCCCACAGTGTAGGACAGGACACCGGAGCACACAGCATCTCCCCACAGTGTAGGACAGGACACCGGAGCACACAACATCTCCCCACAGTGTAGGACAGGACACCAGAGCACACAGCATCTCCCCACAGTGTAGGACAGGACACCAGAGCACACAGCATCTCCACACAGTGTAGGACAGCACACCATAGCACACAGCATCTCCCCACAGTGTAGGACAGGACACCGGAGCACACAACATCTCCCCACAGTGTAGGACAGGACACCGGAGCACACAGCATCTCCACACAGTGTAGGACAGGACACCAGAGCACACAGCATCTCCCCACAGTGTAGGACAGGACACCGGAGCACACAGCATCTCCACACAGTGTAAGACAGGACACCAGAGCACACAGCATCTCCACACAGTGTAGGACAGGACACCAGAGCACACAGCATCTCCACACATTGTAGAAAGTGCCAAGAATGCCAGACTTGGGATCAAATCTATGGTCAGTCCCCAGCTTTGCTGGCTTCCGTCCTGTAACCTTATTCACTTAACCGCCCTGTGCTCCAGTGTCCTCCCGTAGAGTGTAAAGATGATTGTTGTTCAATGTCTATGCCATAGTGCTGATCAAACAGGGTACCAAATGAAAGGGTCTGACGACAATAAATGACACTTTTATCAAGGCTCTTCTCCCTGCTCACTGTGTATTCCTGCCTCCCGATTGTCTCACAGTCCTCAACTTACATTCAATATTGTATTCTCCTCAAACAGAAAAATAGTGCCAAGAATTTCATTAATTGGTCAACTTTGCTTCTTTATAGGCTGAAAGTGGGTAGATCTTGAAGAACAATTCAGATTGACAGCCTAGCTGCAACTGTCCTCAAAATTTACAAACTCAAAAAGCTCCAGTGAGAAGCCTAAGGCTTCCATGTCCCAGGACATTGGAGTTGATGTTCTGCAACTTCTTTTGACGTCATTACACTTGTCAAACATACAGACAAAGTGTCCTGCTGTGGGTCAAAAGCCAAAGGCATAAAGATCCTCAAGTGAGTTTTGTGATCATTGGGATTCCCTTCAACCATAATTTATACATTGTAATTGATTATGAGTGTATGATAAAACTATTGATTTAGGTCTATCATATGAAGCTAAAAATATAAACATAGATGTACATTAAAATAATTACACTGTAATTATAGATACTTTGAAATTACATATCAATAAATGAATGCTTTCATGGATCAAAAAGCTACATAAAGCAAAAAGGAACTCTTAGAGGCAGGTTTATACTTCTCTCCTTTCTGTTCCCAATGCCTGATACGATGTCAGGCAAACACTAGATATTACTGAGGGGACAAATGGAAGAAGGCGTGAGAACTACCTTTATCCTGTTCTGGTCTCACATTTCACCACAACCTGACTCCTTTTCGGCAGCTTCACTTTAACGAGCTATAGACCAAACCCATCATTACCCTCAAAATACCTTTTTTTACATGATTTGCTCCATTAATGATGACACCATCTTCTCCATCCCCCAAATTCACATATGCACTTGGCGCATCATCTTATCTTCAGTTCCTCATTAGCAGTCTTCAATTCCCATCCATGGCTTCTCCAAGATAATACTCACACCTGTTCCTCCACCAGTTTCCACTACTGACCACCAAAGACCCTGGACCAATGTTTCTTCCCATGGAGTTGTCTCCTCGCTCTTAGGGTGGGGCTGGGAACTTGCTTCCTTTGTCTGACACCTTCAACTGGCATCATAGACCTGTCATAGCCCAATCAAGAGTCACTTCTCCAGCCCTCCCTTGTACCTTGTACAGACGGCTGGCATACACTTTTCATCAGCGTCAACTAGGAAGCTGGTCAATCCTGTGGCACTCGGCCCCTAATCCAGCTGAGAGCCTTGTGCATCCTTGACACCTGGCTCTAATACCCTCTTCACAGTGAGGCTTCACAATCCCTCTTAGCCTGACATCTGGAGAACTCCCAGACCTCTCCACCCAAGCCTCTGTTTAGAAGTTTACCACATTTGCCTGAACTGGCCTTCCCCAGTAACCAGACTGGTGAATACTCTGTCATCATAGAGCCTTCATCCGGTAACTGATGGGAGCAGATGCAGAGATCCACAGCACCAGGCCGAGCTCCAGGAGTCCAGTTGAACAGAGGGAAGAGGGATTCTATGAGCAAGGAGGGTAAATACCATGATGGGGAAATCTACAGAGACAACTGAACCAAGCTCGTAGGAACTCATGACCTTAAAACGACAACTGTGGAACCTGCTTGGAACTGGACTAGGTCCTCTGTATACGGGAGACAGTTGTGTAGCTGGGTCTGCTTGAGGGGCCCCTGGTAGTGGGACTGGGATCCATCCCTGGTGAGTGAGAGAGCTTTTTGGATCCCACTACCTATAGTGGGACACTTTGAGCAGCCTTGGTGCAGGAGGAGGGGCTGGGTCCTAACTCAACAGAATGTACCAGGCTCTGCGGACTCCCCATGGGAGGCCTTACCCTTTGGGAGGAGGGGATGGGGAGTGGGTGGGAGGAGGGATGAGAGGGGGATCTGTGGTTGGCATGTAAAATGAATAAAAAATTTCTTAAAAAAAAAAAAAAGATTCCATCACAGCACCTCATGCATTAGTAAGTGTTTGTAAACAGTCTTGGACAAAGCCAGTACAGTGGGTGGGATCTGTGTGTGGCTTCACTTATTCATATCAGGGAAAGGTGATTGTCCCAAATGTCAACGAGGCTGGTTCTCAGCACCATGTCAGGTGGCTTACAACTATCTGTAACTCCAGCTCCAGGGTATCTGATGCCTCTGGTCTCTGAGGGCACCTACACTCACGTGCACATACCCACATGTAATCACACACACACACACACACACACACACACACACACACACACACACACACGCATGCATGCATGCACGCACGCACGCACGCGCACACACACATGCACACACACACACACACACACACACACAATTAAAAATAAGAAAAATAAGTCTTTTTTGAATGGCAATAGTAGGAATCTTGATAATCATTATAGACTACATAAGTTCTTCATTGTCTTTGTTTTATAAATTTGTAACAAACACAAATACATTTAGTACATAAACATCTCTGCTCTTTGTGGAGGTTGGGGTCCTCTGAGGCCACCAAAGCCAGCAGAATGCTGATCAGTGAGAGACAAGAGGAAATTTGGTTCAACATAACTCAGTGGCCAGTGTTGATTCATTTGAAAGTCTGACCCTAAGTAGTTTATTTTAGACAAATTTAAGCACAGCGCAATTTGATGAAAAAATTTACTGGTGATAACTCAAGTCTATGTGCAAATAAGGCTTGAGACATGAGTACTCAGAGAAGCTCCTTGTAAAGTACATGTGACGTCTTCCATAAAGATGAGTTCTGTAGATAGACGACATGTGACAGCTTCCATAAAGATGAGTTCTGTAGATTGAGAAAAACAAGCTCATAATAAGGGTCTGGGTGAGGTCTTGGCCACACAGATAGCCCAGAGGTCACCAGGCTATTAACCACCTCTGCTCTCAGCCTTCTGGGCAGAAATCAGGTTATCCATCTCTCCCTTTAAGGAGATAACCCTGTGTATTTAACATTCCTGGTTCCTCTAGTGCTTATCTGTGAGTGCAAGGACCTCTGTTCCACACCTCTAATCCACATTCAAGTTCTGAAAGATTGTTCAGGAAGAAAGTGACTAACTTTACTGTTGTTGCCAACACAATACCACAGACTTGGGGGAAAAAAAAGCAACTTGAAGAAGGGTTTGTTCTGGCTCACGTTTCCACAGTACAGTCCATCATGGTGGGGTGCCCCAGTGGTGGAGCTTGAAACAGCTGGTCACATCACAATCACATTCGGAAAACAGAGAAACAAATGCATGCCGCATCAATCCCTTCTCTACTTATACTGTCCAGGATCCCAACCAGGAAATGGTGCTACCAGCGTAGGCAGGTTTGCCCAACTCAATTAATGTAATCGGGATAATCCCCATCGCCCGGTCTAGATTCTGTGAACTTGGCCATGAACAGGAACCATCACACCCAGATAAAGCAGCTACTCAATAGTCTAAAGGAGTTGCCAGCACTTGATTTACCAAAGATGGGCACAGGAGGCTTTATTGCTCATCCTAAGAACAACCCAGGAAATAGTATTACTATCCCAATGGGGACATCAAAGGCAAAGAAAGGCCCAATGTCATCAAGGTAACAACAGCTAAGGCAGGATTCCAAACCACATCCCTCTGTCCTGAAACAGAGGAGATGGCGGCTCCCAGATGACCATGTAATGCTCTCTCCAGCCCGCGTCCTGTGGCTGGGGAACCAGAGGCATGTGGGGAAGTCTTAAGTCTGAACCGCTCTCTCCCTCCCCAGAAGGTACGGTAGCTCCCACTCCGCCCTGTGAGGTCTGTTTGTTCTCCTGGCCATTTTGCTTTAGGAAGCTTCAGTTTGAAAATAAGACAAACGGTCTCACCGCTGTCATAAATAGGAAGAGGGATAAAAAGAGAACTATCTAAATGGCTTTTAAATATTCACAAGGAGAGCCGTGGGGTCTGCCCTTTCTCTCTTCTGCCCATCTTGTGCAGATAGCCTGTCATATCAGCGTAAGGCCACAGCCAGGGCCAAGGACAGCCACAGGAAGTGAAGCCAGCAGTGGCTTGAGCTCTTGCCCTCACAGGACCTTGCTTTGTTAGGAAAGTGACTCAGTAAAGGGTCTTTAATGTGGCCTTCTCAAGCAGCCCAAGACAGGACACTCTGGGGAGCAACAGACAGAAAGAAACGACAATCCAATTTAAAAGAAGCCTGCAAGAGGTTGTGAATTGGTTTAGTCTCTTCAGATACATTTTGCTGGAATGCACCAAATCTTAAAATGTGGTTCCCTTTTGACCTAGCAATTTCCTTTCTAGGACACTAACTACACAAGTGTCCCAAGACACTGGCAGGTATAATTGCAGACACACTTTTCAATTTGAGATTTGCAATCTGGAAAGTGACAAAGTAAACATGCATCGAGAGAGGAAGGACCAGATAAATTATGATTCATCTCTACAGTGGAGCAGACTGTTCAGAAAGTAAAGAGCATGGGGAACACACCATGGAGGAAAAGGTTCTGCAAACACTGCTGTGCTGTCCAGCGTGTGGTGGACACCACTACAGTTCCAGCCCTCAGGAGGCAGAGACAGGCTGATCTCTGAGTCCGAGGCCAGCCTGGGCTACACAGAGTTCCAAGCTACTCAGCGCTACGGAATAGAGAGACTCTGTCTAAAAATAATGCAGGGTACAAGGCAATGTATATATGATGTTCCCATTTATATCAAATGTACAGGTGTATAAATATTTTTGCATGTAAAAGACAAGAGTAGTTAGTATACATCAGGCTGTTCATAATTAATTCTGGGGAATGCGCTGGGGTTGGATGTGGCACAGAATAGCTCTTCACTAGTTACTATATAGTTTTCTTTCATGGAAACTTGAATGGAAGCAGGTGGTATTTATAGTTTTAGGACTAGTTGGCCTCATACTTTTGAGATGTTTCTCTTACAGAAAAATTAAAAGTAAATCAGACATAGCACTCTAGCAAATGAAGCTTTAAGTACATAATTTTATGTGACATTTTAGCTCTTTTATTAGAATAAAATTCAATATAATAAATGAGAGAACTGTGAACATTTTATTTTGAGATTTATATTAGCCATTTGATCTCAAGTTATTCTAGTTCATAAACACATACTGCATTTCAACTTTATCAATATACCCTTAGTTATCATTCCCGTTCTGGTCCATGAATTCTCACAAATCTGGATACCTGCTTGATTGGCATTTCCACCCAGGAACCCCAGCATTTTTAATTCTGAGTCTAGCAACACACGAAACACCTGGTTTTCTGAGGCTAGCCCCAGGCTCCTCTCTGAGTGCATTTGGAATTCACTCTTGCAGAGTTCTTAGCCATCTCTGTAACTGGTGGCCAGGGGCTTCTTCTCTGGTGCCTCATCACACTTGTAAGTTCAGGGCTCCCGCTGGGGTGGCATTGTATGTACCTGCTGTATCTCCTGTAATGTGGTTCTGGTGCACCCGTGTGTCTCTCCACGCTCCACCGTCTCCTTTCCACATCCCCAATAGGCCACAAGCTCTTCAAATCAAAGATTGGGGTTTATTCATGTCAGGACCAGCCTCCTGTCTCAGGCACAGTAGGTACCATAGATTCCTATCTTTCCAGTGGACAAACAGAAGTAACCATCTTTTTCTAGCAGATTCTCCTCTTCCCACCCACCCCCGATTCTCTTCAGTATTCCTCCCCAGTTGATAATTCAGTGGAGCAGCGTAGGAATCGCTAATTTGCCACTTCTTGGATGAGAGCACAGTCCTTTCAAATTCAGTCATGAATGGAATTTAAAGGGCTTTATTTTGATATATTCAGTGGTTTTCAAAGAAAACTTGAAAAATTCAAAACTATTGAAACTGAATACTCCAGTGAGCCCTAAAATTCCACCGAGACTCTTACAACACAGTAGAGATGAGCATTTATGAATCACTAGAGGGTTAAAGACCAAGTCCCAGAATTATCAGTCTTACATATTATCTCATGAGGAGTGCACAAGCACTAAGAACATAATCATGTCATTTACAAATCACTTTGTAATAGCGCTCTGTGATTTCAGCTTATTAGGGGCTGTTATTATCCTATTACTCAGAGGTCATTAGCACATTCTTCAAGTAATATAGATCACATAATACGGAGTGGCAAGGGAGGACGTGAAGTATCTCAGTGATGATGTCTTTTGAAAAGGGCTGTCACGACCTCTGCCTAGAGTGAGAACGCTATCCTACGGAGTCTGAAGATGTTAGCCCCCTCCCCCCACTAAATGAACTACTGCAGGTATTGTGGCTTACCTAAAGGGAATATTGACATTTACAATATGCTTTCCCCGTGCCAGGCAAAGTACTAAAGCCCTTACTGTAATTTGCAAAACCCTCATGAAAATCCTTTGAAATAAGCTTATTTTCCAGACGAGGAAACTGAACCTCCACGGAGCTTAACTAACAAACATGCCTAAGGTTCCTGACATGCTGAAAGGAAGTGATGAACATGGAAATGGACCTAGCAGGCCTGTGAGGATGGCCTCATGCCGCCGATGCAAGTGCGCTTTGGTCGCCATTGGCTGTGGAGAGACTGCGAGAAGACCGCACCCCTCTCCCAGGCCTGTCGGACAAGTGGCTGATGACAAGAGAGCTATAAGCATTTAGGTTTGGGTCTCTCTGAGGGACAGTTGCAATGTGTTGTACATATTCCAGGGTTCCCCAATGAGTGAGCCAAGACTCTCCTGGACCTCTGGCCCCACACTTCAGTTCCTTTCCCTCTCCTGTCCACAAGGCTGATGGCTGCAGATTCTCTACAAGCCTAGCTCTGTCTGTTGGCAGGTGTGGATCCGATGCCTATAATCCTAGGTGGCAGGAAGCTGAGGCAAGAGGAGAACAAGCTGAGGCCAGCCTGTGCTACATAACAAGATCCTGTCTCCAAAGAACACAAAAGTTCTGCTTCTGAGCCCCTAGCCCATGACGGCCAGATTGGAACCAGTCATCTGACCCATAAGCCTCGTTCCTGCTGCACGGACGGCTTTTTCCTGATGGAACAATGGATAGAAGACATCCATGCGTCACTCTAAAGCTCATCGTGGGGACTCATCTTCTATCAAACATCTGTAGAACTGTTAAGCACAAGCAGCCCTGGGCTCTAGCCTAATCTGCAATATCAGCCTCTAGCACAGTTTCTGTACTTTGGACACCGAGATATATGCCTATGAGTCTTCATTCTCTAACCCACTATCAAGCCCACATGCTTTATCTGCCTGTTCATGGCTCATTTCCTACTACGTAAAGTAAGACCTGAGTGTATCTCTGGAGCATTGTTAGTGAATGTGGTCATCACCATACTTGGGAAACTTCATCATGCTGACACACTGTGAGGTCTCCTTTCATCCCAAATGGCTATTACACAGTGTCCTCACTCAAGGAACTTATGCTTTTAGTTTTTTATGGGAAAATATAAAAGAATACAACAGTGAACTTATCTCTCTCTTGGATTTCTTACAATATGTTAAAGAAACACTTCAGAAATGAAAGCTAAGAGGATGAGTACAGCTCAGAAGTTTCTGAGGAGCTGGTCCCAGTACTACAAACTCATAGGCAAAGCACTAACAAGGCCTCCCAAGTTCTAATGGATCCATCAGATGAGCGCAGATTCACATTTAAGGAGAAGTACATGGATGAGAACCCCGAAAGTCCTTATCTATAAATACACGTGCATTTTAGATTACATTTCTATGTTTATACTAATAGTACAAATGGTGACATAAGTGTTTACTCTTCATGTCTCACCAGGAGCATTCACACAAGTCCCTTCTGCTTCTGTCTCCTTGCTGACAAGCTCACAGCGGACATATTCTTTGTGAGCAAGGAATGAGCCCAGAGCCAGAGCTTCTGTAAGGATCAGAAGTTCAGAGCTTCGTGTCTTGACCCCATGCGTCAAGAATCAAACAGTAGCACCACAGAAAATGCACCAAGGTCCAGAACATAGCTAACATTTTTTAAAAAGGAAATGCTTTCTAATCAGCAGGAAAGAGGCTGAGCGGCTGTAGAGATGATTCATCAGTTAAGAGCGTGTGCAGCCTTGGGAGAAGGGGAAAGGTCTTGAGGTAAGGGTGGAATTAAGATGTGTCTTGATATGTTGATGATCTTGGGACATTACTGCTCAACATCTGTTGTAAGGAGTACATCTGTACAGTTATGATTTGTTGACTGGCAGGGACCCTGGGGAATTCATTGTGAAGCAATTCCATTGTTATGTAGACATCACAGAACAGACTTCTGTGACCCTACACAAGTCAGTCGCTTGAGGTGGTCTCCTAATGCGATCAAGAGACATGTCAAATAAAGCATGCTGGACCACAGCAAACTTACCTTTAAAGTAAAAGGGGTATACCCTAAGGTAATGAAAAAGTACAGTACAGTAAGAAAAATCTGTAAGCCAATATCATGACCTCGTTATTAGGTTCTGTAATGGTCATCCTCGTATCCACCGGGCAGTATGACAGGCTTGCATGCGCGAGTATCACATCAAACACGTGAGGAATGCACTGTGCTGTGGCATTATGACGCCTATGCTATCAGTAGGGAATTTTCAGCGATCTTTGGTTCTTTTGGAAACACTGTGGTCAGTCATTGACTGAATCCTGTTATACAACACACAACTGTACATGCTGTCACAGTGCCGCCTCGGGAGCTGGTGGCCTGGTGAGTTAACTGCAGCCATGGCCAGGCCCCTCTCCCCAGTGTGTGACACACAGGAGTGGGGGGTCATTTTTCACAGATTCTGATTAAATATATCTTGACAGAGTTTATAAAATATGTGTTGACTTACTTAGGGGTAAGGCTATTTTAGTGCCCAAAGTTAAAGTAAGCTATTATATATACATTAACTACTTAAACATATATTAATACAGCCAAGCATGGCGTCACCTGCCTATAATCCTACCACTCACAAAGCAGAGGCAGGAAGATTGTAGACTCAAGGCCAGCAAAATCTTGTCTCAAACCCCAAACAACCACTTGTTTTTTTCTGTTTGTGTGTGTGTGTGTGTGTGTGTGTGTGTGTGTGTGTGTGTGTGTGTGTGAGAGAGAGAGAGAGAGAGAGAGAGAGAGAGAGAGAGAGAGAGAGACACTGAATCAGTTACTTTTATGTTGCTGTGATAAAATACCATGATAAAAACAAATTTTAGATAAAAGCATGGTTTTGAGTTTATAATCCCAGAGGGATAAGAGAAGGCAGCAAGCAGCAGAAGCAGGAAGCTGAGCGGTCACATCCCAGCTGCCAACAGGACGCAGAGAGCAACAGGAAGTGTGGCAGAGATGGACTCTCAAAGCCCACCCCCAGGGACGTACTTGCTCCACCAAGGCCCCACATCCTGAAAGTTTCCAAACCTCCCCAAACAGTGCCAACACCTGGGAACTAGGTGTTCACACACATGCGTATGCACACATTTGTCATCCAGACCACCACACACAAACATACATACAAAGACAAAATTAACTGTATGTGTCCTGTGATCTTATCTATTATAAAACTAAAAGAGCAATATAAATTTACAAAATAAGTAAAACGTAAGAGAGAAAAACAGTTTCAATGTTTTTCAGTACAATGAAAAGCAGAGAAGAATGAGCTCCCATTGACTTCATCCCACATAAAATTGTTAACAGAGCCGAGAGGAACAGCCGTGAGGAGAGCTCTCTTGGAAAGACCACGGGTCTGCCATGTTGAAATACTTGAAGGATGTTAGGGAGACAAGAACTAAGGTTGGTAAAAACTGAAATAACCACAGCAACAGAAATGACACCACAGAACTCAGTCTCGCTCCAGCTGTGCGACGCTTCAACCGCTGGCCGGGTGACAGGGACTAGTCCACGAGAAGTCGATCGCTTTTGGCTGTTGCTGGCATTTCTGTTTCACTGATCCAAAGAGTCATGTAAGAATCCACAGGTAACATGGGAACCCTTACCCTTTTGGAGGAGGGAATGGGAAGGGGGGCGGGCTCCGGTGGAGCAGGAGGAAGGATGAGAGGGGGATCTGTGGTTGGTATGTAAAATGAACTTTAAAAATACTTAAATAAAAAACAATCCAAAGTTCTATAGCAGTTTTAGATTTTTTTAAAAAAGCACTTTTATCCATTCTTGCTTTCTAATGCAATAGGCCGCCTCTGGGGAAAGCGGTGGCTTTGGCAGTGAACGTTGAGGAATATGGGAGGGTCAAGATGCGTGGCCTTAAAGTCTTCCAATCTCAGCATCTACATATTGTGGGGTGGTGGCTTCACCCGGAACAATGGAAGATTTACCCAGATGTGGAAATAAGTGGCTCGAGGAACACACCTGCCTTGCACACTTAATCTAGATGAGGAGAGCAAAACTTCACTTCAAATAGTGCTGTGCTCTTTCCGTCACCAAGGATGAAGCTGGCTTCGATACAGTACAAGGAAACAGGTGTTTCTAAGAAGACACAAATAAATGCCAAAGGGAAAAAACGTCCCTTGAAAAAAGCCTAAGTGAAACCTGAAGATGCAATTCTATACCACCATCAAAAGAAACTAAATGGGAATAGCAGAGCTTAACTTTGCTGCTGCTTCCCTCTTCAGATCATGAAAAAAAATCACTTGGTAGGACACAAAATAAAGGATACAGCATAAGGGGACTCACAATGTTCTAATAAAGAAAGAAGCTACCACCAAATTGTCCCCAAACTGAACCCGTAGTAAAACTGCTCTTTTGTGTCCCTTTCAGGGAGCAACAATGTCCCACGAAATGATTTCATTCTGTCATTGCCAGGCACTTACTCACAGGAGTACGCGGAGGCTCTGACAAACTTCCTTCATATTGTTCAGGGCATCCACCCCCTCCTGAGAAGTTCATACTCTTCCTTTACAAAGAGCACGATGGTCTCCACCTCTGGCATTTCCTCTTTAATAAACAGCAACTCATGAGTGATAGGAAAAGCATCATTAAACACATTTCCTTTAGTCATGAAGTAATTTAGTTGCCATGGTAATCTTTAGGAAACTTGAAAAATACTTTGGATGGGTCATTTCTAATGCTTATTTCTAAGATTCTAGAACTTTAAAAAAGTCCTGAAGGACAGAAAAAGTGAAAATGCTTTCCTGTTCAATATACAACTTCAGACTCAGGGACTGAAGTCAAGCTCTTCAAAAAGCAACATCCATTACCTTTCTGACAATAACCGCTTCATCACCTCCTACCCATCATCATTCCCAGTCTATCCAGACCTGCCCCACTGAGGGAAAACAGTAACTTGGGTCTCTTTGGCAGGGACAAAATTCATGCACGAGACAAGCACTTTCCCATAATTGCCCCCAAAGCTTTCCACAGTGAACACTGTCACCCTCACCAGCCATGACAGTTTAACAAAGGAACTGTGGCAACTCAGAATTCAGTACATTCAGGCTGCTACCCCAAGGAAGCCGCTGTCCAGCAGGAGTCTAATGACTCACACCTCTAGCTGCTCATCATCCACATCAGGGTTCAAAGCGTTTCAGAAACAGTCCAAAGACTTTTGAGCAAACAGGTCCATTTGACGACTGACCTTCAATCTTTACTTCACAGCGTCCTCCGACCATTAGCCACGAATAATACATGAGCACTTCTCAAATAGGATGTCACGGACCAAAGATGGTCAAAGGCCTTTCATCTAAAGAAAGACACTATTGTTGGCTTCACCAGACTCTGACTATAGCCTAGCTTTTTTTCAAAGAACTTAATTAATTAAAATAAATCGTTTTGTTGGAGTTGACTGAGCAGTCACATACCATTTGTTTCCTTCTTTTCTAAGGGCCTCTCCTGGTCATAGGAGAATAAGATAACAGAAACTAAGACAGAGAAGGCTGTGTGGTAGGAAATGCACTGCACTGAGAGACAGGAGACTACTCTGGTCTTCAGCAGACCACGTCCCCTCTCTGTTGCTTCATAGGAGGACTGAACGACAGGAAGTCAATGTACAAGACAAGATGAAGTTAGGCTCAAGGAGAGGGGTGGGTGGGAACTAGGTATCACCACAGCTGGAGCCTTCCTGTTCCCCACAAAGCAGGACAATGCTCCATGGACTCTTAGAACATCAGTCTGTTTGGTCTTAGGAGCTGAGTCTTGAATTCCGGTCTCCATTTTGATTCTTCCTCACTGTGAACTAAGAGAGGTTGCTCACTGCAGCCTTAGAGTCTCATCCACACAAAGAGGGTGACAGAACCCACCTCACAGCAGATGGGGATGACCGCATGTGCTGACACATTGAGAGCCTTTGAAACCCAGGGAGCGTCTTCTAGGCTCGCTTGCCCTACCTGTTCCCAGACATCCATCAGACTGTGGGCCTTGGACATTCTACCTGTCCTGCTGTGATGAGCCTGGATTGTGAGCTCCATTCTGCTCTCAAATGCAGCACTAAATAGACCAGCCCTTCTTCAAACACATGAATCCAGCAATCACATCACATAGCAGCCCCTCCTGGAGGTGTCCTCCGGGCTCCATAGTTAGTAACACTGCCTCTTAAAT
The DNA here is from genome assembly GCF_004664715.2 of Peromyscus leucopus. Classification (NCBI taxonomy): domain Eukaryota; kingdom Metazoa; phylum Chordata; class Mammalia; order Rodentia; family Cricetidae; genus Peromyscus; species Peromyscus leucopus. Next base: position 138,836,372 of record NC_051067.1, read on the forward strand.
ACTCTTTTTTGTTGTTCCAATAATGGCACTGTCTCACACAACCAGCTTCAGCGTTTCCTGGTCACTCCCTCCTCCCCTACAATCTTCCAATGAATGACTCTAACACAAATACTACCTCTCCAGGAAGTGGGTGAGGGGGGCAGGCAGAGGTTGTAGAGTCCCATGGAGGTTCCTGGGACACATGCACTATGAGGAGGGTACTGTTGCCTGAACAAACCTCATTAGCTTTCCAGCTGCCTGGTATGTGGATCTTTCTATTGACGGTGATTATGCAAATGTGATATTTGTTTTAATGAGCATGTCAGGTGTGTTGGCTGGGCCATTATATATGATTGACTGTGGTATTAAAGTAACAGCTTGGTGACAACTGTGTAAGACAATCCAGAGGTGTGAGAACAAAGATCTGAACCACCCTGGGCACAGGAGTCCCGATTCTGCAAACTAGTTCCCATGGCAGGAAGTGTACATTCAGATAGTCAACTTATACCTAGGTATCTTCTGCCAAACTCCTCCAGAATTGTGAGTGCTTGAGACTCCAGCTGGTTGTACTGGTCACCTTTCTGTCACTATGACAAAATACTCAAGAGAAATCCAGGTTGATTTTGGCTCGTGGCTCAGGGGTTTCAGCCATGGTTGGCCACTCCTCTGCTTTTAGTCCCGTGATGAATCAGAAACACCATGGTGGGAGGACATGGCGGAGGAAAACGGCTTGTCTTGTGGCAACTAAAAGGCAGAGAGACAGAGAGTTTGTCAGGACGGGGCTAGGGCACAGGAAAGACCTTCAAAGACATGTCCCCAGCACTCTACTTCCTCTGTTTAGGCCCTACTGTCCCTGGACTAACAGCCCGCTCAGATGCAAACTCATCGATGCATTAGACTACAGAGATCAGCATTCTCATGATTCAATCGCCTGTCAGCTCTACCACCACATGTGAGCAAACCTTCCACACATGAACTTTCAGACTGTCATATCCACGTCACAATGGTCATTTGTTCTAGAGAAGCCATCCAGATGAAGGAACTGTCCCTGATAGAGCACCTGGCACTGGAGAAGGAAGGTAAATCTCCTCATCCTGGTAATGTAGGATGACACCGGGGTTTGGGAGTCAAGCCACATGTGGTGGTTTGAATGAACACAGCCCCGATAGGGTCATATACTTGAATGCTTAGTCACCGGGGAGGGGAACTGTTTGAGAGGGATTACAAGGCTTAGGAGGCATGCCTTTTTGGAGGAAATATGTAATTGGCCATGAGCTTTGAGGTTTCAAAGGCCCATGCCAGGCCCAGTGTCTCTGTCTCTCTGTCTGTCTGTCTGTCCCTGTCTCTCTCCTCCCTCCCTCTCTCTCTGCCTCCTATTTGCAGAGCAGGATGTAAAGCTCTCAGCTACTGCTTCAGGCCATGCCTGTCTGCTTCCTGCCATGGTGCTCACGGACTAACTCTCTGAAATTGTAAGCAAGGCTTAAATGCTTTCTATTTTAAGAGTCGCCTTGGTCGTGGTGTCTCTTCAAAAGCAGAACAGTAACTAAGACACCACACCTGGGTTTACCATTTGCTTTCTGCTCTTTCTTGCAGAAACATCTTAGGAAAGTTATTTACTCTGTGTTGATCTTGCCCCCTCCCTTTGTTTTTTGAGTCTGTTCTAGAACTCACTCTGTAGACCAGGCTGGCCTTAAACTCACAGAAATCTGCCTGCCTCTGCCTCCCAAGTGCTGGTTTTCAAGGCATGCACCATGAGCCCAACTTGGATTTTCTTATCTGAAAAGTAGAGCTAGAGGATAAATAACACCTATGTCCTGGATAGTTTTATACCAACTTGACACAAGCTAGAGTCATCAGAGAAGAGGAAGCCTCAATTGAAAAAAATGTCTCTATAAGATCAGGATATAGCTGGGCGTGGTGGCGCACGCCTTTAATCCCAGCACTTGGGAGGCAGAGCCAGGTGGATCTCTGTGAGTTCGAGGCCAGCCTGGGCTACCAAGTGAGCTCCAGGAAAGGCGCAAAGCTACACAGAGAAACCCTGTCTCCAAAAAAACCAAAAAAAAAAAAAAAAAAGATCAGGATATAGGCAAGCCTGTGGGACATTTTCTTAATTAGTAATTGATGGGGGAGGGCCCAGCCTATTGTAGGTAGAGCCATCTTTGGACAGGTAGTCCTGGGCTCTATGAGAAAGCAGACTGATCAATCATACCACAAGCACACTTGCTCAACTATGTTCATAGCAGTGTTATTCATAATAACCAGAACCTGTAAACAACACAAGGGACCAGGTGGAGGTGGGGTGAGGGGGGGGAGTACTGAAAGAGCCAACTGGAAAAGGGGGTACTTGGGGGTCAGGTAGAAACCTAGTGCAAGGGAAACTCCCACGAATCCACAAGGATGACCCCAGCTAAGACTCCTAGCAATAGCAAATATATAGCTTGAACTGGTCATCTTCTGTGACCAGGCAAGACTTCCAGTGGGGGATTGGGACACCAACCAAGCCACATACCCTTTGACCTACACTCTGCCCTACCCATAGGATGTGCTGGGGTAAGGGTGGTGCAGAGATTGTGGGAGTGGCCAACCAGTGACTGGTCTATGCCCATACCACAAGAGTGAGCCCACCCCTGACATCGTCTGAAGTGCCAGGACCCAGAGGCTGGATGGCCCAGAGACCTAGGATAGAACCAAACACACTGGAAGATAAAAATTTCAATGTAATGATGCCTAAGGATATTCTTCAACTAACCTGGGCTCATAGGGGCTCACAGAGACTGAACGGACAACCAGGGAGCCTGCATGGGACTGACCTAGGCCCTCCACATGTATGTTACAGCTGTGTAGCTTGGTCTTCTTGTGGGACTCCTAACAGTGGAGCAGGGGCTGTCTCTGACTCTTTTACTGGCTTTTAGGACCCTATTCTTCATACTAGGTCGCCTTGCCCAGCCTTAATACAAGGGGAGGTGCTTAGTCTTACTGCAACTTGATATGCCATGCTTTGTCGACATCTATGGGAGGCCTACCCTTTCTGAATAGAAGTGGAGGAGTGGGGGAGGGGAGGCAGAAGGGAGGCCTAGGGGGAGAGGAGGGAGGGAAACTGCAGTAGGGATGTAAAATAAATAGTAATTTAGAAAAGAAACAGAGAGAGAGAGAGAGAGAGAGAGAGAGAGAGAGAGAAGGAAGGAAGGAAGGAAGGAAGGAAGGAAGGAAGGAAAGAAAGAAAGAAAGAAAGAAAGAAAGAAAGAAAGAAAGAAAGAAAGAAAGAAAGAAAGAAAGAAAGAAAGAAAGAAAGAAAGAAAGAGAGCAGGCTGAGCCAGGCAGTGGAAGTGCACATCTTTAATTCCAGCACTCTATCCCAGACCAGTCTCTGTGAGTTCAAGGCCAGCCTGGTCTACAGAGTGAGTTCTGGACAGCCAGAGCTATACAAAGAAATCCTGTATCAAAAAAACAAAAGTACAAATCAAACAAACAAACAAACAGGCTGATGAAGCCATGTAGATCGAGCCAGTGAGCAGCACCCCTCCACGGCTTCTGCATCAACTCCTGCTCTAGATTCCTGCCATGTTTGAGTTCCTGTGTTGACTTCAATTGATGATAACAATGATATGGAAGTGTAAGCTGAATAAACACTTTCCTCCTCAACCTACTTCATAGAATCTTGTAAAATTTTAATGGGATGCAACCTTTAAAAGGTTTAGCACAGTGCATGGGCCAATAAATACATTGTATTATTAGAGGTGAGGACCACCAAATGTGTTTGCTTTCTGGTCTTAGTCCTAGTCGACAGAGAGAATGCTTGGCTGTAGATCCATCTTTCTCTTTTTTTCTCACCTCCTGCCTCTGTCTGCCTACCAACTCCCTCTCCAGATGTATGATATAACAATAAATACTCCTGAAGATTCACACAAGAAAACTGCGACCCTCTCTTCTTATGGGCTGTGACAGCAGTCTGGCAGGATTCGCAGAGGAACCGACTAACCTGGAAGATGCTGTGTTCTTTCTTCACACGTGGTTGGGTATGGGAGAAGAGTGGCATGAGACAGGACCAGCCCAGCCATTCTCTGAAACACAGATAATGAAAACACCACCTTGTGACTGACTCCATCACAAGACCACACAGTAGTCACATCCACTTCCATGTCTTTGATTTCACCGCCTGTCTCCTCTTTGTGGTCCCCCCCCCCGCCCCCCGCCACAGCTCACAGTGGTTGATACTTCAGGAAAGCCACATAAGGTTGCTAGTGAAGAAGAAGCGGCGTGGGCTACCATGTGACCATTTGCCTTCCTGCTCCTGACAGTAGAAAGAGATACCGTGGGGAAACGCACTAACAACAACACTGGCGGATTGTCTTCACTCTTATGGCATGTTGTGTCTGAAGACTTCTTAACAGCCCTGCGGTCACACAGGCAAACTCAAACTCATCATCTGAGAGACTGAGAACTAAGACGGGCAGTAAGCCCACCCGGCCTGCAGTCTTGTCCTCTTTCCAACTATCTCCAAGTCTTTTAGAGCTTTGGGGTGAGTGTTGGCAAAAGTGGGGGGAGTGTGCCTTGATCTTGACAAGTTCTTGTGGATAATGTCGCTTAATTCCCTCTTTCTAAATGCCAGACTCTTCCTGTCTCTTTCCCTATGAATTAAAGTCATGGACTAATGAGGAGTCCAGGACTTGACCACTTGTGACTAGACACCAATTTAGCCTATGCCCTCCTGGATCCTTCTGTTTGTACTCTACATAGGTTTTACTATATCTTAGTATAAACACTAAAGGCTTTATTGAAGTTAGAAAAATCTGAAATTTTTAGAACAGTTTGTCTTCAAGATCCATAGGCAATCAAAAAAACTTTTTTAATAACCAAAGCTATCAACCTCACTCAAGAAAATTTTAATCAGTATTTCTAATGAAATAAAGTGATTTGATTGTTCCCTTGTATATCATAGGATTAGATATTTTCAAACCAGCTTGTTCAAAAGCATGCAAAAAGTCAAAATAACTCATTGACAGTTGAGAATTAGATATAGTTTCCAGATCCCAAGATGGAGTTGAGGTGAGCAATCAGAGAAATGACACAATGTGAAGTAAGACCTGGCCTGGCAAGGAGGCCCTGCCAAGCAGGCAGCAAAGTGATCCCTCACCCCTCACAGCAGAAACACGACTCATCATAAGCTACTATCCCTTCAATTTAAGAACAGCACTTAACAGGCTTATTTTAGAATCGGATTCATTATCATTTTTAGGAAATTTAATGGTCTTAAGCCTCTTCTATACTGTGTGACTGCGCCTAATTCAAGTTCACATCCTTCGCAGAAAGGTGGGACATCGGTCCTAATTTTATCCACGAGTGTGACCAAAGACACAAAGCATCAGATTGGAGATCAGGAGACCTTGGTTCTATTTCAGGCTTGGTCATTGATTTCTGACTTTTCTTAAATGCCATGATTTTTTCCACTCATTATGTTTGGGTATTAATGCCTGGCTTTGTCAGGTGTCATTAGAATGAATTATGGCATCATTATTCATTTAAAAACTATTGGGTGGCTTGGGAGAGAGCACCACCAGTGAAGTGCCTGCCCGACAGCGAGGACTTGAGTTCAAACCCTATCACCCCCACAGAAAACCCAAGCGTGCCAGGACAGCCACTGCTGTGGTTTACAGGACTCTTCACAGCTGAGTAGGACTACTGACTGCTTTCCCCCATGGCAGCTGGCACAGTACCCCCCAACACCGTGAGAGCCAGCCCCCAACTGGTCCCTAGTGGAACAGCAGTGACACTTTTATCTTGGTGGTAGCCAACAGCTGTCTAATGGGACTTAAACTTCACTCAGTAGGATGGGATTCATGTCTGTGCTGTAAATCTAGCCAACCATCCATGGCTGGTGAGATCATGGACTCTAGAGAACTTACTTGGATTCTCAACAGTATGGTTACTTAAACAAGACCTGCATAATGACCACACTGGTCAACATGCCAACATGAATGGAGGAAATTTCACAAGGATCCATCCTTAGATGAAGAGCTACAAATAATCACTGGCTTTTGAAGAGAGAAGGAATCCTCTTTTTTTCCAGGGATGAGTTTCCTGATAGATTATCTAATCTCAAATGGTCAGCCCTAAACACATGTACATACAAACAGCACGAAATGGACCCAGGATGTATTAGATAGATAGTAGATAGGTAGGTAGGTAGGTAGATAGACAGACAGACAAACAGACAGACAGATAGAGAGATTGATGTATGTATGTATGGATGATAGATAGATAGATAGATAGATAGATAGATAGATGATAGATAGATGATAGGTAGATAGATATATAATAAATAGGTAGAGAGATAGATGATAGATGTAATGCACACATACATATATACACATAGAAACACATTCATAGAAAAAGAAAAAAAGAGGGAACTGCTGAGTCCATACTGTGTACTAAGTACTATCCTATTTGGAATAAATACAAAAATGAACGAGAAAGGTGTGACTCATAACCTTATATAAATTCTATTTACTTGAGATTTTTTAATTTTTAAATTATTATCTTATTATTTTATGTGTATGAGTGTTTTTGCCTATATGCGTGTCTTTGTACCACCTGCAAGCCTGGTGCCTGTGGAGGCCAGAAGAGGCCATTGGATCTCCTGGAACTGGAGTTACAGAAGACTGTAAGCCACCATGAAGATGCTGGGAATTGAATGTGGGTCTTCTGGAAGAGCAGTCAGTGATCTTCTGAGACATCTCTCCAGCACTCAAATTATTTTTATTGTTCTGGGGGTACTCGGTGGTAGAACACCTGCCTAGTATGCAGGAGACCCTGGTCGATCTCAAAACTCTAGGATCCATTAGTTGATACATTTTTTTCAGGAACCGGTGAGCACACACAAAGTCAGTAAGTCAGCAACTGTTTCCTAACTATTACAATATATAATAACTGTACTAACTATGACAACAAACACAAACATCCTTCACCAAAACCATGGCATAGTAAGACAGAGGTTATGTTCATCACCTCATCCTGTTTCTCCTTAGTCTAGCACAGGATTCAGTGTGTGTGTAGCTGGAGTTTTCCTGTGTCCCATCTGGCCCGTGGTCAGGACAAATCTCTTAGCCACAGTCCCACAGCCTTTTATAAAATAATCACATAGAGGCTTAATATTAATTATAACTGCTTGGTCATTTGCTCAGGCTTATTACTGACTCGCTCTTACACTTAAATTAACCCATAATTCTTATCTATGTTTAGCCATGTGGCTTGGTACCTTTTCTCAGTTCTGTCTTGTCTTCTTGCTTCCTCTGTGTCTGGCTGGTGACTCCTGACTCAGCCTTCCTGTTCCCAGAATTCTCCTTGTCTGCTTATCCTACCTATACTTCCTGCCTGGCTACTGGCCAATCAGCATTTTATTTATCAACCAATCAGAGCAACACATTCACAGCACACAGAGCAACATCACCTATCAAGTGTGAGACCCTCGAGGCACACAAGTGGTCAGGCCCTGGCCCCAGACTGCTCTAACAGCCATAAGGGCCATGAGGGCAGTTTCCAGGCCCTCAAGAAGCAGGTGGCCAAGCTCTGCCCTACCTACAGAGTGGCAGGGGGAGCCCCAGATCAGGCCACAGAATCCCACAATCCCTGAGCTTGCCCCAAGATGAGGCCACAAAACTCCCACCAATCCCAGGCCACTCTGGAAAGCCCCCCTCCCCACCAAGAAACCTTATATAAAGCCTGACTTCGGCTCAGTTCCCTGATGCTTCTCTTCGGAGCAGAGGCAGCCACCTTCCTGTGTTCTTCCTTCCCAATAAAGCTCTTGTGTGAGGTTTGTTTGTGGTGTGGCTTTGTGGTGTGCCTTGGCTCTCAAATGCCAGGATACATTTCCCCTCAGAGATGTAACACATACACTCAGTATTCAACACTGCTATATATGAATTGTCAAGGAATGTGCATTGTTTTCTTTGAGGCAGAATTTTGTTATATATGCCAGGCTGGCCTTAAGTTCACTAGCAAGTCAAGTAAAATCAGTGAGCTTCCTGTCTTGGCTTCCCCGTATCGGGATTACAGGCATGTACAATCATACCCAGCTCTCCTTCTTTAGTGTGTGTGTGTGTGTGTGTGTGTGTGTGTGTGTGTGTGTGTGTGTGTGTTATGAATGTATGTGCACGCACATTCGTTTCTGGGAATAGTGTATACATTGCAGGTCAGAGGACAATCTCACATATCAGCCCCTGCCTCCTACTCTATTTGAGACAGGGTCTCTTGTTTACCTCCGTGGATGCCAGGCTAACCGGCCTGTAAGCTTCTGGGGACCCTCCAACCTTCATCTCCCATCTACCCATGGAATTCTATGACTAGAGATGTTTGTGCTGTACAGGTTCTAGGGATTTGAACTCAAGTCCTCAGGCTTGAGTGGCGCATGTTTTTACCCATGAACCGCCTGCCTGGCCCATCCACTCATCCATTTTGAAGAATTTTCTGCAGACATTTGAAATGGGAACACAGCCTACTTTTGTTAAAAGTACAGACAGTGAATCTCATGTACATTCAGATCTGAAAACCACACACCACGTATCTATAACTCTGGGCACAGAGCGCCCTTGTTTGTGCCGTGACAATTTGTATATGTCACAAATAAGTCATCAAATAATAGCCCCAGAAAATGCATGTGAATGGGATTTATAAATATTTTTAAAAGACGTTTTTCTGGGCAGGCTTCTGAATCATTTCCTGCACCATTTCCAAAGCAACCCTGATCATTTACCTTTGCGATGGTTCTGTGCTGTTCCGAGTTGTAGCATCTTTGGTTTGGGTAACCGTAGGGCTTCAGCTGCTGTTTTTTCAGCTTCGAGTCTTCAGCACCAACATTTAAAAATCTGGATTCCCATGACATCTTCCCAGTTCCTTCTAACCTTGATTTTTGTTTCTTTTTCTATTCTTTTTTCACTTGCCACACTATTTTGACTACTCAAACAGCCACACACACCTGACAACTGGAGGATTACCCAGGTTCCCTTTCGAAAATGTGCTGGTTCCAGAAGACAGTGGAAATACATTAACACATCCCTTAGGAAGTTATTTAAGGCTCGGGTTAACCTATAATTATTAAATAGTATTTCTAAAGTCTTCAGAGTAGGAACCATAAACCCAAAGACTACAAAGAGCCAGACTGAGCGGCCCCTGCAGGCTGGCACTCCCCAGCAGCGGGGACTGTCCTGTTGGGCAGGGGTGGGAGTGATTCCCTCATATCCTCCATCAGTGGTTAACTGATGGTCTGGCTGGGTTCATAAACATTTCCTGCGGGGACATTTGATGCTAGAGCTTGGATCCTCAACAGACGGGGGTTCAGGGCTCTGATACATTGAGACTATGTTTTCAATCTACTTTGTTGCAATGAAAGGGGAGAGAGATGCGAGAGGAAGAGGGGAGAGAGGGAGAGGAGGAGGGGAGAGAGGGAGAGGAGGGGGGGAAAGGGAGAGACATAGTCATGATATGCCAGGGAGAATTTGATATTTACTAGAGAATCCTAAGAAACTATGTTTACCATTTTTAAATAACAAAAATCCAAACATATTTCTAGGCCTAACCCCACCACTACCACCGCCAAAATCCTAAGTATTTCTGACTTCAGCTTTGCTAGGAAAAAATTTACATTTTAAATTATAGCAGTCACTCTTCATTTGTCTCAGATTCTAAAATAATAATGCGCTACATTTAATAATTTGGTCATACAAAACATTAATATGCTTGATTTATAAGTTGTGTCTAAATTCAACAAGAGCACGAGAAGTGAGAGCCCAGAACAGAGATGGGATGTGAGAGGAACGTGGTGCCTGGCTGGAGGCAGCCTGAGGCCACCAGACCAGTACATCTCTAAAATGTCCTCAGACTTGCCTGAGAAGGGACCCAGGGGCACAGGACCCAGGAGAAGGGAAGGCAAATGGCTGAGTGGAGGGGACACTCTGAGGACACCCGGGGCTCCTGCTCTGGTCTGTGTCTGGTGCTGGTTGCACACAGCCCAGACTATAACAGGAAGCCCTGGTTTCCAAGTGAAGCTGGAAGTCTGTCTGCAAACCGAGCACAGCAGCTTCTCAAAATGAGTGACAGCACGAACACTGGCCATTCAAACCCTCGTGCTCAAGATTTTCTTGGCGGAAACTTAATGTGAAGGCGGCAAACTGCTGTGGTTGGACATAGTTCCCTGTACCCTGTGTATTGTGGTTCCTAGCACCGCCCTCCTGAGAAACAGCAGGGGGCGCTCAAGACGTGGAGCCTGTGCGCTCTGGGAGGAATTGGTGTAGCTCCCCCTAGTGGGTTCTCTTGCAAGGTAAGCCTGGCTTTTCTGTCTCTGTGGCTTCCTGTCTCATCATACGCTATCCCCTCTAACCTGAGCTGCCATGGATGCCCTGCCATGATACGCGCAGCTGGAGGGCGGAATATTTACCAGAGCTGAGCTGATGTTAGCATCATGTTCTTGAATCTCTGAAACTGGGAGCTAAATAAACCTTTACTCTTTATTTATTACAGAGCCTCTAGCATGCAATTATAGCAATGGAAGTCTGACTAGTACGAAAACAAGGTAGCATTGGCTTGGTTTGGCTTTCTAATTTACTGCTGGTGACTACTAATCAGTCTATCAGAAAGGATTTCATAAATATGTTTGCTCCCCGTTTTAGTTTTCTAGGAATTTTTTAGATCTCCTTGTTCTATTTCATGTGTGTGAGTGTTTTGTCTGCATGATGTCTGTGTACCACATGCATGCCTGGTGCCCACTAAGTTCAGAAGAGGGTGTTGCATCTTCTAAAACTGCAGTTACAGTAGGTTGTGAAATGCCATGTGAGTTCTGGGAATTGAAGAGTAACAAGTGTTCTTCACAGCTGTGCCTTCTCTCCAGCCCCACTCCCCTCCGTTTTTAAAAGGGTAATTTATAAGACTGTTGCTCTCTGAAAGGTCTTCAATTTCGCTTTCAAAACATAGAGGCATATTGTTACTTTTCCTTTTTTTTAACACAAGGGTGTAGGCCATACCTGTTCAATGATAGGAACTGGGATTGATCCTGGGTTTATGGGAAATGGGTTAATACATAAACCAAACTACATTACAATATCTGGTCTGTTCTGCCATGCCTTTCATGATGTCTGCCTTCCCGAGGTGACATTTTGTCTTTCCAGTTAGACTAATCGCCTCTGCACTAGTCATCTCGGCTCTCTGTGGCACCTGTGTGCCACTGCATTAGCGAGTCACCGAGTCTGTGTTGAGTCATGATTGACACAAGCTGGGGGGGGGGGGTAAAATGCTCTATTGCATGTCCGTCCTCACGGCAGCAAAACGTAGGAGACGCTGTCACAGAGGCTCACACAAGCAGCTGCGGCGTGGAGTTTACATATATGGCTAGCCTGGGAGCTATAAGCTGGGAGAAATATAATGTAACAAAATGTTCTTAGCATTTGTTTGCTTAGAAAAACTGGAGAAATCGAAATGTGGAAGGTATTGATAGTGTCTGCTAAATTGTCTGTTATTAAATATATTGTCGAGGGAATGAATCTTTTTGTTGCGAAGTGTAAGAAATGCCTTTTAAGCAGATGCTGAAAGTAGAGAGATAAGGGGAAAGAGAGTGATAAAATGCTCTTTGTTAAAACGGCAGCTGCCATTTCCCTCATCTTAATCCTATTAAAACAACAGGGACAACAAAGATTAATAATCCCTAAGTATACATTTCACACTATATAATTTTTAATTGAAGGATATGCTGCTGTCTTATTTCACAGCACTCACAAGAAACAATTTACTGGACTGTCTCAAAGAAACTCTGTTTTAGTAAAGGCTTAGAAAATTATCCCTCCACAGGAGTATTTCCAACAAGGCAATAATGATACAAAAATAATATAGCATGCCTGTGCCTGGCATACCCCAGGATAGCAGGAATATGGATGCCATGCCCCATTCTTTCCTTCCTCCCTGTCTCCAGAGACAAACACTACAACACACCACCCTCTTAAGGCCACACAGAAAAGGATGCATCCGAATGTGATGGTTCATCTCTCTCCAGATCCAGCCATCTCCACCTTTCCCCATCCCTCCATGTCTATTGCATCTTGTCTGCCAACTGCTCTCTCTCTACATGGTCAAGACTCAATCCTCCCCCACCACCACCTACTGCAGCCATCTCCTGTCTGGACTTTCTGCCCCGAGTCTCCTCCGCTTCAATGTCACCAGAGTGGATGCTCCCCAAACTAGAAACATGATATTTTCATTCCGCCAGCCCCTCAACGCCTACAGTATCTGGAAGGCCAGAATGCTGTCTTACATCCTTACGACTCAGCACAGATGCTGCCACACAGTTGAAAATTTTTGGAACAAAAGGTGTCATGAAACCCCTTTGTAACCTGGTCCACTGTCTCTCCAGATAAGTTCACAACTCTGAACTGTTCTGCATCCCAAACACATGATGCACTCTTACATTCCTGATCTTTGATGAAGCCATTTTGTATTTAAAATATTCTTTATTCGGAGGCTGGAGAGATGGCTCAGTGGTGAGGGGAGCTTGCTGCTCTTGCAGAGGACCTGAGTGTGTTCCTAGTACCCACATCAGGTGGCTCACACAGCCTGTAACTCCAGCTCCAGGGGATTTGATGACTCTGAGGGCATCTGCACTCACAAGTGCATGCATGTGCGCACACACACACACACACACACACACACACTTCACATAATTAAAAATAAGATAAAAGTGTAAATATATTCTTGACCCATTTTTAATTCTGCCCTCTCCTCCCCAGTTACAGATGTCTTCTGAATCTCGGATATTTGTGTTCAATCATAGGTATCTGATGAACGAATGAGTGAGTGAAAATGAGCTAACAATTTTCCTAAGCACCTGCCTCTATTCCTACAAAACCTTAACCAGACTTCCCCATTAACATAATTCCAGACTCACTTCTTCATGCTTATGTTACATCAAAACCTAATACTGCTCAGCATAATGGAGCACACCTTTTTTTTAATTAAGGAATTTTTTTTATTGATTTTACATACCAATCACAGATCCCCCTCTGAAACACCTTTAATCCTAGCACTTGGTAGGGAGAGACAGGAGGATCTCTGTGAGTTCAAGGCCAACCTGGTCTACATAGCAAGCTCCAGGTCATCATAGACCCTGTCTTGAAAAACAAATAAAATAGTAGTTGGCTAAAAGATGCTGGGTCCACATTTCTAGTATGCTTACAGCTTTTTTGTCTACTTTCTCATCTAAAACATAAAAATGAGAAAATATAGCACATATTTAGGAACAGGGAAAACTCAGAACATAAAATGTCTATGTATAAAGAAGCAGAGAGGTGTGAGTTGAATTATGAGTTTTCACGTACTGTGCTTCACTGTCATTTAATAAATAAACAGCTCATAAAAGGTGTGTGTGTGTGTGTGTGTGTGTGTGTGTGTGTGTGTGTGTGTGTTGCACTGTTAAGATAGAGGCAGTGCTACTTATACCTAAGACACTTCGTTCCCAAGGAAACGGGGTGTAACAGTTAATGGAGACACCTCTGGTATCTTGTGTCAAACTTCAAGAGGATCCACCTGCAACAGCAAAACCTGGTTTCTCAAGCCAAACCCGAGGTGGTGCTGAGGTTCTCCGAGAGAGGTCCAGAAGATGGACACTGCCCTCCTCAGGGTTAAGGACAAGCTGCTCAGAGACTTCAGGTGCCGTCTTCCTGGGATCCAGCTCCCTCCAGCTGACATGAGCAGGCACGGAAAGTGCAGACCTTACTACATAGATGAATCCTATCTAGCAAATTTAATTAGGGAGAACAATCTAAAACAAAGGGGTTGGAGAGATGGCTCAGAGGTTAAGAGCACTGGCTGCTCTTCCAGAGGTCCTGAGTTCAATTCCCAGCACCCACACAGCAGCTCACAATCTGATGCACTCTTCTGGTCTGCAGACGTACATGCAGATAAAGCACCTGTATAAATAAATAAATATATATATATATATATATATATGAATATATATATATATGAAAATGACAATTTTGGGGTATATTTATTTGAAGGAAAGAAATGTTTTGGCACATTAAAAAAAATAAATTTTACTTCTGGACTTAAATACCTAAGAAAGGGAACAACTCAAAACCACTACTGCTGAAAACCCAAGAAGTTTTCCAAGTTCCAACAACTGAACTAAACAGGGTCATCAATATCAGAGACCAAAAGAAAGGGGTGCCCACAGGGAAGCAGCTCTGAGGAACACACACAAACAAAACTACCATTTTACAGAGCAAAGAAAAACAAGATGCCACAATAAGAATTAATTTTCTTCTTTTCCAAGCAAAAACGAGCCAAGAGATTTCAAGTTGCAGGACAGGCAGGATTAATGGAAAATGTAGGCAATTTCTGTTGAAATGTTGGAGCTTCAAAGATGAGAAAAAAACCCAAACCGTGTGTGTGTGTGTGTGTGTGTGTGTGTGTGTGTGTGTGTGTGTGTGGATTCGTTACCTTAAAAGGAAAGAATAAGCTGAGGTGACGGCTCCATCAATAGAGTGCTTGCCCACAAGCCCAAGGGTCTGAATTCTGACCCCACAAGCACACAGCGGCACTGACATATTATCCCAGAGCTGGGGACATGGGGTCACTACTCCTGGGACACACTGGCCAGTCAGCCTACCAAACCAAGTGAGAGATGTAACTGAGAATTCCTGGAGCTGGAGAGATGGCTCAGCCATTAAAGGCTAGCTTCGCAACCAAAAACATGAGGGAATTTCTGGAAGAAGCTGCGTCTGCAAAGACTGACTGGTGGGAAGTGCAGTGACGTGGAGAGCCTGGAGTACTGCAGGTCCGGAGCCGTTCTCTGCCAGCTCCTATGTCAGAACTGACACCCTGTGACTGCACACATAAAAGCCTTTGCACTTTAACTACTAGTTTTCCCCACCCCAAAGGCTGAGAATGTCGCCAGACAGCTTCTGAGGCCTGGAGTTGAGATTCCCCATCCTGCTGTAACCACAGCCGGGAACAAGATCCAAGCGGGGAGGCATCTGACTCTCTCTCTCCTGCATACACACACACACACACACACACACACACACACACACTCACACACACACACACTCACACACACACACACAGACACACACACAGACACACACACACACACACACACACACACACACACACCAACATGAACACACACACAGTGGTCAGAACGAAATGAAAAAGGGAAGAGAGTTAGTACTGCTGTCACAGTCGGCAGAATTAGAACCCAGAGGAAGGCACAGGGATGGCACTGAGACCAGAGGATTGGGCACACAGTGTGCAGAGGCCTTGCAGTGCCCGAGGGTGACCTATGACCCCAATACTAAAACACACAGGGAAGATGTAACGGCACACAGAGCATGTACTGCGCAAGACCACACATGTGCAAGGAAGCCTGTGCTATGCAAACGGCCCAGGAAGTCTGAAATGAAGCTCCCATCCTTTGCACAGCATAGCCCCGTGAGCAACTGACCCCTCCCATGCTCCAGCCTGCTTCTTACCTTGGAAGTGAATCTTCTAGTAACATGTCTCTGCTTCCACTACCGCCCGCCCAGCTCTGTCCAACTTCTTACTCCAGGACACAAGAACCTAGAACCCCTCCAGAGGAACCGACTGAACCCTAGTATCAGTATTTAGAGACAATGATTCAAACATTGTGTCTAATCAAAACATCATTTATCTGGATGTGGAGGAGCACTGTCATTGAGGGTCCCCTCCCCTGGATTTTCCAGCACTCCGTGGCTGAGCCAGTGACAAATCTGAATGCCTTATTCTTACAGCTCAGACCACAAAAGAAGTCAAAGGTAATTTTAAGATTTAAAACAGTTCATTCCTCTGTATATGTGTCTGTGTGAGTATATGACACATCTGTGCAGGTGCCCCTGGTGGCCAGAAGATGCCAGAGAGGGATGATGAATTCCCCCGGAACTAGAGTTATAGGAAGTTGTGAACCATCCAACATGGATGCTTGGAACAGAATTTGAGACCTCTGTGGGAGCAGTGCACACTCTTATTAAAGTGTGCTTGGGGGTGCCCCCAGTGGTGTGGGTGTGTGAGCCAGCCCCACCCGACACTGACCACCTCACGGCTCTTCTCAGCTGATGGCTTCTGGCACCGATCCAGCCAAAGACTCATCCTCCTGTGGGGGGCTGGCCACTAGGAATCTGATCATGTTCCACTGAATATATGGACAACACAAATGGACTTGTTTTGGGTGGGGAGGGGCACAGGGGGGCTGGACATGGAACAACTAGGAGATGTGATCAGGGTACATGATGTAAGATTCCCAAATAATCAATAAAAAATAATTTTTTAAAAAAGTAGCTAGGTAGTGTGACTCAGGCCTTTAATCCCAGTACTTGAGACACAGAGGCAGGTGGATCTCAGTGAGTTTGAGGTCAACTGGTCTACGGAGTGAGTTCCAGGGCAGCCAAGGCTGTTAAACAGATAAACCCTGTCTCAAAAAACCAAAAAAAAAGTAAGTGTGCTTTCCAGATGAAAACTATCTTTATTGTGATTCGAAGGCAAGGAAACTTGGCTCTGTTAATGAACAATTCCTTTAGCTGATGGCGTGGTCACTGTAGGACAGTGGTGTCACTAAAAGATTTAAGTTGTCAGAAATTGACTGCAAATGTCAGGACGGGGTTCTCAGTGGACGTCTCCAGATGAATGGCTCCTACCTTAGAGCCATGATCGGTGTTACAATAATAAACTAACATAATCTGAGGTAAAATCTAGTTTCTTACCATAAGCAGACCTAAAACACAAAGGCATAGAAATCCTGGTTTAAAAGAATATTAATACCAGGAAAATACAGAGCAGTGTATAAAACAAAGTATACATTGCCAAGAACCATGAACATGGTAGCAGAGAAGACAGAGGTCCAAATACATACAAACATCTGTGTACATGTACACACACTCATACATACACATAGACATATTCAAAGTCTAAAAATTGGTGAAATTAAATTGAACACATAAAAGTTTTATTTAAAATAAAAAACAAGAGGTGAAGGAAAAATTTATTCTTAAAAAAGGAGCATTAATTAGTTAATAAGATGAAAAACAAAGGCACAATAAGATGTATCAACTGGACAAAAAGAATCTTTGAAACAAAATAATAACAGAAAATATGATGGTGAAACAAACATAGGAAAAAGGTAAAGTAAGGAGGTTGGGGAGATGCTCAGTCAATAAAGTCTTGCTGGTTAAGCATGAAGACCTGAGTTCAGTCCCCAGCAACACATCAGAGGGCAGACAGGGTAACCTGGGCTTGTAATCTAAGCACTGGGGAGATAGACAGGATTACCCCTGGGCCTTGCTGGCCGGCCGGCCTAGCTGAGCAGATGAGTCCCAAGTCTCAGTGGAAGATCCTGTCTCCAAAAACCCGAGCTACATGGCTCCTGAGGAACACCCTAAGTTGTGCTCTGGCCTCCACGCTCAAGCACACACACACACACACACACACACACACACACACACACACACAGGAAACAGAGATGAGACAGAGAGAACTGAGATAGCAGAGATGAAGAAGAGAAGAGAGACACAGCACAGCCCAGAACTGTCAGGGCCAGAAGGACTTCAGCAGAGGTCCGTGACACCGGAGTCTAATCACTCTCCTGCTGCAGTGGACTGCTTCCTCACTGTTTCCTGTCTGGAGGTACCTACTTAGATGTCCTTATTAGACCATACATCCCTTGAAAAGAAGGACTGTATTTTATTCACTTAGGAGGCATTTACTGAGTACTAGTCAGTAAATATTATGGGTACTATTCTAGTATGTCTTAGGCACAACAGCTCCTGCAGAGATCACGACAACTCCCCAATCTTGAAGTTAACTTTAGATAAATGAGAGGCCAAGGAAATAAACAAATACTACAAACATAACAAAGCAGTTAATGTGACGGAGGGAGAGACTTCTTTAGATGCTGAACTACCTACCATAAGGGAGTCAATTTTCAAATCAGAGTGCCATGAAGCAAGATTTCACACAGCAGTGGGCTTAAGAAATGGTTTCTTTTCTAAACGTTTGTGTGTTTGTGCACACATGTGGTGGTCAGAGGACAACCTGTAGAAGTCACTTCTCTCTTCCCGCCAGGGAGGTTTCGGGAATCAAACTCAGGTCGGCGGGTTTGATGGCCAGCACGTTAACCAGCTGAGGCGTCAGCACCGCAGGCCAGTAATTTCCAGAACACAGGCAAAGAAGCAGCTCGTTTTAAAAAGGTCTGAGACGTCCAGGGAAATTACTTTCAATATCAGACATGCACCTTATCTCAGGGAAATAGATGAGCTTTCTAAGTGAGAATCACAGGTGAGGTCATCTCACATAGAAAAGTCTATTCATGGCCCAGGAGGAGGACGTCCAGAGAGGAAAGTGCTTTATTAAAAAATAATATTGGAACACCTAAAGAATACAGGACTGTACCAAGAGGAAAAGATCACAGAAGTGAGTTGTAAAACCTACCTAGTTAAACCCTTCAAACGAGTAAGGTAGAGCCTGAGACTTAAACTGTGCTCCCGTTGACATCCCAAAGGAAACCAGGAGCACCCCTGAATTCAGCTCATCCATCCCTAATCCACACATCCTAGATAATGAGACAAAGGGAGTCAGGTCTGGGAAATGTCAGGTCCTTGTTTACACATCCCAAGCCACGGATCTTCCGCAGCTTCAGCGGCTCCCAAGGCTGGGGAGGCTGCGGATGCCGATTCCCAAGGATGCAGAGACACCTACTTGCCACAAGGGGGCTCTTTTCCTCACTGTTTCCCTTTGGCAAGTGAAAACACCTAGGAAAGACAAGTGTAGCCTACAACAGCTTTCGTTTCTATTCTCACTTTTCCTGGTAGTCTACAAAATAATGGGTTAGTCTTTAGAAACAAACCACTGTTAGCAGGAGCAAACAGCTAATGCTTATTAGGTATCAACATAACCTCCATGTATTTTTAATGTGGCAGCACAGAACATTTGGGAGAAAAATTGAAACTTCAATTGCCAGGATTAATATATACTCAGACAGGGCCCGCAAGTATAATGAAAACTGAACATTGTTTTCCTTAAGACAAAGTTACTGAGGACTCAATTGCTGGATCTTAAGTGAATCAACTCTTTTAAAAGAGTAAAGTGTTGCTATGTATGGTGGCACACACTTTTTAAATCCCAACACTCAGAAAGCAGAGAACTCTGTGAGTTTAAGGCCAGTCTAGTCTATACAGTGAGTTCCAGTCTAGTGAGGGCTACATAATAAGATCCCCCCCCCTCTCTCTCTCTCTCTCTCTCACACACACACACACACACACACCACGAAGGCTATTTGTTTATTTAGTTAGAGACAGCTATATAGTCGAGACCGGCCTCAGAATTCAGAATCCTCCTGCATGCACAGATTATAAACATACAACCATAACCAGTTAGGACTTCTTGCTCAATGTAATCTTGCTTTCATAAATTTAAATGCAGTTAAAAATATTTAGTAAGTAGACCTAAATTTTCTATCTTATTGGCTACATTGAGTACAAACACCTCTAAAATTCTAGAACTACAGCTTTTCTTTATACATGAATTTCTCATCTATGAATTAACCTCCTTCTAAAGTAACATCTCAAAGTGAACACAAATCTCATTCTCTTGGGATACGGTGTTTTATGAATAAGAAAATCATCTTACAGGTGGTGATGAGTACGGCAAGTGCAGAAAGCTTCATTGAACAATTTTTAGAAAACAAAGACTATTAAGCCTTTCCAGACAGCAGAACAAGCAGACTCAGTTGCAGTGTTCAAAGTTCGCTGTCGAGAAAGGTGCAGTGTCTGGTAGCTGCTCTCTCTGCTTCTCCACAAACTACACAAAATCTAACAGAGACGCCTTTGGGGTTTCTTTTTAAAATAATGGATTTTTAGTAAGGTTTCTGACTAAAACTGAAGCAAATTTTGTCATGACTAAGAAATTTTTCAAAAGTAGGGCTGGAGAGATGGCTTATGGGTAAGAGCATTTGTGGTACAAACATGAAGACCTGACTCCAAATACTCAGACCTGACTTAAACGTCAGTGTGGCTGTGTGTGGCTGTAACCTCAGAGCTGTGGGGGGCGTACACAGGAGGATCCTCGGGTCTGCTGGTCACTAGTGTAGATCCAGGTTCAGTGAGAGATCCTGTCTCAGGAGAATAAAGTGGAAACTCACAGAGCAAAACAGTGCCCTCCTAAGGCAGTGGTTCTCAACCTGTGGGTCATTATCCCTCTGGGGGTCAAATGTCCCTTTCACAGGGGTCACCTAAGACCATCAGAAAACACAGATTTTACATTACAGTTCATAACAGTAGGAAAAGTACAGTCATGAAGTAGCAATGAAAATAATTTTATGGTTGGGGGTCACCACAACATGAGGAACTGTGTTAAAGGGTCACAGAATTAGGAAGGTTGAGAGCCGTTGTCCTATAGCCCACAGACACACACATGCCCACATGCATACACACAGGACGCACAAAAATTTAATTTAAAAAATTCTTCATTGAAGTACCTCCAACTTAAAATTACAAATCAGTAAAAGTGAGCCATGTGCAAACAATTTAAGTAGTTTAAGAGCCCTTAGCTAATATTTTATCAAATTAACTGGTATACTGAATTTCTTGGACAAAAATATTCACAGAGGAAAAAAAAAACAATGTTCACTGCAGAATTGAAAACTGGCTGGATCATCCTTAATAATCTCCCCCCATCAAAAAGAGAGAAAACTGATCAGCATTGAAAAAGCAAGGGCTAAGCCAGGTGCATGCCTTTAATCCCAGCACTCGGGAGGCAGAGGCAAGTGGATCTCTGTGAGTTCAAGGCCAGCCTGGGATACAGAGCAAGATCCAGGAAGGGTGCAAAGCTACACAGAGAAACCCTGTCTCGAAAAACTAAAAAAGAAAAAAAGAAAACGCAAGGGCTAACAAGATGGCTTACTGGGTAAAGGCACTTGCTGCCAAACCTGACAACCCGAGTTCAATCCCAGCACCCAAGGCAAATTGTCCTCTGACCTCCACATATGGGCAACAGCACACATATGCCCATCTACACAAGTAAATTACTTAGTTTAACACTTTAAAATGGGAGAGTAAAGACTGATGAATTGCCTTAAGAGCTAGTTGTACTGGCCAACTGAGAGCCAGCGAAGGGTATTCATTTTAGGTCTTTAGCCCTCTTGTCCCTCTTTGGGGTGAGGTTGGAACAAAAAACAGAAACCTCTCTTCACATCTGTGCATGAGAAATTTCACAAAACTGTCACGAAACTCTTAAGAGCTGTTCTTTCTGCCCTGCATCTCGTTTTGGCTTTCTTGAGGAAAATTCCTAAAGCTCTGGAGAGAGCTGAAATGGAAAGAGTGGGGTTAGAAGCAAGTCTGAAGAGGACTGTTCTGACAGAATTTTTCAGAGTGACTTGAAGCCAGATGATAAGCATACAGGACCAAGAATAACCATGACTCTGTTATATGCAAAAGTTTGCTTTGGCCAGATTTAGTGGAAACGACAGCTTATCTCATCTGAACCCTTCCTGTGTGCCTGTTACGAATTAAGGAATCACATTTACCAGCGTATGAACAGGACTGAGGTAAAACAACCTATCAAAGTCAATGGCAGTAAACTGAGACAGGCTATAACACCGCCTCAGCTTCCTATTGAATGAAAACTGCCATTTGTTTTTCACTGACTCGTAAGCCTTCTTTAAAGCTTCTCAACCCATTTGGCTTTAAAACAGTCCTGGATACGAAGTACTATCAGAGACTCCATCTCCCATGATCTTTCAGGCCTAAATAAATATCCTAGGATCCAACAGTAGCACAGCCAGAATCGGAGCCCAGGCCATGAAACCTGCAAAGTTCAGCGTTCTGCCCAGAGAAGAGGGCGAGTCCTCAGCAACCTGGGGGCCGTGGACGCTTGCACCGCTCAGCACGGCCTACCTGCCAGCCTGCTAAATCACAGAACACTCTTCTGTACCTGCCTCTAAGTACATTCGTGGGATCTGCTCCGCTCACACCCTGAACACGGGAGAACAACTGCCCCGCCCCAGGACGAGGTGATCAGTCAAACGCTTTAGTAATGCTTCCACCCGCAGACAGCGCTAGGCACGCTCCACCCGGAAGCTGCGATTCCTGCAGCCCCAGGAGTTTGAGCAGCCCGCGTCCTACAGCGACCGCCCCCGCCCCGCAGCATGCTGGGAAACGTAGTCCCAGCCGGGCCCAGCGCCTGTCCGGTCCACATCCGGTCACGAGCCCAGGTCCCGCCTCCAAACCCATCAGCTCTCCAATGCCGCCCCCTGCCGGCCTTTCCCCAGCGGCCCAACGGGGAGCCGGTTCCGGGTAACCCGGAAGTGGACACCGATCTTCCGGGTGACGAGTCCGGACGTCCGCACGTGGCTGCCGGCTACTTCGGCGCTGCCGCGGTGGCGGAGCTCCTTCCTGCTGCTGCCCGGAGTTGGGGAGCCATGGAAGGCCCGAGCGTGGAGGAGCTGCTGGCCAAGGCGGAGCAGGAGGAGGCGGAGAAGCTGCGGCGCATCACGGTGCACAAGGAGCTGGAGCTGGAGTTCGACCTGGGCCACCTGCTGGCTTCGGACCGCAACCCCCCGACGGTGCTGCGCCAGGCCGGGCCCTCGCCCGAGGCCGAGCTGCGGGCCCTGGCGCGGGACAACACGCAGCTGCTCATCAACCGGCTCTGGCAGCTGCCGACCGAGCGCGTGCAGGAGGCGGTGGTGGCGCGCCTGCCGGAGCCCGCCACCCGCCTGCCCCGCGAGAAGCCGCTGCCCCGGCCGCGGCCGCCCACCCGCTGGCAGCAGTTCGCCCGCCTCAAGGGCATCCGCCCCAAGAAGAAGACCAACCTCGTGTGGGACGAGGTGAGCGGCCAGTGGCGGCGCCGCTGGGGCTACCGGCGAGCCCGGGACGACACCAAGGAGTGGCTGATCGAGGTGCCCGGGGGCGCCGACCCCATGGAAGACCAGTTCGCCAAGCGGATTCAGGCCAAGAAGGAGCGCGTGGCCAAGAACGAGCTGAACCGGCTGCGCAACCTGGCCCGGGCGCACAAGGCGCAGGTGCCCAGCGCGGCCGGCCTGCACCCCACGGGACACCAGAGTAAGGAGGAGCTGGGTCGCGCCATGCAGGTGGCCAAGGTCTCCACCGCTTCGGTGGGGCGCTTCCAGGAGCGCCTCCCCAAGGAGAAGGCGCCCCGGGGCACCGGCAAGAAGAGGAAGTTTCAGCCCCTCTTTGGGGACTTTGCAGCCGAGAAGAAGCACCAGTTGGAGCTACTTCGAGTCATGAACAGCAAGAAGCCTCAGCTGGACGTGACGAGGGCCACCAACAAGCAGATGAGGGAGGAGGACCAAGAAGAGGCCGCCAAGAGGAGGAAAATGGGCCAGAAGGGCAAGAGAAAGGGGGGCCGGCAGGGACCTTCGAACAAGAGAAAAGGTGGTCCGCCGGGCCAGGGAGAGAAGAGGAAAGGAGGCCTGGGAGGCAAGAAGCATTCCCGGCCTCCCGCTTTCGGCGGCAAGAAGAAAGGGGTGCCGCACCAAGGTGGGAAGAGGAGGAAGTAGGGGTTTCTTTGCAGACCTGTTCTGCAGAGCCAGGACTGTCTGAACTAAGGGTCAAGTTGAGCGCACCGCAGGCTGGCGCAGGGGGTGAGCAATAGATTAAAGGGACCGGTTTGCCTCCCCTCGGGAGAGTCGGTGCTGGACTACGAAT
Source organism: Peromyscus leucopus (assembly GCF_004664715.2). NCBI lineage: Eukaryota > Metazoa > Chordata > Mammalia > Rodentia > Cricetidae > Peromyscus > Peromyscus leucopus. The sequence continues at coordinate 138,860,059 of NC_051067.1, forward strand.
AAATCTTTTCCCCACAACAGAGACACTGGCTGGAAATTAAGGGCATATTTTGAGAAATAATATGGTCAGAATCGGGAGTAAGTTAACCGCCTGCCTTTTTTATCTTGACTTTGGATACTCGGTATGAGTTGATCAGATTTCTGGGGCACAGTAGATTGGTGTCAACATTTTTGCATTATTTTTGTAACAGAGCTTGTGTATTTATCAAAGCAGGGAGAATGGGAAAAACCAAGTCTACCTGCGGTTTACAAGTGTTGTAAAGGTTACTTAATAAAAGTATGTCGGTACCTGGCGTCCCTTTTAACTTTATTGTCGGGAGAAGTTGTACGTGAAGCCCATGACCTGGGTGCCAATATAGGGTGTGCTGGAAAAAACACAAAGTAGTTACAGGAAGGCCACTTGTATTCGGAAAACTCCGAAGTTCTTTTGGCGCGAACCATAGTATTAAAATCACAGTACTCTGCTGTTTGTGAAGGTGATGCGTTTGGCCAAATGAACAACGTTGCTTTACATGGTAATTTGGAACCATAGTATACAATGATAATTAACCTTGTCGCTCCAGAAAATACTTGTCACTTTGTTGATAACCGGTGGTTTTTGTTTAGCTGACTTGGGTTTTAGTTTTTAGCCTGGGCTGGCCTGGGCTGGCCTGGGCTGACCCGGAAGTTGAGGCCTTGTGTCTGTCCGCCAAGTGCTGGTATTATAAATGAGCGCGCTCACCCAGCACGAGAGTTTATGGTTATTGCTGTCCTGGGTGTTTTCCATTATCACTGTCTTATTTTGATCTTAATAAACTTATCTTTGCATAAATATCTCCTGAAAATTATTAATAGCAAATCCAGGATTGAGGGAGGGGTGTTTTCTGTAAATCGGGTGGCCACCCCTGCTCTCTATCTGTCAATAACAGCAGGTTTGGAACTGGGAGTTGGGCTGTAGGTACTTTTTTATGTTTCATATTTATAAGGTTACTTTAGAAAATGCAAGGAAAGCTCAAATCATTTCATAATACTCGGTTGTTACTGGCTTTGGATAATGTTCTAAGTTCCTTGGACCTGGCCATCTTTAGAGACCCCTTCCACTGGTTCCAGAGCCCTGGGGGTTCACAGTTCTAAGTATTCATCTGGAGAACTTTCTCAAAAGCGAACCTGTTCACAGAGAGCTTAACTTTCAAAGACTTGCTTTGATTGGTCGGTTGTAGGCTTTTTTGTTTTGAGACACAGCTCTGGTTTTAAGGTGTACACAAGACTGTGGAGTCTTGAGGCAATTTCTGAGTTGGCAGCTGGGGCAGTTGTCCTGGTTCTGATTCCTGGAAAATGGGCTAAAGCTGGGTCAGGTGACCTTGCAGAGCCAGTCAGAGACAAGTTTGCCTCTTGGTGTCCAGCTGCCAGGATTGGCCGGCCGTGGGGGTGGAGCAGGCGGAGGCCAAGGAGACCTGCCATGGCTGCAGCTGCACGCGCTCGGGTCGCACACTTGCTGAGGCACCTGCAAAGCACAGCGTGAGTACAGGCGGCACCGAGGATGCCACGGGGCTGGGCAACCCCCGGGTGCGCCCCTCCGGGCAGGCAGTCGGAATCCGAATACTTGCAGAATTCAGGAAAGCAGCACCACAGTACGCGGTGGGCTGTGCGGGGCCTGAAACCATGGTAGGACAGGTTGGAACAGTGTGGACAGCTAGCGTTAAAGAAACAGCCCCAGAGAAGCCGGCCTGGTCCCACGCAGTGTGGCATGCAAGTGGCACTTGGCTGAGACAATATCACAGCAACGCGTGTGTACTGGACCTGTGCAGAGGCTGCTCTTCTCTGAGCATACAACAGAAGGCTGGACAGCACACGCTACTCAGGAATCTAGTTAAGGGCATAGACACCTGTAGCTTATCTCAGCAGATGAGCTCCAAAAGGGAAAAGACCACAAGCAGTTACCCTCCCCGACCTGATTCCCTCCAGAAAGGCTAAGAAAATGTGAAAGTCCACAGTCTTGGGAGACGGGAAAGGAGAGGGACTGGGGAGGAATTCTGGCAGAGGAGAGCCACACCAGAGAGGAACGGTTGTCGGTCCAGGGCCCAAAAGTGGAGTCTGAGCCGGCCTTCCTAGGAGGCGGTAAGGACTGAGACAGGAAAGGAAAACAGCTGGCGCATACTAGGTAGCATACACTGCACATGAACTGTTGGTAGCAGTAAATAAGCTTTCTGATAACTCCAGCATACTGATTACTATGCTCTAGCATGAGAAAAACATGGAAATAATGTGTTCAGTGCCCGTGGCTAAGCAATGGCAGAGCATAGGTCGAACTTTGGCTTTGCGATCCTTGTCCGTCCCCCCCCCTCCGACCCCCCGGCCTATGGTAAAATGGTAAGTTATGTTCTATGAATAACAGAAGGCTACTAAAGCCTCATGCCTCACGTACCAAGTGCCTGGTGATACAATAATTCCATGGCCAAATAAATGTGGGGAGCTACTTACTGTATTGACATTTGTGTCGATCTGTAAAGTGCTTTGAGGAGTCCTGCAATAGGAATAAGTGCATTCTTTTGTGTAAACCTGTGCATTCATACTTAATAACAACCATATCCCTTAGAACCAATGTCACCCAGAACGTGTTTGGAACAACCGCATGGGATGCAGTTACATCAGCACAGAATGCCAGTGGGAAGTGGGGTGGAAAAGGAAGTGGGGAATGAGTTTTGAAGCAGGTGATCTTACGTATATGGGTGCCTTGCCTGCCTGGTTGTATGTCTGTGCATCTATTGTGTGCCTGGAGAGGATAAAAGAGGGCATTTGATTCCCTGGACCTGATGTTACAGAGGATTGTGAGCCACCTGTGGGTGCTGGGAATCAAAGCCAAGTCCTCTGGAAGTGCGGCCCATCAGGCCACAGAGAAAGGGTTCCTCCCTGGGGCCTCAGAAGACCACCCCAGAACGGACAGGAGAGAACACACTTATCTAGAAGAAAAGAGATGGGAAGAAAAGGAAGGTGGATTCCAAGCAGGGAAATAACTAGGGCCAAGTTCCTGATGTGGGAGGGAGAGAGGGAGGAGAAAGGAAAGATGGTTCATTTTTCAGGAGCTAAAACCCAGAGCTGAGCAAGCCCAGCGATGAGGAGAAAGCCAGCGATGAGGAGAAAGCCAGAGCTGAGCAAGCCCAGCGATGAGGAGAAAGCCAGAGCTGAGCAAGCCCAGCGATGAGGAGAAAGCCAGAACTGAGCAAGCCCAGCGATGAGGAGAAAGCCAGCGATGAGGGGCCAAGCGGGCAGGGCTGGGTCTGCACTTGATTGGCCCCGGAAGCAGCTTTGAAGCAATGGGGTCATTGGGGACACCCCACCCCCGACCACGCTGGGGTCTAGAGCTACAGAGGTGCAGCCCGAAACCACTTTGGAAACTAGTGAACATCCCAATGAGAGATGACAGTGGAGCAGGCCGTGGGAAGGCTGAGAGGCGCGTGGGGAGCTGTCGGGGGCCTTGGTACGTGCGACTGAAGCGTAAGGGAGAAAGCAGGGTCACAGGGCTGAAGGCAGCCCAGGAGCGAACGGAACGTGTAAGGAGTGGCAGAGAGAGGGAGGAGCAGAAGGCACCGCCCAGGTCACAGAAGTGACAGCAGGGAATCTTGGAACCCAAAGAAAGTGCTGCCTGCCCACCGGGACCCTCTGGAAGAACCGTACATGCCCTTAACTGATGAGCCGTCTGTCCGCCCCCATTTAAACCTGTACCCTACATCTGGATCCTGGATGATGAATTTGGGGGATCACTGGAGCCCCCTTTCCAGTGCTGCCCCATTGGACTCTCTTGACTCTCCTTGGCCTATTGAGGACAAGCAGCTGAGCCTGGTTAAGACTGCCAGGGCTCACACGCCTATGCGAAAGGCTCCAGAACCAAAGTAAGGGTCCCCGCTGAAAGCTGTGACTTGATTTCAGGGACCAAGGGGTGTGCTGGACGGAAGGAAACAGCCTGTAAATGTAGGCCAGGGGGAGAACCAACGGATGAGCAAGCCTGGGGGGTTCAGACACGAATCTCTTGATAGGACAGGAAGGACAGTGAGGAGGGAGCTGGGGAAATCAGCACAGGTGGGCAACCTCAGAAGGAAGAGAGGACCAAGCAGGAACCTCAGCGAAGGGTCACATGTGAGTTCATTGGTCTTAGAACTCAACACGAATAGCGCTAAGAGGCAGCCATGCCCTCAGCGCTGATTTCGTGTCTTTCTTTCCCTTCACTTCTCTTGTCCTTAGAAGGTTGAGTGCCGGAAAGAGCAAGCTGTAAGCCTGGCCACGTTCCTGGCCCTGCAGGAAGCAGGTGGCCACTAGGTGGCAGCCTTGCTTTATAATTTGTCTGGACCCCGGGAAGTGCTGCGATCCCGAGAGCCTTGGGAGTAGTGACCACCCTTTTCCTCCTTTACCTTTTCCCTCCTTGGGTGGGAACTCCAGATTTGAATTTTGGCGCGGTGGGGAGGAGGCTATGCAGTCAAGTATTTGCCGACACCCCGCTGAGGCAAGGTTCTCCGAGCCATAAAGAGAAACAAATGAACAGGAGACATTGAAACCAGGAGGGACTGTCCAAGAAGTAGGGGATGTGGCAGGGAAGGAAGAGAAATCTCCAGGAAAGAACATGTGGAAAGTGCCGGGACGCAGGGCTTCAGGAAGGAGGATGTGCTGGGTGTGCGTGCTATAGAGACAGGACCAGCCTGGGGCGTGAGTAGCTGACCAGGGAGGCCAGTGGTCTCAGAGCTTCCCGGAGCGCCAGTGCAGAGCCAGTTTGAAGATAAACTGGATACCTTGAAGATGTGAGAGGATCACGTAGAAAGTTCCCAGGGCTGAGAGCTGAGTGGGAAGAGCCTCGTGGTTCAGTCAAAGCCCCTGACCTGTCATGGCTGGAGCCTCATGAATCCAGGACCCCATCAGTGTGTGCCTGCCGCATGCTCCTCAGAGCTGCTGCATGCAGGCCTTGCTGGACATCGCTTGAACAAATACCCTCTCGACAAGGATTGTCTGGGCTGACAAGACGGTGGTGGGCTGGCTTTTGTCTCCGGGGTTATCTTGAGTTTGTTGTTTCTGTTGCTTCTGTTCGCTACTCTGCCAGCTGCGACCCCGTTCAGTCTCAGGACTAGAATGCAGTGTAAGAGTACTTTAAGGCTTTCACTTTTGGTTTCCGGTTTCTATTTATGTTTTCCTTTTTTCTTTTCCCCAGATGCCAGTGCCCGACACATTCTCATACTTACTCCCAAGGTAACGTAACCTGAGTTACTTCATCAGCCGGTTTTGCTTCCTATCACTAGCGTGGGTGGTACATTTGGGTCAAGTGTGGAGAAGGGAAATCAAGGCACGTGGAGGGAGGCTGGTGAAAATAGCTTCTCTCACTGGGAAACTGATAATACAAGCTCCAAGTGTGCCACGATCGCTATGTGCACGATATTTCATGCTATTTATGCTTTCAATTTGAAATACAATGTTTTTCAAAACTGAAAACGCACTTATGATACTTTAAGAATGTTTAGGTTCTTCAGGAACAAGGCTTTTGGGTTAAAAGACAACTCTAAAAGCTAAAGTAAGGTGATTGCTAGAAGAAAAAATCTGGCCTATATACATTTTAAAAATAATCTATTTCTTAACAATTAAAAATAATAACAAAAGTTTTCAGCTCTCACCACCTTAATCCTTGTCAGACCCCATGGTCCCTAATAGTTCGCGGTAGCTTTCGCCTGTCGCCAGGATGTCACATGAATTATTGACACATGAATTATAAATTTTCTTCTTGGAAGGAGGTAAGCTATGAAGAGAGAGGCAAGGAGAGAGAGGTCAGCCATGCCTGCTCCTGAGCAGAGGGAGGGCACAGCAGGCCTGATGAGGAGCGAAGGAGAGAGGTCAGTGACCAAGGCCTTCTCCTGCTCCAGAAGAGGTGCCCCCCAACCCCCTGGGGCAGATGGGGCCTCTAACCACCAGCCATGAAGTGGAACCAGCCTTTAAGGCCCTTGGGAAAACAGGCAGAATTTTCTTTTGTGCTAAACTTTTTTGGCTTTTTTTCTGCTTGGGGAATGGCTTAGAAAAAGAAAACCCCAAAGTACTGTTTGACCTAAACTTCAGCAGCAGAAGCAGAAACACTATAGCAAGAATGTCTGCAGAGCCTTAGAGGAGTCAGAGAAAGCTGGCTTTGGATAGGGTGACGCCTTTGCCCTCAGGGAACAACATGGCGGTGGTGGCGTCTAGTTCAGGTCTCGTTGACAGCAAAAACTGGGCAGTGCACGTGATGCTGTTGACGTCCCTTGATCTTGTGGCTGACCAGAACTGATTATAGATGAGTAGATTAAAAGGGAAGATAAGCATCCAGGAAGGTGGTTCAGTGATGAGGACATTTAACCATGTAAGCCCAGTGACCTGAGCTGGAGCCCCAGAATTGGCACACACGTGGATCAACTCCACAAAATTGCCCTCTGACCTCCACATGCTTGCTGTGGTACACACTGCTGCCGTACACACAGGCATCATGCACACACAACAATAACTTTTTTAAATATTAAATTTATTGATGGCCCCTTATTGCCCCCAAATAACAACTAGCTTTATACAGAAATTTTAGAAATCAGTTTTCAGTACTGTTTTGTAAATATTGATCTATATTTTATGTACAACCATGAAATGCCAAAAAGGTGTGCTTTGAGGTAAGGTTTTAGGAAGATGTTTATGTTTACTGCTGGATTTTATTATCAAAAACACTATTATTTGGGCTTATTTTTTGGTGCATGCTCTGATGTTACTCTTCACTTCCAGCCCCCGGATTCTCACCTTCTGGAAAAACAACAGAATATGCATTTGAGGTAGGTTTCATCGACTCACTCTTTCTTTTATGGGTGGCGCACAGCATTTGCTGATGCGTCAGTGTTCGTTTGAAATCTGTTGTTAACTGGCGTTCTGCAGCCTCATTCAGATCAGGCACTGGGCAGCAATGTGCACAATGGTGGAATGTAGTCTGGAAACAGGAAGAATGTTCAAAACACTGTCTTTTATATAGCTATTAAAATATGACAGACTCCCAGTTCTACAGACTGAATTCTGTGTGCTGTATATCGAGTCTCTGAAAATTTGCCCCGGGCCTTACTTAACAAAAGAAGTCATCTTTTGGAAGAAGAGTAAAGTGCCATACTAATTACGTAATTGCTTTAATTGTTTGTTTAACTCCCTGGCCCCCTAGTTTAGAGTGATAAATTAGTTCACTCGGGGCCTCTGACAGCCGAAGCCACTTCTGAAGGCCCAGCCTCACTCAGCCCCTCATGATTGCTGAGACTTGAGAAATGTGTGGTGGTTTTCAGATCATTTGAGAGTGACAGAGATCCAGGTGAGCCTCCTGGATTGTTCAAACCCCCATTTTAAAGAGTTTCATAACATGAATCAAGCAAACCATGACTGTTTTGTTTCATTCTGGAATTGAAAAGTGGCCTGTGTGCCTTAGTGTGAAGGCTCTGCTTTTGTGTGTAAACTCAGAAGCTCGTGCCTCTCCGGTTTCATTGGCGTCCAGCAGGAGGCCTTCAACAGAGCACCTCTCAGTGGTGGTGGTGGGTGGGAGGCTACATGGATGTGTACAGATGCACACGAGGGCTGGATAAATAAAGGGGTAAAAGCTACGGAACAGACAGTTAAATTGGAAAGTAAGAAATTTGAGAGTTAATTTCGATGTGGGGGTTCAGGAGGACAGATGTTGACAGCTGAAGAAACAATGGGAATTTGTTGGGTATTGGGGAAAGACAAATGTACAATTTCAGTACATCTGGAGCCCCGGTTTGCTCAAAGAAGCCGGAAGCCAGGAGGCTGGGGAGCTAGAGGTCGGTGCTGCAGAGCATATGATTGATTCTCTGAACATCAAGGCATCACCTCTGGTTTTCAGAGATACACTGGCCAACTCTAATCCACTGAATCTTTTTCTCGTTTCAGATGGCTGTTTCAAACATTAGATATGGAGCAGGGGTTACGAAGGAAGTGGGCATGGCAAGTATTGGAGGCGTCTGCAGCCTCCAAGCATTGTGTCTTGTAAACACCAGCGTTAATGGACAACAGTCAAATCCTTTGTTCTTCTTAAAGATCGCATTAAACTTGCCCAAGTATCTAGCCCAGTGGTGTTTGTAGTCAATAACACTGAGTTCATTTTTATTATAGGATCTGCAGAATATGGGAGCTAAGAATGTTTGCTTGATGACAGACAAGAACCTCTCCCAGCTCCCTCCTGTACAAATAGTTATGGATTCCCTAGTGAAGAATGGCATCAGCTTCCAGGTTTATGACGACGTGAGGGTGGAGCCCACAGACAGAAGGTAAGGTCTTAGTGTGCTTGAGTTACTTAAGCAGAAGCCAACAAAAATGGCTGCATTGGCCGGGAGGTGGTGGCGCACGCCTCTAATCCCAGCACTCAGAAGGCAGAGGCAGGTGGATCTCTGTGAGTTCGAGGCCAGCCTGGGCTACAGAGCGAGAGAGATCCAGGAAAGGTGCAAAGCTACACAGAGAAACCCTGTCTCGAAAAACCAAAAAAAAAGAAAATGGCTGCATTGAAAATTTGTCCCAGGCTTTACTTAACAGCATGACAGTGTATTTTTTTTTTAATATAGAATAATGTTCTTTTGTTTTCTATTCTCTAAGCTTCATGGATGCGATTGAATTTGCCAAAAAGGGAGCCTTTGACGCCTATGTGGCTGTGGGTGGGGGCTCCACCATGGACACGTGTAAAGCTGCCAATCTGTATGCGTCCAGCCCCGACTCTGAGTTCCTGGACTATGTCAACGCCCCCATTGGGAAGGGGAAGCCGGTGACTGTGCCTCTGAAACCCATGATTGCAGGTAAGCTCTCCGCTCACTTGCTTCGTTTTACAACTGTGATAAAAAGAAGGTGGCGGCCTTGGGTACTGTGCTGCTCTGCCAGATGATCCTTTCAAAGTCTACATTTCCAGAACCTCTGCTTTGTTCATTTCAAACCAGTGCATTAACTAGAGAGCAAAGCAGGCAGCAGTTCACTTATTGAAAACTCTGGCCTCCGTCATTGCACACAGATGATTTGGGTCAGTGGGAGGAGGCTTACAGTATCAGGCCGTGGTGTCACTGCGTGGAGGAGGAGGGACCCTGGGTGACACTTGGTAGGTCCCTCTGTTGGCAGCCTGATCCCCAGACCCATCTGCTTGGTCTCATCTCCCAGACACCTCGGAGCTTGGGGAGAACAATTGGTGTTTTCTCTCAATGGCTCAAGCCTTTCTTCCACATGATGGCTCTCCAGCTGACCTGGAGCTTTGTGTCTTCCCTGGGACATGTGGCCAGCATGCGCATGTGCCCAGTGCACAAATCCATATCAAAAGTATCTTGAGTGTTCCACAGGGGGCCTGGGGATGTTCTAGACTTTTCTTCGCTCTTTTCTACAGCCGTTAGCGCACTGCTCACGGAAGTTCTGCTGTTAAAACAGTAACCGGGAGCAGGGGAGCGGTTAGGTTTCCTCCCTGCTCTCCCTTCTGGCCCAGGGTAAACAGCCACAGCAGGGGCTTGAGGGGGTCGAGGGCAGATGAGCTGCTGTGACCTGAATGAGGAATCAGCAGGGAGCAGCGTAATTGGAGTCTGGCGGATGGAAGGCACTGGGGAAACCGTGTCGGCGTCACACAGAGAGGTGATTAGTAAAGTTTAGAAACCTGACCGAGCTACAAAACCACAGGGCCCAGCAAAAGCAGCTCGGCCCTGTGCCTGTTGCCAAGAGCGAATAAAGATGTCTTTTAGAGACAGGATGTGTGAGCACTCCTGCCGGAGGTGCTGGGCAGCTCAGTCTCTGGCTCTAGAAAACCAAGCTTCCCAGAGCTCCTCGCTGTTAGTATGGCACTAATTTCCCACACAGGTATGATTAACATACACATGTTAATACTGACATAGATATCATACATGCATGTTGTGACAGAGATCATATGTTTAACACAGTTTCATGTTAAGTGCAGACATAGACAACATATGTATAAACCTGTTTGCACAGATACAGACAGCATGCATGTTAAATATGCATGCATGTTAACCATACATGTATATCACTTTATTATATGTTCAATATAAATTCACAAAACACATTTGTACATATACAGATAGTATGCATATTAAACACACATGCATGTTAACCATATATATATGTTAGTGAAGCCATGTTATATTATGTTAACAGATGTAGAACCCATGTAAATGTTAAATGGACCACATGTTAATACAGATAGATATGATAAAGATTTTAAGCATGCATGTACACTCAAACATCATAATATATGTTAAACATATATATGCAAGCACAGATACAGACTGCATACATGCATGCTAATGTAGCCACAGATATAACATGCTGATGAGAACACACACTTGTATTAAAGCAAGCATGGACATCACATGACTCCTTAGCATGTATGTTATACAGATGTCAGACAAACAGTGAGATCAGCAACGCTTCCTTTTCTGTCTTCGCTTGTTATTTCTGAGGTGGAATTAAGTATTAATCTAATATTAATATTGTTTTGTTCAAGTTCCAACTACCTCAGGAACTGGCAGTGAGACTACAGGGGTTGCCATTTTTGACTATGAACAGTTGAAAGTAAAAACTGGTAAGAATTTTATTCATAATTCTTTCAAAATTCTCTCTCTCACCTTTCTACCTCACCCCCATGTCTCTGGTGCCATTATTTAGAAATCAAGGAATTAAGGGAACTCAAACACACGTTTTTCTCTTCCCAAGTGTATGTAAAAATAGGCTGGTAAGCTTCTTGTTGAGAATTACCTAAAAAGTCTATCAAAATGCATTTTGATATATATGTATTTGGTTTTTCGAGACAGGGTTTCTCTGTGTAGCTTTGCGCCTTTCCTAGAACTCACTTGGTAGCCCAGGCTGGCCTCGAACTCACAGAGATCCGCCTGGCTCTGCCTCCCGAGTGCTGGGACTAAAGGTGTGCGCCACCACCGCCCGGCTATTTTTTGTATTTATGAGTATGTGTAAATGTATTCCACTGCTAGGGAATGCCTTTGGAGGCTGGAAGGTGTCAGATGCCCTGGGAGCCACTTGACTGGGTGCTGGGAACCTGATTTAGGTCCTTTGAAAGAGCAATAATTGCTCTTAGCCTTGGAGTCATCTTGCCAGCCCTGGATCCATGAATTTTAATAGGCCAGTCTCCTGCCCATGTCAGGATCTATGAGAAGTGGGTATCATTCCACTCTGACATTTTTTAACATTCGAAATCAATTTATCAAAACAGGATTCTATACAATAAGATGCACACTTTTCAAGAGTCTACTTGGTGGGTTTTAACAAATACACATGGCCAATCAAGGTTCTAGACATCCCCATAACACCACAAAGCTGCCTCGGGTTCCACCCCAGCCAGGCCCTACAGACCCGTCCCCAGGTCACTTCTGTCCTGTTCTGTCGTCTGGTCATTGGGGGCTACCCCTGGACCCTTGGCTGCTGTGGTAGCAATGACCCTCTCCTTGAATTTGACTCAATATACTTCTTCCAGCCTTTTTAGTTTGTAGCAAACTAGGCTGACATTCAACCTACACATTTAGAGTAACTTCTTCATTAAATTACATGACCCTTGACATTGTTAACAAAAACAAAAACAAACAATGTTTAAATTCAGCCTTACGGTTTTTAAAAGGCTTATGTACATATTATCTAATCATATTCTTATAGCTTCAAGTATTGTTGTGGTGTGTGTGTGTGTGTGTGTGTGTGTGTGTGTGTGTGTGTGTGCACGTGTGTGCGTGTGTGCGTGCGTGTACACCTGTGTAAGGCCTAATCTTGGGATAACTGAGTGGTTAAGTGACTTGTCCAGTGTCACGTAGCCAGATGTAGAACAATGGCCCGTGGCATGAACAGGAAATAAGCCCTGGTTTGTAGTTCCTGTCAGTTTCTGTGTAGTCTATGGCCAGCAGTGTCCAGCAGTGTCCAGCGGTGTCCAGCAGTGTCCAGCAAGGCCAGCAGGGCCGGCAGTGTCCAGCAGTGTCCAGCAGTGTCCAGCAGGGCCAGAAGTGTCCAGCAGTGTCCAGCAGGGCCGGCAGTGTCCAGCAGTGTCCAGCAGTGTCCAGCAGTGTCCGGCAGTGTCCAGCAGTGTCCAGCAGGGCCGGCAGTGTCCAGCAGTGTCCAGCAGGGCCGGCAGTGTCCAGCAGGGCCAGCAGTGTCCGGCAGTGTCCGGCAGTGTCCGGCAGTGTCCGGCAGGGCAGTAGTGTCCGGCAGTGTCCGGCAGGGCAGTAGTGTCCGGCAGGGCAGTAGTGTCCGGCAGTGTCCAGCAGGGCCGGCAGTGTCCGGCAGTGTCCAGCAGTGTCCAGCAGTGTCCGGCAGTGTCCAGCAGTGTCCAGCAGGGCCGGCAGTGTCCAGCAGTGTCCAGCAGGGCCGGCAGTGTCCAGCAGTGTCCAGCAGGGCCGGCAGTGTCCGGCAATGTCCAGCAGGGCCAGCAGGGCCGGCAGTGTCCGGCAGTGTCCAGCAGTGTCCAGCAGTGTCCAGCAGTGTCCAGCAGGGCCAGCAGTGTCCAGCAGTGTCCGGCAGTGTCCAGCAGTGTCCAGCAGGGCCAGCAGTGTCCAGCAGTGTCCGGCAGTGTCCAGCAGTGTCCAGCAGTGTCCGGCAGTGTCCAGCAGTGTCCGGCAGTGTCCAGCAGTGTCCAGCAGTGTCCGGCAGTGTCCAGCAGTGTCCGGCAGTGTCCAGCAGTGTCCAGCAGTGTCCAGCAGTGTCCGGCAGTGTCCGGCAGTGTCCAGCAGTGTCCAGCAGGGCCGGCAGTGTCCAGCAGTGTCCAGCAGTGTCCAGCAGTGTCCAGCAGGGCCGGCAGTGTCCAGCAGTGTCCAGCAGGGCCGGCAGTGTCCGGCAGTGTCCAGCAGTGTCCGGAAGTGTCCGGCAGTGTCCAGCAGTGTCCAGCAGGGCCGGCAGTGTCCAGCAGTGTCCAGCAGTGTCCGGCAATGTCCAGCAGTGTCCAGCAGTGTCCAGCAGTGTCCAGCAGTGTCCGGCAGTGTCCAGCAGTGTCCGGCAGTGTCCAGCAGTGTCCAGCAGTGTCCGGCAGTGTCCAGCAGTGTCCAGCAGTGTCCGGCAGTGTCCGGCAGTGTCCAGCAGTGTCCAGCAGTGTCCGGCAGTGTCCGGCAGTGTCCAGGAGCTGGAAGAGCTGCACAGCCTGGCTGCTGGGACCCGGGAGGCCAGCCAGCACACACTGAAAGCATAGGTTCTGGCCCCCAATCTCTTTCCACTGCTTCTTGCATCGCTAAATGAAAATGAGTCTTTTCTCATACTCCTGTTTTTACATTTGTTGTCCTAAAGTTATTTCATGCTTAATGGAGCCCACACCTCTAATATACGAAAATTCCTTATGTTTTAGGCATCGCTTCACGAGCCCTCAAACCCACCCTGGGACTAGTGGACCCTCTGCACACGCTCCACATGCCTTGCCGGGTGGTGGCCAACAGTGGCTTTGATGTCCTTTGGTAGGTACCGGTGCCCCCTGGAGAGGACTGCTCTGCGAACAGCATTTTGCCACCCGAGGGCCTGTGTACAGTGATAAGCCTTCAGTGACTAACACTGTATAGCACCCGTCATATTGGCTGTCACTGTCCCTCTCCTAGATGGAGACGTTGACGATGTGTCAAATTAGACAAAAGCCTGCCTCAGACCGGCCACCCCCACCCTAGACAACGTCTGGCTATGGGGCACAGATAAAGTGTCAGTTTAAGATGACATGAAGCATCTCCAGACTACACCACCTGTCTCTATGGCCACACAAACTGGGGAAGGATTAGGGCTTCACCCCAGGGGGGTCAGTAAAGGGGTCTGGTGTCTCCAGGGCGTAGGACCGCCGTGTGCTCTCAGTACCTCATACATCCCCTCTGCAACACGGTGCAATGCGAGACTCACTAGTAGAAAAGGAGATTGGGTTTCCAGTGCTTAGGACCTTGCCCAGGCTCCCAGTGGCTCCTGCGGTTTGGGTTGTGATGTGCCAAGATCACATCTGTATATTAGGACAGATCCTGTCCTGAGCTAGGCCATCATTGCCTGTCTCCTGGAGGAGCACCCCAGGTTCTTCACTTTCAGCAAGTCTCAAACCACCATGGTTCATCCACTGGGGCAAGAACATTTTGCCACATTTTTGTGTCCTTGAAATCAGAATACCTTTTTTCTTTTTTAATTTTGAGATAAGGTCTCTCTGTTTAGCCCTGACTGTCCTAGAACTCACAATATAGACCAGGCTGACCTCGAACTCATGGAGATCTATCTGCTTCTGCCTCCTGAGTGCTGAGATTAAAGGTGTGCCTCACCACATCCAGCTGTCAGAGCATACCTTAACATCAGTACATGGTGTGTATTTTTTATCCCAGCAGTGTGTTTCAAAATACCGCGTCTTAACATCAGCGTGTTAGAAGGTTCTCAGCGGGACCTTTTTCATAATGGTGGCGTGTGAAAGTCAGTGAAACGGAGCAGTTCTCTTAATCATCAAGCGCCACTGTTTCTCCTGAATCCACCATCTCCCCGGGAGCAGGACTTGGTATAAACGCTCCTCTTCCCTCGTCACGCCCACACTCAGCAGATCCGGTTTCTTGTGCCCCTTGACTCTCTCACACCTGTCTGTCTCCTCAAGCTTCTTGTTCCCCTTCGGTTCAAGTCAGTCTCGGCCTTACTCAGACAATCGCCATAGGCGCCTTATGGGCTTCCCCAACTCCATCCCATCGTCTCTCCATCTCTCTCGCACGCTCCCAGACTACAATGTGACCAGCACACCTGCCAGAACATGCACCCACAGCTCTGTCTGTGCTGTGGGTTGAGTCTGGAATGCCCCTCACAGGTTCGTGTGTTCGAACACTTGGTCCCAGATCATGCAACCTTGAGGAGGTGGAGCCTGGCTGGTGGCAATATGTCACTAGGGGCAGACTTTGGGGGTTACAGTCTGGCTCTACTTCTCATCTTATCCTGTGCTCGTTGATCTATCTGGTCAACACACAGACACTGCCCTAAGCCTTGCTTTGTGAGCCTGGCTTTCCCCGCCATGCCCCTCGTTTGCCTGTCTCCCCCACTGCCCTATGAGCTTGGTGAGGACAGGGCCACCCTGCTCTGGGCCCTGGCACTACCCCCAGGGCATGTGACTGTCATGTCACAGGTACTGACTGCTGTCATATGAGCCAGAAGTGACGTTCGTCTGTCTAACCCCTGGTCTGTTCCTGACTCTGTTCTGCTGCCTAGAAAACTGTCTGACTCTACCCTGTTCAATATTATTAGAAATTTGATGAGATGTCTCCCAGCTGCTTAGAAATCAAGTTACCCTCCCCAGACAGAAAGTATGTAAATCTACCATGGCCCACCAGTGACCTCTAAGGGGATGCCTCAGACCCAGACCTCACTGTCTAAAGAGGGAGTGGGGTACAGGGAAGACATCAGCCCTCCTTGTGGTAGCCAGCTTTCCATCACTCTGACAAAATATCTGGAATAATCTCCTTACAAGGAGGAAAAGCTGGGGCTGGAGAGATGGCTCTGTGGTTAAGAGCACAGGCTGCTTTTCCAGAGGACCCGGGTTCCATTACCAGCACCCACATGGCAGCTCACAACTGTCTAGAATTCCAGCTCCCAGGGGTGTGACACATTCACACCAACACAACAATGCACAGGAAAAAATAAAAATAAATAACTCATTGAAAAAATTGAAAAGAGGAGGAAAGCGTGGTTTGGGCTTGTGGTTAGATATGTCCACAGTCACTTGGCCTCACTGTTTTGAGTGGTGGCACACTGTATCATGGTGAGAACACATGGCAGTCAGAATACAAAGAGGGACAGAGAGAGTCCGGGGTCCCGTCATCCCTTTCAACGTACCCCCAGTGGCCTGATTTCCCTCTACTGGGCCTCACCTACTATAAAAGTCTTGCCACTTCTCAACAGGGCCTTTGGCTAGGAACCTCTTTTCTTTAACACCTGGCCCTTTGGGGGACATTTCAGATCCGACCACTAATGCTGCTCTGGCCCCCCACTCTGCACCGTTGATTCTTGCTCATCTCCTGCAGTCCCAGTGGAGAACTGCGTAACCACGGCGTCTGTCTCCCAAGGGCATTTTTTCCTTAGTTCCTAATGATTCGTCCAAAAGGTGCCTTTCCTGCTTCTGAAGGAGAGAGAGTGAAGCCTCTGCCTAACACTGGGAACTATACCATGCAGAAAACATTTGTGTTCCACTGGGGCCGCCGTGCATTGTTAACTCGATGGCTTTAGCTGTATCTGCAGCTGAGCCACAGCCCAGCAGGTGGGGCAGCCCTGAAATATCCAAAGAGCCGACCTTGAGTTTAAGGCACGTTAAAAATGGACTCCAATTTTTTTTTTAGATTTATTTTATTTATTTATTTATTTATTTATTTATTTATTTATTTATTTTTGGTTTTTCGAGACAGGGTTTCTCTGTGTAGCTTTGCGCCTTTCCTGGAACTCACTTGGTAGCCCAGGCTGGCCTCGAACTCACAGAGATCCGCCTGGCTCTGCCTCCCGAGTGCTGGGATTAAAGGTGTGTGCCACCAACGCCCGCCTGATTTATTTATTTATTATGTATACAATGTTCTGTTTGCATGTATCCCCGCAGGCCAGAAGAGGGTGCCAGATCTCATTACAGATCGTTGGGAGCCACCATGTGGGTGCTGGGAATTGAACTCAGGACCTCTGGAAGAACAGCCAGTGTTCTTAACCTCTGAGCCATCTCTCCAGCCCTAGACTCCAATTTTTTAAGGTCAAGAATTTAAAATGGCTGGGTGGTGGTGGCGCACACCTTTAATCCCAGCACTCAGGAGGCAGAGGCAGGCAGATCTCAGTCTGAGGCCAGCCTGGTCTACAGAGTGAGCTCCAGGACAGTCAGGGCTATACAGAGAAATCCTGTCTTGAAAAACCAAAATAACAACAACAACAAAATTAAATGTAGTTATAATAATAAGCTTTGCAAGAGATGAAGTGCGAGAAAGGCAATACTCATTGCATGTATTTTAAACCTTTCTCTTCAGCCATGCTCTGGAGTCATACACTGCCATTCCCTATAACATGCGGAGCCCCTGCCCTTCCAACCCCATCCAACGACCAGCCTACCAGGGCAGCAACCCAATCAGTGACATCTGGGCAGTCCATGCACTGCGGATTGTTGCCAAGTATCTGAAGAGGTATGTCACCCTGAGGAGAAAGAGATGGAACGGAAGGTCATGAGCTGCTCCCCGGTAAAACCTGACATGTCCGATGCTGACACACTGAGGGGACATGGTGACGTGGTCTGTTCACCAGGGCAGTCACTAGTGACCTCTGCAGGGATCCGAGGACAGCCAGGTGAAAACTGGTCCCTCCAGTTCAAAAAGGCAACAGTTCTGGAAGACGGCGGAAGCTCCTAATTTGTAAAGGAGACAGATAAACTAAAAAGAGGTTTGCTCACCGAAGCCCCCAAATTAGCCAGACATGGTGGTACACACCTGTAACTCCAGAACTTAGAGGACTCTGACACAGGAGGACAGCCATGAGTTTGAGGCCAGTCTGTGCCACACAGTACTAAACCAGCCAGGGCGACAAAGCCAGACTCAAGACAACAGTCACTGCAGTGAAGCTGGGACGAGGGAAAATGTCTTTGAGACTGAGCAGGAATGAGAGCCACACAGGCATGTATTGGCTGTGTCATCTATACCCCAAAGGCACACGGAAGTCACCCATGGGAAATTAAAGTCAAGAGAAAGTGCATGAATTAAAGTCAAGAGAAAAATGTAGCCACTCAGGAGACAGAAAAGACAGAAGATGTAAAAGGATTCCTGGGAGGTTTTAAAAGATGGAAGAACAGGTAGAAACTGGGTGTAGCAGCCACACCTGGAGTCCCGACTACAGAGGAGACTGAGGCTCAGGGTCACTCGAGTAGGAACTTGAGACTAGCCTGGGCTGGGCAGCAAGACCTCCCATCTAAAAGCAAAAATTTAAATTAAATATTTTAAAAGTTGACTAATCTTCACAGTTTTAAAAGAATACAAATATCCAAGTATACATATTTATAGCCATTATTTATGAAAGAACAAATAGGAACAGACTCCCGAAACAGCAAAACCAAAGAACATACAGTTCAATTTGGATCAATGTCACGGAGAGAAAGATGTCTAGGCTGGCTTGGCCCGCAGGTAGCCTAGGGTGACAGCTCTGGGTGCACTCTGAGAATGTGTTCACTCAGTCTGTTCACAACCATCAGGATCGCTGACAGACGAGGAAGAGGGAGTCCCAGGTCACCTCCCTAGAGCAGCAATCACAGTACAAGGTCAGGGCTTTGCGTCCCTGGCACCTTCCTACCAGCCGAGGGGCTGACAGCGTATTTATTATGCCCTCAGTAAAACTGTTGATGAGAAAAATATGTTTGCCTTCAGTTTTCATTGAGAAGACAGAAGTTGTTTGAGTAACCTGCCTAATCTGTCTTCCTACTGAGTGACGGCCCCTTCTCGCCTTTCCCTAAGGCAGCTCTTTATTCAGAAGAAAATGCTCATGGCAGTGTGTTGCTCTGTATTTATATAATTAATTCACAGGGCTGTCAGGAATCCTGATGATCTGGAAGCAAGGTCTAGTATGCACTTGGCAAGTGCTTTCGCTGGCATCGGCTTTGGAAATGCTGGTGTTCATCTGTGGTAAGTGACCATACAATTTATTTTCTTAACTTGAGGTACTGCTTCTAAATTTTAATATACATAACTCAGGACAAGTGGCAGGTTTTCAATATGCTATACACCGGAGAAATCTAAGGTTTCCCAAATATTTTCTTAATTTGAATTCAGTTAATTAGTTCATGGGTTTCTTATAACAGCTTTTAAAATGCAATTCATATCCTATACAGTCTACTCATTTAAAACATATATAATTCAGTGGTTTCTAATCTCTGCACAAAGTCCTGCAACCTTTAGTTTTAGAACATTTTATTACCCCCGTAAAAAAAAAAAAAAAAAAAAAAAAATCCCCACATCCTCAGCTACTGCTCACCAAAGCCCACACACACCTCCCTCAAAGCTTCGAGACCACTGAGCACCTTTCCATCTCTGGAATTCCCCACTTGGGGCATATCATAGACATGAAAGCACATGGTCCTCTATCTACCATGCTTCATACTTAGATACTGTTAGGACCTTACATCACTTCTTTTTACTGCCAAATAATATTCTACTGTATGGAGATGCAACGTTTTCTTTTCTTTTTCAAGACAGAGTTTCTCTGTATAGTTCTGGCTGTCCTGGAACTCACTCTGTAAACCAGGCTGTCCTCGAACTCACAGAGATCCTCCTGCCTCTGCCTCCTGACTGCTGGGATTTAAGGTGTGCACCACCACTGCCTGCCTGAGATACTACATTTTATTTGACTTGTTATCAGTTGGTGGACATTTGTTGCTATGAGTAATATTCTGTACACGTTTTTGTGTGCACATTTTTATTTCTCTTACTTGGTACAAATGAATGGGATTTCTGGATCTATGGAAATTTTGTATTAATTTTTTTAGTGCCTATACCATTTTTCATTCACACTAGCAGTGGACGCAGGTTCTCATTTTTCTGTGTCTTGCTATATATTGTAATTTGTAAAATTTCAAATGCAGGATTTTTCTTTGATCTCTCATATACAAAGGAGAGAGGGAGCAATCAGAATCTTTGTTAACAGCCCTGCATTAATCTTTGACTGAAACTTTATTGATATAGTGCTTTAAAATCGAAAAACAGAACATTGAAAATTGAATAGGGTTTTGCTAGGGTGCAAGGCAGTGGTGATCATCAAGCTCTGTGGTATAGAAGCATGAATCAATTATACCCAAAGCAAGTATACGAAATGTACGAGAGCCAGAAAATGTTTATCTGCCTTGGCCCACTGTTTCACTCTTAGGAATTGAGCCTAAATAAATATCCATGATATGGGCAATGGATTTCTCTATAAAGATGTTCACCTAAGTGTAATGTATAGTTGAAAATTTTGGATGCATGTTTGATTTTCAATAGTTAATACCTAACATATAGTACATAATAAAATAATGTCATTAAGAATAGTATTTAAATCAGTTTTATATAGGAAAATGTTTGCAAAGATTATTATATAACACCAGGCACAGGGGCGCATGCTTGTCCTCCTCGCACCTGTGAGTATAGGCAGGAGGATTTTAAAGTCATCCTACATAGACATGTTTATAGTCCTCCATACATAGACAGGTCAGAATCAGCCTGGGCTATATGAGACTGTCTTAAAACAAACAAACAGAATATTAGCAACAAAAGCATTGCACAAAATTATACGCACAGGTGCACAGGGGCTGGAGAGAGGCTCGGCGCTTTGGAGATCAGCAGCTGCTCTTCCAAATGTCACAGGTTCAATTCTCAGCACCCACACGGCAGTTTACTGCTCTCTATAACTCCAGTTCCAGATGTTCAAATGCTCTCTTCTGGCCTCCATGGGCACTGCAGGCAGGGGGTACGTAAACATACATGCAGGCAAAACACACAAAGTAAAAAATACAGGAAGAAAAAATCTAAAAACTGTACATCCAATATGATTATAAATTAAATATATGCATTAAAGTGACTAGAAGGAAAGATAATGTGAATAATTTTATTTTGTAAGTAGACAACTATTGAAAACAATTGAAATGTTAAGTATTGCTACAAAGTTGCCTTTGGAAGCTACACGAACCCTAGCACTTCTTGAAAGCTTACTAAGCAGTAATTTTCTGATTCCAAGAAAGTCAAGTATGTATTCAATCACTCAGAGAAGCAGGAGCTTCCAATTTATCTCATGTAAGATGTCTGAGAACTTTTAGAAAAATAATCATGTAATTCATCAAGATATTTCTTCTTGTGAAATCTTTTGCTGAATAAGCATGCAATCCTCCAGTGTTCATAGGCCATACTAAAAGAATGAGACCCTTTTGCTCAGGTTAAACATTTCACTTTTACAATATTAATTGTGAATGTTACATGTGAACTTGTTACAATATTGATATTCTGAACCATCTATTAAACTACGGTGTTTTCCTATTTGTTCACTAGAAGTTCAAGAGAATATAAAGTTCCTATTTTCTGGCAAAAGCAAAACCCACTGTGGGCTGGAGAATGAGTTTGGATCCCAGCACTCACATAAAAATCTAAAGCTGGGCATGCCAAAGCTACCTATACCCCAGTACTATGGGACGCAGAGTCCCCTGAGGCTTGATGCTTCCAGCCTACCTCTAGGTTCAAAACCCTGTCTCAGGGGAATGAAGAAAAGAACCATAGAGCAGAACGCCCAACATCCTCTTCTGCCCTGTGCTCGTACACCAATCTGCAAAGGTAAAATGCAGGCAAAGAAAAGTCAATTAAATAGAACTGGTTAACCGAGCTTCATAGGCTAGACTAGTCCTTTATAATTCAGCACCATTAATATGCAACATTTGGAATAGTCTGTCAATTATTTGCGGAACGGATCGCTAGTGGATCCAGCTTGCACATTATCCAGTGCATACACCTCTCTGATCACTGGAGTCTGACCATTTCAGAGGTTTTTGTTAATGAACACACTAAACTTGGAGTACATCACAGTACATCCCTACATCCAAGAAATGCATCATGGAGAACTCCGTGAGGTAACAATACATACAATACAGTCCAGAGACAAGAGGGGCCACTCCCATAATAATGTCCATGTTATTGATTTCTGGCATCTGTGTGTCAACAGATTTTTTTTTCTCTTCCAGCCATGGCATGTCTTACCCAATTTCAGGGTTAGTGAAGACATATAAAGCCAAGGAATACAATGTGGATCACCCTCTGGTGGTAAAAAAAAAAATCTAATAATAAATTACTCAACTAAATCTTATAATTGTCACAATTTCTACAAGTGCATTTTTTAGTGGGGGTGGGGCTGGGATGGAACTCAGGACCTTATGCATACTGGCAAGAACTGTGCCACTAAGCTGCATCCCCAGCCCATACTGCAAGTTCTGTTCTGCATATTCTGGTCATATCTAGAGTATTAGAAAGAAAGCTTTTCTGTCCCTCTCTCCCCAGCCCCATGGCCTCTCTGTGGTGCTCACATCTCCAGCAGTCTTCACCTTCACAGCTCAGATGTTTCCAGAGCGGCACCTGGAGACAGCAGAAATATTAGGTATGAGCCATTACTCACCCCTCTGTGGCCCTCCAAGACGGAGTGTTGTAGCTGGCATTTTCTTTGGGCCGCCAAAGACATGGAGATTCATTAGTAATTATGAATGCTCGGCCTTAGCTTAGGCTTGTCCCACTAGCTCTTTTAACTTAGTTTAACCTGTTTCTATTCATCTACATTTTGCCTTGGGGCCTTTTACCTTCCTTCCATTCTGTTATGTCCTACTTTCCTGCTTCCTCTGTGTCTTGCTAGCTGGTCCCTGGCGTCTCCCTGGCATCTCCTTTCCTTTCTTCCTCAAGCCTAAATTCCTCCTCCCATTTACTCTCCCTGCCCAGAAGTTCCACCTATACCTTCTCCCTCACTATTGGTTCATTCAGCTTTTTACTAGACCAATCAGGTGCCTTGGGCAGGCAAGGTAAAACAGCAACACATCTTTACATAGTTAAACAAATGCAACACATCTTTACATAGTTAAACAAATGCAACACATCTTTACATAGTTAAACAAATGTTCCACAACAGAGTGTTTCCCAGGAACAATAACAAAAGCTGTTGCTTTGGAGCAGCGCAGTGATAAACTGCTAACAACTGGCTAAAGCCCTGGGCAGCATTTAAATACCATAATTTTAGGCTTCTAAGGATCTGTAATAAAATGGAACCTAACACTGATTCTATTTGTCCTGATGCTATTTGCTCTGCTTTCACTGCCATAGAAGTATTGCTCGGCATGCAAGTAATGTCTTCACTGACTTTTGCTTTGCTGAGTCACCGATAAAATGAATCAAGAAAGCAGCAGTAACCCCCAACCACAGAGAAGCTAAACAAGGAACAAAAGCAATTCCAAATGAGCAATCTTTTTGCCATACTGCCGAATAAGTAATCACTCTAATGAGATGCCCACTGTGCCTTTTGACACAGAAATAAAATTATATTCTGGATAGCCATAGTACGAGGTAAAGAAAAAAAATCTTGGTATTTTTCTGAAAAAGAGCTCTATTTTTAGGTGACTTGGAGGACTTGATTAACTTGTAGAATGTCTTATTTCCCTACTTGTGTTTAGGGTGGGTGGGAAGAGAAAGGTCGCAATGAAAACTTGATTCTTCATTATGCCCTTGTAGCTTGAGCCGTTGGAGAGATTATTCCCAAGGAGGCAGGAATGACCGCAGACATCCTCCCCCAGGCTGCTGCCCTGGCACTCCCTCTCACACCAGCCCTTTTGTGTGCCCTGCAGCTCCAGGTGCTGTGCTGAGAATGTTAATGTCAGCAGCCCAGGACTTGGAGCCAAACCCAGGCTTCAGTTTGCAGTGTGTACTGTGTGAGCACATTGGCAGATTTACCGGGGCCTGAAACCCTTTTCCCTTTAGGGACGGGAATGCACGGTCATGAGGGATATAGCCGTGGCCTTTGTAAATATGAGGATGGTAAAATTTAAGGGGAGGGGCCCCCAAACTGTAGGCTAGATGTACTGTAAATAGGGAAACCTTAGTGAATTGACAGGGCGTGTTCCAGGCAGCACAGACATAGGAGAAGGCAGATCCTCAGTTAAACAAAACTGGGTGAAGAACACCGCAGTTTTTCCTAATTGCTTAGGAATTTCAATATTATCCCATATTGCCAGTTGGACGTTAATTCTCTATGAAAGCTTGTTTTTTGTTTTTTGTTTTTTTTTTCTTAGCTAGACCGGTTCAGTTTCTTTCATATGATCTTTTTTTTCCCCCTAAAAACTGCTTCGTAGGAAAGCATAAAAGTTTGTACAGTGTGTTCAGTGGCAGCTTCCCAGGATCATAAAACCGTAACCCCATACCCGGGGTCACGCCTCTCACCTAATCCGCGCTCAGCCGCCGCTGGGTGTTGCAGGCGGCTCTTGCCTGGTTTACCTTTCATCCCGTTGTTCTCCGTCTGGCCCTGTATCTGGTTCTGTTTACCTTTCCTGGATCTAAAGCTGTCCTGACCCTCGCAGAAGGAAGAGGCTTAGTCTGACTTGCACCGTGCTGCCGCGAGGAGCGGGCTCCTCTCCTTTGCAGGCATTTTGTTTATGCGTTATCCAGCGTGACCCCTGTCTGCAGAGCTAGCCTTGTGGGCTGCACAGCTGTTCCGCTTAGCTACCTGGGAGGCAGGGCAGGTGCTAAGGGGTGGGAAAGCTGTTCCTTTCCCCTGGGAAGTTTCACACTCCCTGCCTAAGAGCATGCCCTTCTACACTGATATCTCCGTTACTGTTTGTGCTATGAGTCTTTAAACTTCTGTCCTTCAAAATCTCCAAACCTTCCTCACATAGTCATCTTCACAGGAAGCACTGTTCCCTGAGTCTCCGCGGCTTTGTTCTGCTCAGCTCACACAGAGACATTTTTCTAAAAGGAACATCCCCTAACCTTTGGCAACATAGACAAGAAAAAAATTAAATTTTAAGGTATAAAGAGGAAACCTTTCCTTTCCCAGTCACACGTAACAGAGTTTTGTCATCGCATTTTCTTCCTTTTGGTGGTCAATATGTGGCGTTTGAACTCTACCTCCTTGCCTCAAGCTGTTTGCAAAAGCCTCACGTTTTTCTATGTTGCTTTAGAAGACATTGACCGCGCACACCTCTAGATGTCAGTAAATACCAAGTCTTGAGAGCCTCATACGCTGTGCCCTACAAATACGCCATCCCCACATCCCAGCGCCAGCCCTATTTCCTGCCCTCTGTCACTCAAATCACAAGTCCCCTCAAACTGTGAGAGCTGAGTGCCCCAGGCAGCTCGTCTTAAAGAACTGTTGGCTCCTCAGCCTGGTCTTGCCAATGTGTCCTCTGTGGGCTTGACCACTGACCACAGAGACGTCCCAGGGAATCCTAGCAGTGCCCCGGACCTCAGTATTAGGAGGTGGCGTTAGGTACAATTCACATATTCAGTGATACCGTACTGAGATACACCTGGAAGTTGCTTCCCTGTCTTCTTATGGTCTGCACTTTTATTCTAGGAGCCGATATCCGCACTGCCAGGACCCAAGATGCCGGGCCTGTGTTGGCAGATACCCTCCGACAATTCCTATTTGACCTAAATGTGGATGACGGTCTCTCTGCCCTCGGTTACTCCAAGAATGACATCCCTTCCCTGGTGAAAGGGACGCTGCCCCAGGTAAGATGCGCGGCATGGCCTTCATGCCTGCGAAGCACAGAGCCAGAGGGGACCAATACCCGGGGCTGCTAGTGACCTTGCAACACCCCTCTCGGCCACTAGAGGACGCCTGGTGCAAAAGTAGCCTGGCCCCTGTGCCTTTATGACCGTCCATGTGGCAAAACTAAAAGGATCCTTTATGAAAAATCCAAGATGCAAACCGCCACACTGACGTGATCTATGGCAGCCCCTCCCTTCCTCACATCTCTGCTCTTTGGGGAGTTCCCTATGAGAAGGTGCAAAGCCGTTCCAAAAGGACCGCCGACGTGATTTTCCACTCTAGATCATCAGATTCCTACTGTCCTGTGGAATACAAGCATAGCTCTTCAGCTGAAACTAGTTTATCTTTGGGTCATTTGGGGAAATTGTGCATTTCGTACACATCTGTGTCCCTCTGCACCTTATTTTATTTATTTAGATTCTGCTAAAGAATGTAAACTAAATGGCTCACATTTACAAAGTAGAATCATTATGGATATAAAGCTCCCCCTCCCAAGAACCACATGAAGATGTGATCTCTGTTTGGACTTCTCTGGAGCTAGTACACCAGACCGAATGGGCCAAGATCCTGATTCACTGCAGTGTACTCTAAAGTAGGGTGCTCAGATCCACAGCACGGAGTGGGTGGACCACGCCCTGCTTACACACCCAGTGTGCTCTGAGTCCCCCTAGTCAATATGGAAAAGCAGGGAAGCAGGGGTGGCCGTGGGGCTGCTTTGTCCAATGGTAAGCGTTCACAGATCCCTCTCTGGCTCTGGGACACCAGACAGCTAGAAAACCACCCATGCAGCACCCGACTTACCACAAGCACCTTTTCCTCACCCCACTCCAGGAGAGCAAGGGCTCAACCTAGCCCGGTCTTCCCCACCCCGTCACTGTCGATGACCTCACCATTCATAGAAGACGTTTGTGCAGTTTGAGCTCCCAGGTTCCTATGTCCACAGAAGCAATGAACAGAACAGCAATGAGCAAAATAATCCGAGGCAACAGAACGTAGGGAACCTCCGTAAACTGGAAACACGTCCCATCCACCTGGATGAGCAACCTTTAGCTACAATTATCGTTAAGTATAAATTTAGATTCCTGTGTGGGTAGACTTTCCTACTTTTAAGAAAAATTATCAACTGGGTGCTTCCTGCTCCCAGTTTCCTGGCTTCTCAGTATACTAGTGAAGTATGGCCCCTGGACCACTGGTTTCCCTGACTCAGATTCAAGCCCAATGGATCCATTTGCATCTAACAGTGTAAAGGCGTGAGAAACACAAGTGTCTTGAGATATAGCCTAGGTGTTGAGCTGTCCCACAAATCCATAGTTCTAACCTGTTGAGCCAAAATGTAAGTAAGGCCACTGTAGTTATTTTAGCCCAGCCTAGAACTGAAGAAGTCGGGGTCTGCTCGGCTCCTCCATCCTCTGCTGCACCCAGAACAGACTGGCAGGCATGCCGAGTGAGCTCATCCCTGCAGGAGCTTCTCCTGCTACACCTCTGTCCAGGTGAGCGAGTGGCTTCCTCAGGCTGAGTGAAACAAAGACAGCCATGAAGACTTGTCCAGGAATTCCACAGACCTAGGGGCCACCATGATGTCACAGTGGCTTCTGGCTTCCTAGCATTGTCTCAGGGACACTGTCTTTTCTGACGTTTATCCCAGGACTGTGCACAAGAATAGGAATGTTTAAGACCAGTGAGGTGGTTCAGCAGGTAAAGGTGCCCTCTGCTAAACCTGAACGACCTGAGTCAGTGCCTAGGACCCACATGACAGAGAGAACTGACTGCCACAGGCTGTCCTCTGACCGCCACACGTGTGCCATGGTGTGCACATACACACATAGTAAATAATAATGTAATTCAAAAATAAAAAAATATGAATTCGCTTACTTCCAAGAATTATTAGGCTAGCGAGGGTTTGTAACTTGAAACAACTGGACTCCCCATGGAAGGGAAATTCCCAACTCAGGAATTGCCTCCGTCGGAGTGGCCTGTGGCTTTTTTGTTGGTGGTGGTTTTGATTAGTGATGGGGGAGGGCCCAACCCACTGGGAGTGGCGGTACCCCTGGGCAGGTGGTCCTCCGTGGTGCATATGAAAGTAAACTGAGCAAGCCCTGGAGAACAAGCCAGTAGGCAGCATTCCACTGTCGTCTGCTTCAGTTCCTGCCTTGACTTCTCTCGATGGTAGACTATAACCTATAAACCAAATAAACCCTTTCCTCCCCAAGGTGCTTTCGGTCATGGTGTTTATCACAAGCACAGAAACCAAACCAGGACAGAAATTGGTTCCAGAGAGTGTGCTATGGTGGTGATGGACATGACCATATTGTTTTGGGAGAATTATGGAAGAATTTGGAAGGTTCAGGCTTGAGAAGGCCGCTGGGTGCTCAGAGCTCATGAGGCTGTTATGGGAGCCTGGAAGACAGCAATGTTAAGGAGAGGTGCAGATGATGGGGCCTGGCTTGTGAAGTTCACCGGGAAGACTGAGAGTCCCTCAAGGACTATTGGACCATTTGGTTGATATTTTGAATATCTGAATGTGGTTTCTGGTTAGCTGGGACCGAATAATCAACTGTGGTTATGAGTAGACCAGCACCACTTAAATAAAACCTTTGCTTTCCTGAGATAATTGATCCTGGTTAGCTGGGACTGAAAAATCAACTGTGATTAACATCAGAGACCAACATCTCTGAGACTCCTCCTGGGGAGTGTTTCTTCAGGGTCAGCACACAGAAGCTGTGGTCCAGAGGGACCAAGGCTGCATCTCAAGCTGGTAGCCAAACTTGGTAATGTGTAAGAGCCTCCCACATGGTACTGGTTTGGGCAGCATGAAAGCAAGCCAGGAACAGTGTTCCTCCATGGTCACGGCTTCAGATCCCGCCTCCAGGTTCCTGCCTTGAGTTCCTGCCCACGCTTCCTTCAGGGTTAGACCGTGACCTGGGGAGCTGTTAAGATGAAATCAGCCCTTTCCTTCCCTGAGGTGGTTTTGGTCAATGCTTTATCACAGTAACAGAGAGTCCTCACTAGAACAGAAATAACCATCAGATGAAGAACTGGTGTGGGGGTTTCTGTCTTGTTCTGTTGGCAGCAGTGAACATTTTACAGGAATGCCATAGCAACCTCAGAATTTCACACAGTGGGCCAGTCTTCGCTCATTAATATCTACCAGATTTGAGGTAGTCGGATGTACTAGTCCCTGCAAAGAGCCTTACCAGAAAGTTTGTTTTATAGAGTCCACGTCTGATAAAGACTCTTTTGTGTTCAGCAGCCAGGGGTCAGTTTTCTCTAGAAAGAATGAGCAGGCCAGTTTCCTTAACCAAACACAGCCTGTGCTGGTGGCAGCGAATGGCAGCCCGTGTGCCGAGGCTTCCAACTGCAGGGCCAGCTGCAGAGGGAGTGGGCAAGAGCAAACTAATCTTCAGAGCTACATTTCCGAAACCTCTGGAAAGAAACATTTACATTTCAAATCCAAACATTTCATTACTGACTGGGGAGAGCTGTCTGCCCAAGTGAGCACTCCCACTCTTGGTAGACAGACCAGCTGAAATGGTGTTATTTTATGAATGTGCTAAAAGTAGAAGTATTTATTTCAGTGCCCATGCTAATCAGCTGTTCTTTGGTCTTCATGTCTGTAAATAATAGCACATTGCTCAACACATCTTCATTCTGAAATCATTTGGCTTTTATATGGCATAGGATCAGACACTTTGTCTCTGTGTGTATTTGCCCAATCACTGGGTTTGGAATGTGAAAGAGAAAGCTGGCAGTCACTTGAATGGCTGCTCCTGAAAGTCCAGAGCTGCCTCCCCAAAGGGGAACAGATCCTGCAAAAGACTCTGGGCTTATCAGAGGACTTTCTTCTTTGTTATAACAAAATGTTGTGGAAACCGTTACCATCCTCACCATCATCTCTGGCCAGAACACATACTGAAAGCCAGCTCTCCATCCTGCCACAAACTAGATGGATAGATAGATAGATAGATAGATAGATAGATAGATAGATAGAAGATAGATTATATGTAGATCGATTATAAATAAATAGATGATTGACTGCAAATAGGTAGATGATAAAATTCAGATAGGTAGGTAGGTAGATGGATAGATAGATAGGTAGATAAATAGATAGATAGGATAGACAATAGATACATAGATAGATGATAGATTGATTGATAGATAACAAGATCTGCTAGACTATAAAAATTTTGCCTTTGTCTCACCCATATTCAATAGCTCTACATCCACTGAACAACTACCCTATTTATTGCCTTTCTCACAGCCCCTAGATCTTAAGATCTTTTTCCTGTCTCTCAAAGTGCCAGGAGCCTCATGTATGTGGAATCGTACACTGCCAGTCCTCCTGTGAGGAATCATGCACAACCCTAATGTGTTGACCAATGTTGTAGCATGTGTCAGAATTCTCTTCCTGTTCATGGCTGAGTAATATTTCCTTATGTGGATATACCACATTTTGTTTATCCATTCCATACATGGGTTAAAAGACACTTGGGTTCTTTGCACCTTCTGGCTGTTTTGAACACTGGTGTACAAATGTATTATCTTAGTTAGGGTTTTATTACTGTGAAGAGACACCATGATCACGGCAACTATTATAAAGGAAAACATTTATTTGGGGCTTACAGTTTCAGAGATTTAGTCCATCATTATCATGGTTGGGAACATGGTGGCATGCAGGCAGATATGGTGCTGGAGAGGGAGCTGAGAGTCCTACATCTGGATCTGAAGGACCTGGCTTGAGCATCTGAGACCTCAAAGCCTAGTAATATACCTCCTCCAACAAGGCCACACCTCCTCCGACAAGGTCACACTTCCTAATAGTGCCACTCCCTATGAGCCTTATGGGGGCCATTTTTATTCATCCCTGCTTTCAGTTTTTTTGGAGTAAGTATCTGGGAGTAGAACAGTAATTCCTATGGCAGTTTTATTGGTGTGTGTGTGTGTGTGTGTGTGTGTGTGTGTGTGTGTGTGTGTTTGTTTATTTGTTTGTTTGAGACAGGATCTCACTATGTAACCCAGGCTGGCCTTGATCATCCCTGCTTTCGCCTCCCAAGTGCTGGGATATCTAGTACATGCTACCAATCTCAGCCCAGTTTTTAACTTCCTGATGCACTGGGAAGCTTTTCCATAGTACCTCATCATTTACATTTCTATTAACAACACAAAGGGTTCAACTCTCTTCATCTTCTCCAGCACTTGTTAGCTTCCATTATTTTTATGATAGCCACCCAGGGGTGTGGAGAGGTGCCTAGGTGAGAATTAGATTTGCACTCCCCTAAAGGCTAAGAACACTGACCTCTCAGCCTGTGCTTATTGGCTATGTATGCATTTTTCTTTGGAGAAATATCTATGAAGTCTTTTGCTGATTTTTGGATTGATCCCTTTGGTATTTTGCTGTTGTTCTATAAGAATACTTTTTACATTCTGGACATTAATATATGACATACACTGTTACATTTACCCGTCCGGGGACCTGTCATTTCGTGCCCTGCTAGTGTCTTTTGGTATACAGAAGTTGTGTATTTTGATCTAGTATATTCCAGGTTTCGGTTTTCTCCTTTGTTTTCTGCGCTTTTGTTGTCGTATCCTGACGTCATCGGGATTTTCCACGATGTGTTCTTTTTATGCCTGGAGCTCACCTTCCTTCTCCTGAGGAGAAACAGGCAGTGTACATCTACAAGAGAGATATAAGAACTCCAGAGATGATCACTGGTGGGATGGAAAGCCGAAGTAACGTGATGGAGAGAAATCCCACGGGGGCAATGTGGAGGGAACCCAGTGAGAGCAGTCAGTGTCTTTTGTGACATCCTCAACCCAGACGTGGCAGCTAGGGAAGGAGTGGATGAAGAGAAAGACCAAAATTTAAGTGATGTGGTGGATCTGGGTATGGTGGCGCACCCCTGTAATCCCAGGACTTAGGAAGAAGGGGCAGAAGGATCAGCCGAAGAGGGAATCTGAAGCCAGTTTGGCTGCATAGCACCCTGCCTCAAGCTGAGCTGGGGGGGCAGTGAGGGGGGGTGAGCCAGTGGGGGGGGGAGTGAGCCAGTGAGGGGGGGGAGTCAATGGATGGAGGGGGTGAGCCAGTGTGGGGGGTGAGCCAGTGTGGGCAGGAGTCAATGGATGGAGGGGAGTGAGCCAGTCGGAGAAGGAGGGTTGATAATCAGCCAGACTGAGGAGCCACCAGACACCGTGCTTTGTTTTTTTCTGAGACTGACTCTCATGCATCCCAAGATGGTCTCAAATTTGAAAGTAACTGAGGATGGCCTCGGATTTCTGACCCCCCGCCTCTGTGAGTACTAAAATCAGCGGTGGGAGACACCATGTCTAGTTTTTGTTGTACTGGAGACAGAATCCGGGGCTTCTCGGATGCTGGGCAAGTGTTCTACCAGTTGAGCTACATGGCAGCCCCATGATTGATTTTGTTCTGATCCAGAGTTTGTCAACGCCGGTCTCTGCCGGGCAAACGGTGATCTGGCTACTGCCAAGAGAATAACCTCTAGGGGGCGATAGTGGAGCAAAAATGGAAACAGCAGCTTGCAGGCCAGGGTGGTGCCTCAGATGGATTGTGTTGCGAGGGGATGTGATTCATCTGGAAGGTGGTTCTAAGAGACTTGCAGATGAAGGGATCCCGCACACAAGCATATCCTTGAGACTTTCTGTTGCTGTCTGAACTACCGACTGGGTGTCGTTTCTGAACGGAGGAAGATGGGAGGGCTGGGCAGTCAGCAGTCTTCCTGTGTGGGGGACCTGTCAGACGCCAGTGTCGTCCCCCCACCCGCCGCCACCATCTTCATTAACTCACCAGCTGTTGGTAATGCATCTACTGTTTGTGAGCACTGTGACGGGTACCACATCAGAGCACTAAACACAGCCAGGCCTCTGTCCTCCTGCGCTTCCCTGTTAATGGGGTATGCACCCAAACACCTGCTTCTCACCAGAAAATAGACCCGAGGACCCAGGAAAACGGAGGCTGTATGATGCAGTGTTTGTTCGCTTCCTCTGAGTGGCAGGGAACCATCATTTTAGCGCCTTGCCCCGGAGGGCTCACGGAGCCACTGAGAGAACATAGACTGTTGACATCACCAACTCCACCCATCATGACCACTGGAGAAATGAAGGAAATCACCAAACTGGGAAAAGTCAATATGAAACTTTGGTTAATAGGGGGAAAAACGGGTTCCTTGTTGTGCGTAGCCTAAAGGGTCATGTCCTGCAGAAAGTCCTTTTGGGTGCATCTGAAGACCAAGCTGTGAAGTAAGAGGTCTGGAGTTGAGGACAGCAGCACTACCATTACCAGGGACAAGACGGTCTGTACAGGGACAGTTGGCACAGGCCAGTTTGATCAGTGGACAGGAAGGTTGTTTCTGTGTATTTGAGCAGAAGGCAAAGGCTGATGCCTTCCCGAAGCCTCATGAGAAAGTATTCTTGAGAGACCTGAGTTGGGAATTAGTCCAAACCACTCACAGAATGTGGCTTGGGACCGAAGGGTGGGAGTTTCTTTCTTTCTTTCTTTCTTTCTTTCTTTCTTTCTTTCTTTCTTTCTTTCTTTCTTTCTTTCTTTCTTTCTTTCTTTCTTTCTTTCTTTCTTTCTTCCTTTTTCCCTCTAGAAGCTTTCTATATAGCCCAGGCTGGCTTGAATTCATGATCCCCTGACCCTGCCTCTCAAGTGCTGGATTACTCCAAGCTATTTCTATAAGATATTTAAAATATCTAGTCATTGTTTCTAATGACCAAACTGATTTACATAAGCACATAGCATTGACACTGTCACCCTCAAGCCCCGGATAACCCCGTTTATTTACTGTCTCAGGAAAGGGTCACCAAGCTGGCACCCCGTGCCCAGTCAGAAGAGGACTTGTCTGCCTTGTTCGAAGCATCAATGAAACTGTACTAATTACGTCAGCGGAGACGATCACCGTCATCTTTGTAACAGAAATTACAGATAGTGGAAGTGGGTCCGGCTCCGCCCTTGCCTTTCATCTCCACACTTGATTCACCTGCTACTGGTTTGAATGTAATATGTGATGTGGTTTTATCCTTTGGGAGATCCCTTGATGCTCATTACATAAAACCTGTTGGCCACACCCCAGAAGTGCCTGCACCAAAGCCCGCTGAACATGCTGCCTCTCAGTCCGTGTGCCAAATGGACAAAACTATCTATCAAATATACAAATATGCTATGTTCAGACACTGCATGTCTAGAAATTTATCCTGAAGAAATACTAGCATTAGTGTGTAAAAAAAATGACAAGGATGTCTCTGAAAGTACTTTTCAATAAAAATTAAAATCTAAATATTCACTCATACATCCTAATGTAGTAAATGGTAGGATACTATGGTGTTATTAATAAAGATGAAGTAAGTCTCTTGGATATACATGTCTGTTTCATAAAAGGTGTTGGCAGAAAACAAGTGGCAAAATTATATATTAGCATAATTCGACTCACCTTTTCAACCATATACAAATGTGTCTACTGGAGAGAAAAGATACACATCAAGATATTAAAATATATCTTTGGATAAATGAAGCTGGGTGTGTAGAAAATTGAGGAAAAACGTGTACTTGGTGCTGTATGCTTTCAATATACTGAGGTGTTGAAATTAGAACCGAGAGCCTTGCACACACTGGACAAGCGACCTACTGTTGAGCAGCATCCTCAGCCCTTGGGTCTTCAGGTACAGTCTCAGTGTGAAACTGCAGTTCAAGGCTGGCCTGAACTCTGTATAGCCAGAGCTGGTCTTAAATCTGCGGTCTTTCTGCCTCTGTCTTCCCAGCACTGAGATTATAAATGCGTGCCACACCTGGCCTGTTCTCACACTTTGTATGTTATAGATGCCTATATCGTCTGGGTTTGTTAAAGAAAGCAATTTTCCAGTCTTAAAAAGGGAAGGCGGGGTTGGAAAGATGGCTCGGCAAGGTAAAGTGCTTGTCATCCATACACGAAGACTTGAGTTCCGATCCCCACCCCCACGTCCATGTATATGCCAGTCACAGCTTCATTCATCTGTAAACTTGACTCTGGGGTGGCAGGTGGAGACGAGCAGATGCCCAGGGCACACTGGTCAGCCAGTCTAGATTCACTAAGAGACCCTGTCTCAAAAAATAAGGTGCAGAGCAAAATGAAGGCACCAGTGCCTTCCATATACACATATACACACGTACAGTGTGCAGCTACACACACACACACCACACATCTATGAGCCATATCTCCATGTAATCTATGCACATCCTTCCTAGTGCCTTAAATCTCTTCTAGGGTCCTTCTGTCAGCACAAAGTAACACTGTAATTGCTCGCTCTGCTGTATTGTCAGGGAATGGCAATGAGAAGAAGTCTGTACATGTTATTGTGGGTCTCACTTCACAAGAGTCAGCCCAAGCGATGCTAGCTCATGTTGGAGACGGGCGAGCCACCCAGGGAGAGGAGGCTCCAGCAGGGCGGGGCGTATCTACACACTTCACCCAAACACACACACACACACACACACACACACACACACACACACACACATACACACACACAGTGTTCAGGGCACAGCTGACTGAGGTTTGGTCCTTGGAAACTTGTGAGGCCTTTTTCTTCAGTATTTTCGATTTGACTCACAGATGACGTGCCCACAGGGAATGTCTTTTCTGTAATGCTCTATGATATTATTTAGAGGCTTTGAGATGCTAAATTTTTGTCCCCCTGAATCTTTATTTAACCAAGGCTTCTTTAGCTTGAAAATGTTGTATTTTGTGTATTATCTACTCTTGAATGTGAGATTTTGAATGCGAGAAATGTAATGAAAAACAATTTGAGATATAAAAATGAATTCTTCATCCCTCAACTATTGCTGTCTTGCCTAACAGTAACCAGATGCCTAAATATGACTCACCAGGAATGTCTGGTGTTCATGTCGACAGTGATGCCGCACAGGAAAAACTTCAAGGCCATGCATTAAGAAACGGATTCAGGAAATCTTCATAGACTTTTCATCTTGAGACTCATCATTTTGCTCTTTATGAAAACATGGAGAATGAAGTGTTTTGTAACTTGCCTGCTATTGTATGACTGAGAGAAGACGCAGACCATGTCAGCACATCAAACACTGTCACCAAGACAACAAGGGCATTTTTCTCATTTCAAATCCTAGTTTTCTTTTTTTTTTAATTTATTTAAATTTATTTTATGTGCATTGGTGTGAAGGTGTCAGATCCCCTGCAACTGGAGTTACAGACAGTTGTGAGCTGCCATGTGGGTGCTGGGAATTGAACCCTGGTCCATCTGGAAGAGCAGTCAGTGCTCTTAACCACTGATCCCTCTCTCCAGCCCCCCCAAATCCTAGTTTTCTATTGATCTCCTTTGAAAAACATTTCTGGAGTTCCAGGTTCACTTCCTTGCTTTTCTTGGCAAAGGAAGGAAGATTAAGAGTGACACCCAGGCTGGAGAGGTGGCTCAGCCGTTAAAGGCTAGGCTCACAACCAAAAATATAAGAGTGACACCAGAGAGTTTATATCACGCTTCGTTCATACACTATGACATAGACCTATGACAGCATTTTCACTGAAACCATACTTCTCTGGTTTACTGAGGAGGTAAACACCAGTTCTAAGTTAAGCTTTGTCACTATGATTTATCATCAAGTGCCACAATAAACAGATGACTAGTTTGGTTCTCTTGTCCCTTCTCCATGAACAGGAAGGGCAGCGTTGAGTTTGGCATTGTGTTTATAGCTCTGGACACAGCTGTAAGGTGTTTTTAAGTGTTCAGTGAAGGAAGTCTGCTCTCGTAAAACACAGACAAGCACAGTATCAAAGCAGAAAGCGTGTGCACAAAAATCGCTTGGCTGGCCCTCTAACCCTGAAAAAAGATGAATGGTTGTTTGGATTAGAAACTGTACCCTAATGAGGCATGCTACCCCTGGGGAGGAGGTGTGCGTAGCGTAACTGTTCACCTCCAGGTCAACACTGCGCAGGTTGTGATTCTCTGATGCCCAGCAACCCCAACCCAGACAGCTGCCATGAAGTGCCTGGTCCTCTGGGAGCCTTTGGCAGACGTGACCATCACCATCACAAAGACCTGGGGAGCAATCTCCTGAGCACGACCACAGTGAATGGACGGAAATTAGTTCTCGAAGCCCTCAGATGAATTGCTGGCAGCTGGGTTTGGGAGGGCCTGGTGTCTTCTGCCGTTATTCCTCTGATTTTTCAACTCCAATCACTCTCACATTCAATGCAATCTCCCTTCAAACTGCAGCGGCTGCTTGAAATGTCCCATGTGGCGTCCCTCGTGAGGCTAGGACAGTTAACTTCAAATCTCCATTCTTTAAGGCTTTAAGAACTGGATTTTTCATTGGGTGGTTTTAATCACTTTCCAATCTGTAGAATTTTTTTATACCTTGGAAACTAATTAAAACACTCAAGAGAAAAAGACAAATGTTGTATAATCCTACTTCATGAACACTACTTTAAAAGGCACACAATCATTCACAGGATAGAATTTTAATAATTCATCTATAATACAGGCAATTGAGATGACTTCAAAATTTTCATTCCGGCCACTACCTTAGTGGGGAGCAGATGATGGTCATGTATGTGGAGTTTTCACGTTTGAAAGTGACCGAAGTCACTTTAAGTTCAATCTCCCCACATTGAATTTTTACATTTTAAGTGTGAATTTTGATACATATTTTCTAAATATGTCCAGTACTTCCCCTTAGGCATTGCTTCCTCATTTCCTTCCTCTTATTTCCCTTCAGATAAACTCTAGCACAATGATAAATGCAGTGGAGTTTCATCCACATGGATGGACCCACCAAAACGAACTGCGATTCTTCTTCTATGTCAGGAAAGCATACACTTGGTATCCATGGAGTTTCCAGGACACTCCTTGGATACCAAAAATTCTAAGATGCTCAAGTCCTTTTTATAAAATGATATAGACTTTACTCATAACCTCATATCATTTAAATCGCCTGGAGATGACTTGCATTGTCTGATACAGTATAAAAAGTTATTTTGTGTTATTTAGGGAATGTCAAGAATAAGGAAAGTCTGTATATGTCCAACACAAGCGCGCGCGTGTGTGTGTGTGTGTGTGTGTGTGTGTGTGTGTGTGTAGACGTGTGCCGATTTAATTTGACTTCCTGCTGTAGAATACCAATAACTGTACTCTAGAAGCTCAAAGATGAGTGTTAAAATCCTACCTATTTTCTCACGCTGAGCATTTGAGGAGGCCTCTGCACAGTAGGGGTTCTGTGGACTTCCGACCACGTCTTTTTCTCTGGTGGTGTCGTACTAAGGCATCCTCACCCATTGGCTGATTTACAGGAAGCCATCTTACAACAAGCCACAGCATAGGAAACTCCCCCCCCCACCCCCACTGTCTTCAGCTGGCATTTGGTGACCTGGAGGTGGCAGCCACGGGTTCTGGAGATGAAAGGTCTAGGGCTACATCTGGGAATTGTCTTCGTGCTGGCAGAGACCCGTTGGGGCACACGGCACCACATAGAACGAACAGTAGTGTGTATAGGTGTCAGGTGCGATTTTTCCCCTGAACATTTTTGATCTGTGCTTGCTTGAATCCACAGAATGCATAGAGATGGAGAGAAGAGTACATAAACTCAAATAAACTTATAAAACTTGCTGTAGTGATGTGAAAGTGAAACTATAAATCACCAAATCTTTTTTCTCTTTGCCTTGTACATTATTATTATTATTATTATTATTATTATTATTATTATTATTTTGCCTTCTTGAACCCTCTGGGAGTGGACTCCTAGCCAACAGGCCTGCATTATCACAGTCATGGTCTATAATTTGCGTGTCTGAGAACAATATCCAAATGCTCTTTTCTGTAAATCATCCAGGCTTGTTAGTGCAAAGATTGCTACCCTGTGAAAGCTGAGCGAGACAAGGAACCATCCCCAAGACCCCTCCGAAGGGGTCTAAGTTGCTTCTCTAATCAGAAGCTTCTGGAAGCTGTATGTGCCCATGCTCCCTTGATGGCTTTGACAACAATTACAGGACAACCAGAGGGAGCTTTATACCGTGGACTGACTATGAGGGAAAATATTTGTAAAACAAACCACAACTCTATTCACTTGTTTAGAATCAGAAGCTCACGTATCCCAAGCTGGCCTCAACTCTGCCGCACTACCACACATGGCTTGTACCATCCCACCTGGGATTGTGTGGTGCTGGGCACTGAACTCAGGGCTTCGTGCATTCTGGACATGAATAGACATGGTAGGCAAGCATCTACGTCTCTAGACCTACACTGTTTTGCTTTTTTTTTTCTCCCCAGTCTGTCTAGCAAATTTATAGGGAGCTCTCGTCACAGATTTGATTCATGCTATAATGATGGACATCTTATCATGTGTTGACTTACCATCTCGTCATGTCCTTTGTGGTGAAGGGTCTCCTGAAACATTCACCTTGTGAACTCCTGACAAGCTACACATGCAGGGCCAGTGATAAAAGACGGCCTTGGGAATTAGTTACAAAACTCTTAGAAGCCAATACCTCTAGCTGACTTGATAAATTAAGATGGTAATTTTTTTTTAAAAAAAAATAGAGGCCCCCAAAAGTAAAATACCTCGCCAAATTTTACTCCCAAATCAACCTTGGCAGACCAGGCCCAGGAATGTTAACTGTAAGCCTAATATTGATCAAGTGTTTGCATCCTTGCCTCTTGGGCCTTAGAAGTATATCACATGCATTATATCATCCGATAATTAAAACAGCTTAATAAAGCTGCATTGGCAATGATCTCCTGCTTATGGATGATAAAAATCAGGCCTCGGAGAACTCTACTGTTTGACCAAAGTCACACTGTTGGCAAATGATTTGGCCCCCCACAGATCTTGCTTTGGGTCACCACCTCATGTAACATGCTATGCCAGGTTCAGGGACTCCAGAGATTAATAAAACACAGTCCTTCCCCTTAAAGAGCTCACCATCCACCAGAGGAAACAAATCAGCATCATTTGAATTGTAAAATTAATTGCTAAGCTGCCTTCAAGACCCTCAGGAATGTATGACTTGAACAGTTAAGTGTAAGAAGACCATGATCCTGGCTCTTGGACAGGTCTGGTGTTTTTAATACCTTATACAGAAGGCAGGGTTCTCTACTTTCTAGAAGTGGAGTTCCTTAAACCCAGTGACCCTCCTGCTTCAGTCACGCTCATCAGTATTCACAACTGTGACTGTGACCATGCCTAAAAACTGTGAAATAGAAAGGAGGAGCCTGCTGGATCACGGACTATCAAGACAAAAAAGGGGCTAGAACCCTGTCACCCATAAAGGAGAGCAACTTTTTAGTTCTACAGAATGCACAGGCTTAGTGACAGGCACTAAGCAGACAGGCCTTATGGTCGGTATTTGTGATCTCTCCGTCTCCAAACTCCCACCCTTTCATTTGGCCTCCAACACCATGGAAGGTTCTCTGCAGGGCAGAGACCCCTAGGGACCTGTGAAGGATGCTGTCCCTCCATCCTGTCCATAACCATCTCTCTCTTTTCACTCTTCCTGGTTCTCCATCCTGCTCTGCTGTGTCCACCAGGATTTACTGTGGGCTGCATACATGGATCTTCCCAGCTCCCAACGCTGAAGCTAGGACTCCAGGAGTTTTTGTGTTTGGGGGTGAGATCTTTGGGCAATAGTTAGATTTAAATGAAATCAAAAGGGTATGGTCTCCTTAAAATAAGAGAAAGAGGCCAGAGCTCTTGCTCTCCACACATGAACACACAGTACAAAGTTGGACGCCTTCCACTCAAGAAGACACCTCTCACCAGAAATGACTCTAGATAGAATATGCATGTTGCCTTTGCCAGCCTCCAGAACCATAAGAAACGGATGTCAGGCCCAGGTTATAGAGATTTGTTATAATAGTCCATGCTGGAAAAGACAGTCTCAAAGAGAAAATATGAATTACATTGAGGTAATTACACACATACTGTTCTAAGCACTTTATACATTTGCATTGTGATCTTTTCAACAATATTATGATTTATTATCTTTCTCATTTTCTCATCAACACACACGCACACACGCACGCACACACGCACGCACACACGCACGCACACACGCACGCACGCACGCACGCACGCGTCACTCTTGGTTCAGAACTCCACCTCGTGCCCTGGCTGCAGCGGTTACCTTCCTAATGGTTTTCCTGCTTCTATCTCTTGACATCTCACAAGCCATTCCCTTCCCTGTTCCAGAATGACCTTCATAAGCTACACCTTCGTCAAAGTCTTTCAGTAGAGGATGGAAGCAGAGCTCAGTGGCAGAGCCTCTGAGTAGCATAGTGAGTCCCTGGGTTTGATTGTCCACACTGCCAACAGCAAAAAGGAGAAGGAAGAGGAGGGAAGGAAGAAAGAAGGGGTGGAGGGAGGAGGGAGGGAGGAGGGAGGGAGGGAAGAAAGAAGGAAAGAAGGAAGAAGGAGGAAGGAAGGAAGGAAGGAAGGAAGGAAGGAAGGAAGGAAGGAAGGAAGGAAGGAAGGAAGGGAGGGAGGAAGGGAGGGAGGAAGGAGAAAAACCAGAATATCTCAGTGGCTGTCTTTCTCCCCAGAGAAATCAAGGAACCCTGATTGGGGTGTCCTCTGAACTCCAGAACCTACTCTGTGTGCCTGTCATTTATTATCTGCTCCATTTCTCTGTCTAATGTGTTAAGCAGGGATGAAGATCCCCAAAGATCTTCATCCTCTCCTGTCATAGCCAGCGTCCTCAGCAGTGAGGTGGCAATCTGTATATTTGAAGAACAGAAATAGAAGAAGAATGAAACAGCTGGTCTAACTTTTTCTCAGACTATCTTTTGTTGACCAAAGTTTCCCATTCTGAGTGAGAAAGACTTCATATCCAGATCCTCAGCTGCTGTGGATGAGTGTTGGAACCAACACTTCCTTCCTGTAATATCCTATTAGAACCAAAGGCAAGTAGTGTTCTAGAATTCACATTCAGAAATAAGGTTCGTAGTCCTCTTCAGATGCTAGGATGTCAGCCTGGAGGAGCCACAGAACTACCAGATCCATGTAGAGAGAACCTGCAAGCTAAGCCAGAAGAACTTTCTGAAGAGCAGGTGACAGGTTGGCATACAAGTCTCACAACAGCCCTGACGAATGTCCATCTCAGCAGCCTTCCTGCTAGGAAGCAGACATTTCCTCCTTCTTCAGAGCCCAGTATGAGTGGATTTTAAAATGACATAATAAAGCCGTCAGCACACAGTGAACGCCATGCAATGTTTATAATTAAAGGGGGCTCTAGCGTATTTATGTTAAAGAAAATGGAGACTGGCTGAGCCTTCCCTTTCAAATCCCTTAATCCTCCGCGTTTAGAATGAGAGACTCAAATTTTTCTCTGGGGTCTTAATTTTTATGTGGCTTCTTATTACGTCTTTTATCTCTTAAAACTCTAAATCCCTTCAACATAGCTTCGTTCCTTCCGCAGCTGAACTGGCAGCAGGCTGATCTTTTTATGGGTGGGTAATGGATTTGGTCTGATTGCTGACATGGGAACAATGGGCGGATAAACAGTTCCATTTGTGACCATGCAATTCCCCATCTGTTGAGTGCATTCATGACTGGAGTGCTGCGCAGAGACAGATGAATGAACCTGCCACGCTGATGTTAATGACATCCGTCATACAACTGGCATGTGGCTTCATAAATCAAGAGCTAATCGAAATACTGGTTGCTCATGTCGTGAACAAGCCATCTGATTAAATGCC
The DNA here is from genome assembly GCF_004664715.2 of Peromyscus leucopus. NCBI lineage: Eukaryota > Metazoa > Chordata > Mammalia > Rodentia > Cricetidae > Peromyscus > Peromyscus leucopus. The sequence continues at coordinate 138,902,001 of NC_051067.1, forward strand.
TAAGCATTTACCTTGACATTGGGCCTGGTGACCTGACTTCTTTTATTTCTGCTTTCACCATAAAACTCTAGGAAATATTTGTAGAAGTTGCACATCCTGGTGGAGCAGTTGCCTGGCATGCACCCAGCTTCAACCTGCAGGACTGCAATTAACAAAGGAATAGTTGACTTAAAGCTGGCTTCAAAATCAAATTTTGGTGATGGAGAAAGCAGCATAAATGAAAACAAAAAGTTGATCATGGTTAAAATTGAGTGAGAGGTCCTGGGGGATCATTATACTATAGTCTCCACTTTGAATACATTTTGAAATTAGTATTAGGGAAAATAAGACATTTGCAAAATGGAGATAACTGAGAAATGGGAGCATCCATTGTTTAGTATAAGCGTTTTTGTAGTTTTTGTTGTTGTTGTTGGTTTCTTGTTTGCTCGTTTGCTTATTTTTAGAGACAAGGTTTCTCTGTGTAGTCCTGGCTATCCTGGAACTCACTCTGTAGGCCAGGCTGGCCTTGAACTCACAGAGATCCTCTTGTCTCTGCCTCCTGAGTGCTGGGATTAAAGGCATGAGTCACCACTGCCTGGCTATAGGTTTTTTGAGGGGTTGTTGTTTTCTTTTCTTTTCTTTTCTTTTCTTTTTAGAATAACTTGCTCACATAACAGTTTAAACATTTAATAATGCAAAAAGCCATCGCTAGCAAACAGGATTTTGTTCCACATTTTATAGGCAGGAAATCGGTTCCACTGACTGCTCTTTCCCCAGGATCCCCTTACCGCGGAGGCCACACACAAGGCCTTTTCCAGGGCAGGCAGGCAGGTAGGTGAGCGCTGTAGCCAGCCTGAGTGCTACATGAGTAAAACCCAGTGTGATGGCTAGTCTTGGTCGCTGACCTGACACACCGGAGAAGGTGGGAACATCTGAGGAGTGCTCTCCATCACGCTGGCCCGTGGCCAGCTGGGTCTGCGAGGCAGTTTCTCGATTGCTATTGTTTCAGGATGGGCCAGCCCACTGTGAGTGGTGCCAATCCTGGGTAGGCCTGGGCTGTATAAAAAAGGCAAGCACAGAACCAGGAAAGCAAGAGGGAATGGGGGAAGGCACTCTAGAGAGGGGACTAGTGGGCTGCAGGTGGTATAAGGGCAGAAACCAGGAAGGGGCGGGGCTTTAATAGGATCCGGAGGGACAGAAGCACAGAGGGAGAGAGAAGAAGGAGGAGGAGATACCACTAAGGATGTTTGGAAAAGCCATAAGGAATCGGTTGTTTGTTTGTTTACCTAAAATTACATGTAATATGTGTGTGTGCATATGTTTACACACACAAACACACATTTTATATATTTATATATATATATATATATATATATATATTTTTTTTTTTTTTTAAAAGAAGTTACACCACTAAGGATAATAATACCCCCCCCCCAACAGCCTTAATCTATACAATAAAAATCCCAGTACCAGACATGAGAAACTTTCTTCCAAGTTCAGGGGAGCCCCAGAGACTCTCCCGCAAATACAGGCTATTGTCATTGCCTTGGTTACCTGTGGAATTTGAAGGTAAGTCCTTATTGCTGAAGACACTACATACTTCAGATACAGGACTTGGAGGAATTTATCTGGAACTGACTTGGAAGCCTTCTCCCTGAGAACTAGCTCTCATATTACAAGTTTCCAAGAGAGAAAAGTGACTAATAATAGCCCTACTCAGCTATAACGCCTATGACATCCAACAAGGCCAACACAGTAAGAGATACCCCAAAGTACAGTAGTGACACTTAAATCTTGGCAATAACTAGCAGCTGTCTAATCAGACTTAAGGCCCACCCAATAGGAGGGAATGAATGATGAGATACAAACCTAGCCAGCTACCCACGGCTAGAGGAGAACCTGCTGCTGCTGTTTCCTAAATCAGTGTGTTTTTAGACTGCATTCTAAACACCTATACACACAGCTCAGGTCCAACCCAAATTGGAGGGTCAGGTAACATGGAAGAGGAAGCAGAAAGATTGTAAGAGCCAAAGGACCAAGGCGTCTGCCAAGAGACTATGTTTTATATTGAATAGGAAAGCTGTATCCATGAAATCTCAGTGCCATGGTAGCCTGAACAAAACCTGAACAATGACAGTATCAGTTGACATCTCAACATGGATGTGGGAAATTTCACAACGCCCCACCCCTAAATGAAGGGCTGCAGGCAATTAATGACTGCTGAGAGAGAATCAGTCTCTCCAGGGATGACCCTCGCTAATTGGTTGTCCAGTAACAAGTGGTCAGCTCGCTCGCTCTCGCTCTCTCTCTCTCTCTCTTTCTCTCTCCATATATATACATACACTCATCAGGTTATATTTATATATTTCTATGTGTCTATACATGTAACAATGATAATTAAAGAAAAATAGAGATAATACATAAAAGGAATAGGACATGGAGGGGAGGTAGCGGAGGGGCAGTGGGAGAGAGGGGCAGGATATACAGTCAGGTGTTGAAGACAATCGAAGTATATTATGTGCATGCATGAAATGTTGTGATGAAACCCCTTATTTTGTACAATTGGTAAATGATAGTAGAAATAAAAACAACAACAACAAAGCAAAGGTTGCTGAGCAAGCCAGTGAGCAGCATTCCTCCGATATCTCTGCTTCAGTTGCTGCCTCCGGGTTCCCCTAAGGATGCACTGTAACCTGTAAGCCAAATCAAGATAAACCCTTCCCTCCCCAAGTTGCTTTTGTTCAGTGTTTTATCAGAAAACAGAAACCAAGAAAGAACACCTAGCCTGCCTTGATTGATGTTGGCACCGAGAATGTCAAGTACAAAGTCCAGGAGCCAGTGAGGATCCACATTGTTCAATATGGTGGCCAACAGACATATGAGCCATTGAAATGTGCTGTCCATAGGAAATACACACCATATTCCAAAGACAGTGTGAAAAAAACACAGTGAATCAGACTTAACTTCTTTGTTAAAATGTAGTAATTCAACTACCTCATTTATATTGGTTACATGGTAAAATGAGGATTTTTTTTTTATTTTTAGTTAAATAAAAATTGGTTTTTTAACCTCTCTTCTTCTGAACTTGTGGCTTTTTCTTTTCTTTCTTTCTTCCTTCCTTTGTAGGTTTTTTTTCAGTGTTGGGCAGCTAACTTAGTATCTTGCACAGAGTAAACAAACTTTCTATCACTAAACTACACCCTCACTCCATGAACTCGCAGCTTTTTAATTTATACTCAACCAGCTTGTCTTACTATTGACTTTGCCTGTTATGTAGTTTGTATAGCATTGGACAGTGCTAAACATCAATCTAGTGCCTATGCATCTAGGCAAGAATTCTACCATGGAACCATTTCCCAGCCCTCTTGGTATATTTTTAAAAAACCTTACACATAATATTTTTAGCTTTGGAGTCTATGTTCCACATGTATTTCTATTTTCATCCTTTCTCTCTTTGATTAAAATTTATACACTTTTAATATATGGAGAACATTCATTCTCCATTCACCAAACTTCCTGTCCTAGAGAAAACCACTTTTAACTTCATAGTTAGAAATGCATCCCTAGATATCATCCAAGGATCTCCAATTCAGTTTCTAAGAATCTGTCGTACTGATAGACCTGAATGTGTATGTGAGTCAGTACTAGAAACGACTAGAGTTATGTCTTAACTTTCACTAAGCATAGTGCGATGCATTCAAACCAAAGCCACTGGAGAGACTGAGAGAGAAGCCAGGCATGACTGCTCAGCTATCACCCGTTCCCACTGCTTGGATCATTTGAGATTGTGAGTTAAAGACCGACCTGGTAAAATAGTAAGACCTTGTATTTAAAAAAAAAAAAAAGATCAAAACAAGGTAGATTTACTTGTACTGCATCAATTTAAGAGTCCTTAAGTTGCAAGTAATAGAAAGTCCAATCCAACACAAACTAGTTTAAATATACAGGAAATACATATTGAATAAGGTAAAATATTATTAATGTTATGAACATGTACCCACATGTATACATCCACATAATATACCACATACAAATATTAACGTTCATTCTTCTGGTTTCTTTTAACTATTTAAGTGTGTGTACTACCACATTTTAAGTTGGGTGGGCACTTAGCATTGAATTTCCCCCTGTCCAAGCAGATGCTCTTCCCCAGATGTCTGCAGGTTCCCTCGCTCACTTGAGCTATTCGTTAAGATCATTTTTTGCTTGTTGTATTTTTGGCTTTGATTTTCATTTGGAGGCCATGCTACATTGCCCAGAGAGTCTTGAACTGGGTGATTCAGCAATTATTCTGTCTCAAGATCACTTATTTTAGTGTTCCTGGAAGTAAGTGTGTGTGTGTGTGTGTGTGTGTGTGTGTGTGTGTGTGTGTGTGTGTGAGAGAGAGAGAGAGAGAGAGAGAGAGAGAGTCATGTGTGCAGGTATGTGTGCCCATGTGCATGCATGGGCTTATGGAAATCAGTGAATCCACTTGTCTGCCCCCATTGCTGAGGTTAGAGGCACATGCTGTAATGCTCACCTTTTATATGGGTGTTAGGAATTCAAACTCAGTTTCTCATGCTTGTATGGCATGCACTTTTACCCACGGAGCTATCTCCCCAACCTAAGATACGGTTTTCTCCTAGGCTCTGTTTAAAGTTTTTTATTTTTCACTCCAACATTTCATATCCTCTCTTCCCCGTTTTTTTTTCCTATGGGTCACTATCTATTATGCCTCACATACTGCTCATCTTACCTCACTCGACAGCACATAAAATCCACAAATTTACACCCTGTCATCCCCAAGGCCTGATGTATAGCACATGTTCACTAAGTATTTGCTGAAAATTATGAATGAATGAATTTCAAAATATTATGCTAGCTAAGAGAAGCCAGACACAGACAGTCCCATTCATGTGATTCTAGTTACCTGTAAACCCTTAGCGACAGAGTACAGACTCATGCTTGCTAGAGGCCGAGGTGAAGAAGGAGTAGTGACAGTTCTATGGGCATGGGGTGTGGGAGCATCATCTGTGGGAGGCCACACCCACTTCTTAAAGGGTTCCTGTGAGGAGGAGGGAGGAATAAGAAACTTTTAGAAAGACAGCAGAGAGGAAACAGACAGAAACACAAGATAGCTTCGGGAGGACCTGAATCAAAATCCACCGGCCCCTTCTGTCTCTTCAAAAGAGCTTTCTATAACAATGCCAAGAGGCAGGGCAAAAGACCTCCACCTTGCTAGATCAAAGCACACTGCAAAGCCAAGTGCAGACCCTTCCAAACACCTGGTGACCATGCACGTGGTCAAGTCATTCTCCTGTGCAGCCCTGCTGGGTAAAGCAAGCTCAGATCTCACTAGGAAACCTCCAAGGGTGTCCACAATGGAGTTTCCTTTTCAGATGATGTGTTAGTCACAGTTTCATTGTTCTAACAAAAATAATTGACGAAAGCAACTTATGGGAGGATGAGTTTATTTTAGCTCACAGCTTGAGAGGATCCCGCCCTCCCCAGTGAGGAAGGCATGCGGCAGGATCACGAGGTGCTGGTCACCCTGCATCAATAAAAGTAGGGAGAGGCCAAAGCTGATACTCGGTTGGTGTCCTCCTTTTCTTTTTTATTTAGTCTGGGATCCTTTCCATGGGATGGTGCTACCCACGGGCAAGTCTCTCTCCTGAGTTACATTTCTCTGTAATCATCCTCACGCACACCCCAAAAGTGTGTTTCCTAGGTGTTTCCAAGCCTAGTCAAATTGACAATGAAAATTAGCCATCACACATGAGGCAATGCTTTGGAATTAGGTAATGGGGAGTAGCACAATATTGTGATGTACTAAATTTCACCAAATGCATACATCAAAATGGTTGGTTTCTGTTACATGAGTCTTATTTCAATGAAAAGAAATAAAGCAAAAGAAATAAAAGAAACCATTTTTACATCGTGGTGCGGTATGGCAGTGTAATATCTATCACAGGGCAGCCTGCGCACTATGTCAAAATTCCTTCTCTTTTTGCTAGGCATGGTAATGCACAGTGATTGTCCCAGCTACTGAGGAGGCTGAAGCAGAAGGATCACTTGAGTTAAGGAGTTCAAGAACAGCCTAGGCAACATATTGAAGGACCATCTCAAAATAATAGTAATAAAAACAATAATAATCCATTTGCCTTAAAAGTCAGGGAGAATACAGCCCCCTAGCAAGTCAGAATATCCACTTCAATTGGCTTGCCTAATGTAACAATTTTGAAAATCAACCAGCTTCTCCACAAGAAGAAATTCATGCCTGGTACCGTAAACCCAGTCAGAAGCCGATGGCTGGAGGAACGATCGGCCCCAGAAGAGATGCTGCTACCATTTGTTTTGCTAAATGCAAGTGACCAAGCTGCATTCTGAATATTTGTCTTTATTCTTATAGATTAGTGCTGGGCTCAATCATGATCAGAGAAGCTGCTTCTTGCAGCAGGCAGCAGTCATCAATAAAGAGACTCACAAATGGTCCACGTGCGGAGAATAATCGGCTATTGAGTGCTCAGCCCTGAACTGGACATCAGCGTTAACGGTTCTGCCCACTCCCTCAAGATTAGGAAACACTGAAGAAAAGGGGGCAGAGAGAGTAAGAGCCGGAGTTGGGCATGGGTGCTGTGAGGCGCCATCACCCTCATGAACTCACAGCAGCCCTGGTGACCTGTGCAAGATCAAGCCAGTCAACATTCTAGTGTGGGTGGGGGAGGGACTGATGAGGACCCCCGTCCCTATCTAGGAGCAATTGCAAGAGATGGCTGTTGAAGGAAGGGGAGCTCTTGTGGGGGAGAGGGGGACGTGATATGTAGCCGCTGGCAGGTTGCGCATGCCCCGTGACTAGCCACACACCTATGCACAAACAGGCAGCAATGACTGGACTCAGAGGCTTACAAAATATATAAAATAAAAGAATAAAACAGGTCATGAAAGGGGGAGGAGTCAGAGAGAGGATCTGGGTTGGATATACTCAAAATACATGGTATACTTTTATGAAATTGTTCAAGAATAAATTTTAAAATAGCCAGTAAGCTTTACATCTCAGTAAACAATAACAAATTTTTAGTGTAAATGACCTATGCAATATTTAGGGGCATACTCATGGTTTTTAAAACCCTATTGGTTGCTTTTGTAAAGTGAGATTGACCTGAGCACCCCTGCCTGACCACACTACTCTCCAAGCACCTGCTGTGTGAGCAGTGTCTTCTTCATGCCCAAAAGAGCCTCACTTTGCCTATGTTAAAGACTGAAGCCTCTCTCTTTCTCTCAGAGGAACCGAAAGGAGACTATCACACCTGCTCACATTATAAATGCATTTCACAAAGTTAGCCAATAAAGAAGCTGAGACCCCACAGCATGGCTGTAACTCTCTCTCTCTCTCTCTCTCTCTCTCTCTCTCTCTCTCTCTCTCTCTCTCTCTCTCTCTCTCTCTCTCTCTGTAATAGTGAGTACACCTTGCCAGGCTGTTGGGCTCATATCTAAAGTGTCTGGTCACCAGCACATCACCATATCTGCGGTGGGGTTTGATGCATATGGGATAGGTAGATGGGTGCTATTCAGCACAAGCCAGAAAGTGACCCACAGGTCACCATTCAGCCTGGAAGCTGCCGTCTCTGCTCAGCCACGGAATCGGTGCCCTCTACTTCTAAAGCCACATATCCACGGGAACAACTGCAGAACTTTGGAATCAGAAGGACGTCCAGGCATCTGGAAATGTACCAAGAGGTATCTGCAGCCAGGAACGGTTGAACCACAGATCCGATCTTGGAGGAGGGCTCTGTCAGCAGTACCGCACTTCACTCTGTGTACCAGAGGCTTTCCGACTTTGTGGGGAAGAGTGTCCCCTGGAGACCACTGGCCTCCACCCAAACCAGAGTTTCTGGTTGGCAGGCAGGAGGGATCTGAGAAATTTGCATGTCTAACAAGCTCCCCAGAGATGTTGCTGCTTCGGTGTGGGGATGATTTGAAAACCACTGTGGCACATCCAAGGCTCTCAACCCTAGCACATTTTAGTAGTCAGAACATTTTCAAATATATCCCTTGGTTATAGATAACTGGGTTTATTTTTGCATATGCATCTTTTTTATAATTGGTTTTAAATAGTTAGGAGGAGCACCTGACCTCCTCTCAATTTTAGTGCACTTGGGTTATGAACTCTTTTAATGCGGGATGTGGTGGAGCACACCTTTAACCAGCATTCAGGAAGCAGAGGCAGGCAGGTTCCTGTGAACTTGAGGCCAGCCTGGTCTACACAGTGAGTTCCAGGTCAAGTAGACCCTGCCTAAGTAGATAGATAGATAGATAGATAGATAGATAGATAGATAGATAGATAGATAGACAGATAAATCGATCTCTCCTTTTTGCCCTGGGACCAGCACTACCCACATTAGACCATTGGAACCAGAATCTGCATTTTAGGACGTGCTCCAGGTGGTTCAGACACCTGCTGGAGTCTCAACCTAGCCTCGGTTTCACCCTAAATGCTGTTTCATCAGAGAAGGTTTTTCAGAGCTAGATCTCTGGAGCTCTTAGATTAAAGAGAGAAAGAGGGGGGGTACTGCACCATGAAGTGTCTCCCATTTCCCAATGGGTAGCAAGCATTTCTCAGAGCAAGCGTGAAAGAAAGAAAACCTTCTCCTAATATGACTGCCTTGGAGTAACTACAGAGATCAAATGCATTGATTAAAAAAAAAAAAGTCACTGAGTGAGCACCCTGTGTAATCATGGAGGAAAGCTCAGTGGTGATTCCCAAGCCTTAGGAAGAGAGGTTGGTGCTCAGGCCACAGCAGATCTAACTATGTGTAGCTTCATACTGGGCAGGTGTTGACACTAATATTCACAGGTGTGGTGTACGCTTGCTGTTTCTAAAATGGCTCAGCCATTCACCACTCCAAGGATTGTAAAATACGAAGCCCAGGAAGATCCTAGATTCTGGGCTCTAAGCACAGAGGCTAAACAGGGCCATCTAAAAAGATGCTTCCTTTTTAATAGAAGTGTGTATGTGTGTATGAATACACGTGCAAGCCAGAGGATGACCTCGCATCACCCTCTGGAACGCCATCGGCTTCCTTTGAGACAGGATCTCCCTCTTGCCCAGAGCTAACAGATTAGTCTAGACCAACTGGTCCAGAAATCTTCCTGTTTGTACCACCACAGGGCTGGCATTTCGAGTCTTTACCATGGCTGGCTTTTTGTAAGCACCCTGGGATCAAACGTGGGTCTCCACAGCAGCACAGCAGGCACCTTAAGGAGGAGCTATCTTCCCTGTGCCTTGTTCCGGACTTTTAAAAGTAGAAATAAGCTAGCCGGGCAGTGGTGGCACACGCCTTTAATCCCAGCACCCGGGAGGCAGAGCCAGGCGGATCTCTGTGATTTCGAGGCCAGCCTGGGCTACCAAGTGAGTTCCAGGAAAAGGCGCAAAGCTACACAGAGAAACCCTGTCTCGAAAAACAAAAAAAACAAAAAAACAAAAAAGTAGAAATAAGCTATGGAAAGGGATGCATGAATTCTTAGAATTCAGAGGTCTCCTACATAAAGGACGGGAATTGTCTATGTTGGCATTTGTGCATGTAGTATAACTCAATTTCTGTTTTTAAAAAATTCACAATGTGGACTTACAAATAAGCATAAAAATCTGCTAATATACCTGCCAATATATACAGAGAACACTCTTAGGAAGTGAAACTGTGTCACAGGAAGCAGGTTTTGACTTTTCCGTAGACCATCTACAGCGTTTGCATTTGATAGAGCAATCACATGTTACTCTTAGTAGTTAAAAATACCTCAAACAAGTAAAAATTATTTCTTCATAAAGCTGGCATATGAAGACTGGGTATCTTACCAAGCCTGAGAGAAAGACACTGAGTCCAGAGGCAAGGCAGAAACAGGTGGTACTTCCCATCTTACCTCTGCTTCTTTGTTTTCTGAGTGTGTTCTCCTACATCAGCCCATTTAGTTAGATATTTCAGGCTCATTAATTAAATATAATACAATATACTCTAATTGATTAAGCTCAGCCTTTCTTGGATAAAAATTGAATCCAATTTCCATCCCCTGGAATTAGATCTAGTATAATTCCCTCAACAAAGTTCTTAATATTTAAAGATTCATTTTGTGTGTGTGTGTGTGTGTGTGTGTGTGTGTGTGTGTGTATGTGCACACGCACATGTGCATGCAGGTGCCCTCAGAGGTGAAAAGAAGGCTTCAGATCCCCAGGAGCTAGAGTGATAGGCAGCTGGAGACACCTGATGTATGCTGGCACCTGAACTCTAGTCCTCTGTAAGTGCAGTGCACACCATTAATCACCAGCCACTGAGCGATGTCTCCAACCTCAAGCTCTCAATTTTAATTAATGATGGGCCCGCAGGTCTTCATCTGTGCATTTTAGTGCCTGCATTTTAATATTGCTACTTATTAAGCTTATGGTTTATTAAAACCTCAAGTTTCTTATTAATAATCTTTTACTAAATCAGGATTGGCTATTTTTACAAATACAAGGCCAGATGTTTATGTTTCTTTTTGCTAAATTCCATCTAGTGGATTCTAGTCAACCATTCAAGTTTGTTAATGTAATTCTGCATCTTGTATTCTATCCCAGTAGATGCCCCTCGAAGTTTGACAGCATCTGAAATTTAATCACTGTCAAGGTTATAAAATGCACACACAATACATACCAACAAGTCTTTCAAACAGTCAACTTTTCCGTTGAAAATGACTGAAACCTGCTTATTCTTACATCAAAGGAAAGCTGGCATATGAAGACTGGGTATCTTACCAAGCCCGAGAAAAAGACACTGAGTCCAGAGGCAAGGCAGAAACAGGCGGTACTTCCCATCTTACCTCTGCTTCTTTGTGCTCCACCTCAAATTCCCCCACCCCCAACACACACCGCCTTACTCCTAGCTGCCTCCTACACTGGCCCCCAGTGAGTGTGTGCATGACCACACACACAAGTGTGGCCTTGATGTAAACTAAAACTCTTTACTCGATATTTATATTTAGAGCCCAGGCCCCTTCCAGTCTGCCTTTACTGTTATTTTATTATTGCCGTTGTTGTTGTGTGTGAGAGAGTGTGTAGATGCATGTGTCCATGTGGAGGTGTCCTTTCACTGTGAGATCCAGGGCTTGACTTCAGGTCCTCAGACTTGCATGACAAGCATTTTTCCCACTGCATCATCATGATGGCACCATCTCGGTTTCTTGTGTTTTGCTTTGTCTTTGAGACAAGGTCTGGCTATGTAGCTCATTCTGGCCTTGAACGCTCTATCTTACCCACGCTGTAATCCTCTTGCCCCAGCCTCTACTGTTGGGGTTGGGATTTACAGGCCCAGATCATACCTCTGGTATTGGAGTTCACACCCTTCTTCTGACCCCAGGCCAAGGCCCCATTACAGTTACTCAGGAGGCAGCAGGTAAGATTAGCCATCCATCTTGGCTCAATCAAATGTGGCCACAGAGGCAAGAGCAGGCTGAGCAAACATGGCTACCCAGAGGCACCCTCAATGAGAGGTGCAATTCTCAGAGAAAGAGCTGGAGTGTTGAAAACTACCTAGGGAACAAATGCTTCCAATGTGTGCAGAATGGAAATATCAGTGGACATAACTCCATGTCTAAAATGTGATGAACTAGGTTCACCCAAGGTCAAAGAAGGGCGAGTCTTAGGACCAAAGAATAGAACACAAAGGGCTGGAGAGATGGTTCAGTGGTTAAGAGCACCGACTGCTCTTCTAGAGGACCTGGGTTTGATTCCCAGCACCCACATGGTGATTCACAACCATCTGTAACTCCAATTCAGGGGATCTGATGTCCTATGCAGTCAAAACACTCATACACATTAAATAAATAAAATTAGAGAAAATAGAATGTGGTTGTACATACCTGTAATGCCTACATTGGTCTGGCTATGAGTTCAGGACCAACCTCGGCTATAGCATGAGATAGACACACACACACACACACACACACACACACACACACACACACACTACACTACACTACACACACAAAATGAGAATTTGAGGAGTTAGTACATTAACTTTTCAATCAATTTAGGGATTAAATCCTATTTTTGACACAAATTAGCTATTTTAATAGCTATTTTAATCACCAGAAAAGCTAGTCTGTTTACTTCAGTTTCTCAAGAATACCATGGTAAAACAATAAATAGGTTAGTTATGCACATGCAGAGAGATCACACGGCAAACTGCCTGGCTTGTAACAAATATCTACTAGGGTAGCTGTCATTTTTAATATCATTATATCCCATCAGTATTGTGAAGCAAAAACAAAAAAAGGATTGTGAAGTTACAGCATAATAAAGGTAGTGGGATTGGATAAAAATGTATATGCTCCCATATGTTTATGAAATGTATACCAATCATAACATTTGTTTGTATATATATGGGGGGAATATAGCATAGTCTTAGGATATATAACATAGAAGATGAGGTAATAAGTACATCCGAATACGGAAGATCATAAAAATATGGCTATCCTACCAATGGGTTCTTGAGTGTGTGCACTGCCTGTTGCCTGGCTGTGCACACCTATGGGGTTGTACAAAGAAACACTAAACGCTCACCTCCTGAAATGTAAGCCTTTTCATAATGGATTGAAGCAAATACGGGTGGAAAAACAGTCCTTTTGTTTAAAATAGAAACTTTGAAGGGAGCCAAATTAACACATGACAAACGAAGATCCAGTTCCCCTGGAGGAGCAAAAAAAAAAAAAAAAAATCCTTCCTTTCTGGAATGAGACCCGGGCATGACTGATAGCAAAATTGACGTTTCCTCTTGGGTGAAATCCTCCAGCCAAGCTGGGCGCTAACCGAGTGGGCGATTTCACTTCGTCACCTCACAAAAGACTTCCAAATTCACTGCAGCAGACACTGCAAAATAAAAATGTTAAGTGCGTCCTAGCTGGGGGGAGACGGAAGCCTTCGTGTTCAATCAAAGGTTTGCAATAATAGGATTCATTAAAAAAAAAAAAAAAAAAGACAGATGGGATTAGGAAATGTTGCGGTGGAGACTGGCGTGAGAGGCAGCCTGCCTTTTGTGGACCTGCACAATGATCCCAGACCCAGCCTGGCTTAGGAAAGTCTGCGACTAGGGCTCCAGAGAGAGGCCACCGGCTCCCGGACACCCTGCAGGGCAGGAGGCTGAGACCATGCATCAAATCTACAGCTGCAGCGATGAGAATATTGAAGTTTTCACCACCGTGATTCCGTCCAAGGGTGAGTAACAATCGCCCTTGGAGTCCCCTACTGTGGCATCTCCTGCCGGAGGTGACCGATTGCTGTTGCACTAAGGTGTACCGGTGCGTGGTACCCACCGGTCCCGGGTCTGCCTGCTTCCCCGTTTTGATGGCTTTTGATCCCCTCCTCCTTTCTGAAGAGGGGGCACAAGGACAAACATCAATCATAGGAAAACAATCTATCAAGGCGGGGACGAGGGCAGCGTAGCGCTTCCTGCCTGCTTCACTTCATTCAGTACGGGCAGCCCAGCGGGCTCAAAGACAGGACAGTGAGAGACTGTTAAGCAGACAGAGATGGAAACAAAATTTCCAGGGTAGCAGATAGGCTTTTTTATTGTCTGCAGTGAGAAAGCAGGTTCTGAAAGGAGAAATCAGCTGTCCCAAAGCCAACTCTGTCTGACTTGGGAGGGGAAAGGCTCCTGGCTGGCCAGACACCCAGAAAGGCAACGAAACTGGGCCCTGACCCCAGGTTGACTTCTCCACAGAACCCCAGGGTCGCCTCACCGGGTACCGCCAAAAGGCACCACCTGAGAACCTTGACTATATAAGCTCTGGTTCCTGGCAATTGGTGCAAGGCCCTGGGAAGGGCTTTGTGAGACCACCTTCAGGGGGAGCACTGGTGACCCAGTATGGAGCCCTCTGCCTCGCCGTTGTTCTGACCCTGCACCCCCTTGTCTTGCTGTGGCACAGGCTTACCCCTGCCACTGTGATACTGAGATGGTCTTGATGTTTGCTGGTGCTGTGAGCCCACATTCAAACACTTCTTTTCTTCCTTTTCTCCCATGTCAGCCACAGACAGGGGCCTTGCTGGGGGGGGGGGGCGATGAGACGCAGCCTGGACATAGACAGACAGCTGAACATAAACTGAGTGCTTGGTATCTACTACCGAGGGGGAGGGGAGAGGAGAGGAGTTGGGAGTACGCCCATGTGTAGGAGTTGAAATTTTCTCAGGAGATTCTGAAAGGCAGCCCATCTGAAGAGGAATGAGCTAGATCTGTGTGAATAAAGATGACCTTTCCATTTATTTCATCTCTGCCTTTTGTTTTGGTGGGTTTTTTTTTGGGGGGGGCGAGGGGTTGCATTGCTAGTGGTGAGCCAGGAGCCCATGCATGGGAAGCAAGTGCTGTACCACTGAGCTACCCTGCAAGACCTGCAGATGGATGTTGAGGGGAAAGAAAAAGCAAGCTGAAAATTTATATATGCTCAGGAGCACGCTTGGAACCACGGATAATTCCGCATAGTGTTTATGGACATATTTTTGGAGCAAAGTATGAGAACAAGACAAGAAAGGCCCCTATGTGATAAAGCCAGTGAGCTCAGTGGCCCTGGGGAAGGGAGGAAGGAGAATTAGACAAGGCGAAAAGGGGCTTTAAACCTCATCGCTGATCTTCGGGAAGCAAAAATATTAGGATGTCTGTTTTCACTGAAACATACAGCTCATGTCTCTAATCCAAGAAAGCTGAGGCCTGAGGATCTCAGGGCCAAGGCCAGCTGGGTATAGTGCAGCACACTGTTCCAAAAGGAAGAGAAAAAGTATATCTATTTCTTGTCATTTAAAAGGTAAGGGAGAAGACGTCCTTGACAAAGTGGTTCCAAGACTTCTGCCGTTTCTGTACTGTGTGACCTTGGACCAGCTACTTAGCTTCTCCAGACATGAGTTGCCACTTCTATAAAAGAGAAACAAAATTTAGCTTCCAAGGTTATCATGGAGAATAAATGGATTGATACACGGAACAGTTATAATGGAGCTGGTACGATCACACAGCGTCAAACATATCACATTCAAAGTGACTTATGTTTTCAGCCTGCATGTGTGGCTGTGAATATGTGCATTAAAGATAAATGTTTGGTCCTATATCCCCTCTGTCTTCATCCATCGTTGGGCCTTAAACTAAGTATTCACAGACATTGACTGCTAGGGACTAATTTCGAGAAAGGATTATTTGCAGCTTTTGTAGAGACCTCAATGGGTAGAGCACATCTCTTCCATGCCTTGCTTTACTCTGGGGCCACCTGAGAGCCTCTGAGCAGAAGGCTTCTGTGGAGAGGAGCTAATGCTCTCAATTCTGAGCCACTGCATATGAAAGCAACAAATGACCCTTACCCCAGGTTACCTACAGAACTGCAGAAAGACAAGTTTGCCCGACTTTGTCTAAAAGGACTGAGTCCCCTGAGTGGGCCATTTCTCAGAAGCTATGCATGAGCCATGGGCATCAATGAACAATAATTCTCCCCAGGACAGGCTCAGCATTGCAGACAGTATAGACTGGTGGTTAGGAGTAAGAGCCCTAAATCTGCTGTCGTGGTACAATCTGTGGACCCAGCACTCGAGAGGTTGAGGTGGGATAATCATGAGCTCCAGGCAAGCCGGGGCTAAATAAGAAACCTCATCTCCAAGAGTGTGAAGGCGGGGCTCAGTACGCTAAGTGCCTCCCTCCCAAACACAAGGAGCTGAGTTAAGATCTTCAGAACCTGGAAAAAGCTGGGCAAGTGGCACCTGGCCATAACTCCAGCATTAGGAGGCCAGAGACCGACAGATCCTTGAAGCTCATTAGCGGCCAGATTAGCCAAATTGATGAGCTATCAACTGATGAGTCCAATGAGAGACCCACCTCAAAATAAATAATAAAATAAAGATAGAAAACAATGACAGAAAGCTATTCAGTGTCATCCTCTGCCCTCCCCACATACACAAGTACACACACAACACACAGGCACATACACCATGACACACACATTAAAAAGTACATATTCTACAATATACACACATACATAACACACTAATGGGTAGATGCACCACAACACACAAACACACACACATACACTAACAAGTACATATACACACCACACGCATACATACACACACACGGTGGGGCCTCCATTTTTCCATGAACTGAGTGAATGTTGTGTCCCTAGAAACTCGCAATGCAGTGGGACCCTTGAAGCATGGCGACTCAGAGTGGAGATGAGGGTGACCAGCCATCACCACCAGGCTCCAGCTGAGCCGTGATCACATCTGTTTACTGTTTCTCTTTCCAGTGTATGTGTGCTGGGATCAGCCTGATAGCTACACTGTTCAGCTGAGCTGTCTTAGTACCTTGTAACATTTGGCAACAGAATATATTATGGTGTTTCTAATGTATCTTTGTTTTAATGTGCATTAGTGTTTTGCCATGGGAAGTTTCCAGTCCCTTGAAACTGGAGTTACAGACATGTGGGTGCTGGGAGTTGAACTCGGGTCCTCTGGAAGAGCAGTCAGTGCTCTTCACCACTGAGCCATCGCTCCAGCCTCGTTTCTAATGTATCTTAAAAACACAGACAATAGGTCAAGTCTATAGCTGAGACTACGTGTGTCCTCTTCCATTCTAGAGAGAAAGAGCCCTTTCAGAAAATATATGTTGTAGACACAGCTCACGGTGACTCCTGAAGATAAAAAACTGTGTTTCACTCAGACTCAGACGTTACACCAGAACTTACTTCCTTCAAGCACCGCAGAGGAGGGTTGGGGAGCCGGGGAACAGCAGGAGGCGGTAAGATAGGCAGCAGGAAGAGTTCCTAGCTCAAGCAGAAGGGCAGCCATCACTCCTGATTCTTCCTCCTGCCTTCGTCTGGCAGAACTATGGACCACACTGTTTCCTGGGTACTTGTTTTTAGCCTGGTTCTGGGCAAGGGCTTTGTGGAGGCTGGTTCATGTACTCCTTGACACAGTCCTCTACTGAAAGTGACAGTCATCCTTGTCTGTCACATGGAGAAAGTGAGACTCAGAGAATGAGAATTGGCTGGCCGTCATGGTCATGTTCGTGCCCTGGAGGAAGTTGGGGTCCCTGGCTGTCAGTCAGCATGTTGAACTCCAGGCTTCACAGCTGCAAGGACTTTGCAGAAGATGTCGGGGCAGCCTCTATGTCACTCATTCGATGTGTGTTAAGAAGTCAGTTCAGTTCTGAACAGGGTGAAGACGGATTTGGGTTCTAGTAGATCATAGCCACATGGAAGGTAGATGAGGGGGTGTAGGGGGACCTGAACCATACAAGGCCAGGCATGATGTATGTGTTCCCCTGATGTGAGGAACCTCGATCAACTTTATAGAAATGAGAAGGGGGAAATGCTAATTACCAGGGCTGGGGACAGTGGCTATAACTGCAGTGAGATCCACGCCTCGGCCCAGCAAAGCACTGTAACTTTTTAATAGCTAATTGATTTTTTTCAAGTTTTTTTTTTTTTTTTTTCAGATAAGGTCTCCTCTGTTAGCCCAGGCTAACTAAAATTCACTATGTAGCCAAGTGACTTTGAACTTTGAACTCCTAATCCTCTCCCTGTCTCCAATTCCCAAATTCTGAGATTACAGGTGTGAACCAACACACCAGGTTTTATGTGGTGCTGAGGATCAACCCCAGAACTGAACTGCAGCCATGGCAGGCAAGCAGCCTAGCAGCTAAGCTATCTTTCCCTACTAAGCTGATTTTAAGTTATGGTACACACACACACACACACACACACACACACACACACACACACGTGCACATACACAGTAAAAGTTACCATTTAACCACACCAGGTGTGCAGATCACTGACAAGCACACTCATAGTGCTGGACACCGCTGCCCCCATTGATCTCCGGACTTCTTTATTAGCCCAAACTGAAACTCCATGCCAACTTCCAATAACTCCTGCTCCTCCAGCCCCCCAGGCCCTGGGAATGACCACTCTGTTTTCATCTCTATGACACTGACTGCTCTAGACACCCCGGATATGTAGACTCGTGCATGGAACAGCTCCTCTTTTGTGTCTTGTTTAACCTAGCACAGTCGTTCAGGGTTTGTGCATGTTCTCTTTACTTTTTAAGGCTGAGCAGTGTTCCAGTGTGTGGGTATTCCATATTTACCCATTCATCTGTTGGTGGTCACGGGTTCTTAGCAACCTTTAGCTATTGTAAGTGATGCTGCAGAAGTTTTGTTGCAGTCAAACCGAGGGACATCTTAAATTGCAGTGGAACGCTGCTGTTTCTTCCCACCCCCTTCCCAAGAACCCCCCAACCAGGGCCAAACATTCTCAGGTCTGTACCGTAGCCTTACAGGCATTTTCTAAAATCATTTCTTTATCTCTTTCAGTGTCCAGTCCATCCAGGAGAAGAGTCAAAAGCTCTCAACACCTGTTGACCAAAAACGTAAGGAAATGTGTTTCGTTAGTTTTCATTCTCTTTGGCGGAACTTTCAGTACAAACATCACGATGGCCTCTTGACTCCCGCCCTCCCTGCTGCTCTCAAGGATGAGGAGGCAAGGGTGTCTCATGTGGCTGATTGTTCGCTTAGCCAAAATAACTGGCAAATACCAACCATACACCAAATAATCCCCCAGGAGATTCCCTCATTTGGCCATTTTCCGCAGGCACAGGGGAGATCTCACTCTGCATGCACACAGAGTTCATGATGTGGATGTAGCATCCTGATCTATGCCTTTATAGTGTTATCTATTCCCACCTTTATAGACAGCAGTGGACCACTCATACAATTCCTTACCAGACAGGCCTCTTAGCAGAACAAACAGGTTACAGAATAAGAACAGAGCATCCATCTGCCCACCTATTCATCCCTCAAGTATTTCCATTTCTGGTATGTTAGAGAAGTAGATGTACAGAGTATGAGAGGAATATTGTTGCTGTTTGCTTGCTTGTTTGAAATAGTCCTTGTGTAGCTCGGGCTGTCCTCAAGCCCACCATGTAGCCCAAGCTAGCCCAAAACATGAAATACTCTTGCCTCAACCTCCAAAATGCTGGCACCATAGGTATAACATTTTTTTTTTAAAAATTGTTTTTGCTTACTGGTTTATCTGGTAATGCCAGAAATTCTGAACAATTCAGAGGTTTCCAGCCTTGCACTGTCCTTTTCCTGCAGCCTCGTTTTGAATTTTAAATTGTATTGTGGTATTTTTAATGCAGTACTTTACTGCATTAAAGTTGTTTACGCACTCTTAGAGGCTAATAATGCTATGCATTTCTCACTTTACATACATATTTCTTTATATCTAAACTATCAATATATCTGCACTGTATTTCAAAAGGAAGACTGATTTGTTCCTCTTGATGATGTGGAATTGCTATCAAAAATTTTAGACAATACTATTACAGATTTTTAAGCATTGTAATTTTAAAAAATCCTTTCTCTGTTTTATGGTTCTTTTTAAGTTAAAGGGAGTTTATTTGTTGTTCCTATAAACATTCTTTATACTTTTTTTTTTTTTTTTTAAAGAACACAGGTACACTGATCACCCTGAACAGGACAGAGTGGCCATGAAGTAACAACAGCATTTCCTACAGTTTTGTTAAACTCCAGTTCCAAGTCAGCATGTATGCATTACAAAATCTCAAATACCGCAAGGACACTCAATTTAGTGTCCCAAGATTCTGAGACGCTGTACGAGAGAGTCAGAGATGTAGAGATTTTTATAGTCAAATTGCCTGTGTGTAAATCCCAGCTCCATCAATGTCTGTATATTTGAGCCAGTTGCCTAGCTGCCCTGGAACTCTACTTCCTTAGCTTTAAGATGAGGTTTATACAAACATGCATCTCAAGGAGAAGGCACAAATGACTTAACACACAGCAAGTGTCTGCTTCAGAGAGTGTCACATACCAAGCATTCAATAAATGCTTGTGTGTTTTTTGATTTGAGTTTATTCCACTTTACTGAGACAGAGTCCAGTCTGTAGTTCTGGCTGGCATGGAACTCTCTATGTAGACCAGGATGGCCTGGCAGTTGCAACCTTTAGCTGGTGCACATGGATATCATAGAAGTAGCTCAAGAGAAGTCGCCCATACAAGGAGTGGGTCTGTTAAGCATTCCAGGATAATGGAGCCTTTGGTAACAAGTAGGAAAGCTGGCATGAGGAAAATCCACCTACCTCTGCCTTCCAAGTGCCGAATTAAAGGTGTGTGTCACCATACCCAGCCGTCTTAGCATTTCATTGCTGTGAAGAGACACCATGATCAGGGCAATTCTTATAAAGGAAAACATTTAATTGGGGCTAGCTTACAGTTCAGAGGTTTAGTCCATTATCACCGTGGAAGGAAGTATGGCAGCACACAGGCAGGCATGGTGCAGGAGAAAAAACTGAGAGTTCTACAACTTGATCGGCAGGCAGCAGAAGGACACTACCACACTAGGCCTAACTTGAGCATATCAGACCCCAAAGATCGCACCAACAGTGACGCACTTCCTCCAACAAGGCCACACCTCCTAATAGGGCCACTCCCTATGGGCCAAGCATTCAAACACATTCCTATTCAAACTACCACACCAGCCATTGGTGTGTTTTTAAGTGAAATTTTTCCATATACTACAGGATAATTAATTATTGTCTGTCAAGGGACTATTTTTGTGAGTTGCTTTTATTCAATTAACAATAGATCTTGAATATCTTTCATGCCAAAAAACGTATGTGAATATCTATGTGTGTGATACATGTGTGTAGAATATATGTGTGTGTGTACAAATCCCTCTCTTAATGTCTGCATAATATTCCAATGTATGAATTACCAGTATTTCCTTATCCAAGTCAAATCTGGAGTTTTTAAATTCATTATCCAAAGTCATCAATAAATAGAGTTTCTTCACTTTTTCTGTTAGGACAATACCCCAAGGAAGCTTCCTGAGAATATTGTTATGTTCTTATACATTTGATCAAGTTGTAGAACTCTGTTTTTTTCTCCTGCACCATGCCTGCCTGTGTGCTGCCATACTTCCTTCCATGGTGATAATGGACTAAACTTCTGAACTGTAAGCCAGGCCCAATTAAATATTTTCCTTTATAAGAATTGCCCTGGTCATGCTGTCTCTTCACAGCAATGAAACTCCAGGACAGCTGGGTATGGTGACCCACACCTCTTACACATCTTTGAGGGTGTATTTGTAGATGTAGAGAGACTGTTGTAGTCATCGCCAAAGTCCTGCAGCCGCCCCTTTTCCAGAACACCATGCCATTACCGTAGGATATTCCTGTTACGTTTTCACAGGCTGATAGGAGGAAATGCCTTACCATTTGTATTTCTTCCATTTGAATGTAATTCTTCATTTCTTTCATAGATTTATCAACCATTCAGTATTTTTCCCTGTGGGTTTTTATTCCTCTCCTTTGTCTGCTTTTATGTCAGTTGTATATCTTTTCTTGAGGACTTTTGGGAACATTTGCTATATTAGAAGGGTTGTGAGTCACGAGATCCTGACCTCACTCATGATCCCCGGGAATTAACGAGATAGTTGGTAAGGGAGATGGAGAGAAAAGGGTGTTCACAGACAATTCAGAGTCAGGAAACTTCATTGCAAGTGTTTAAGCCTTGGCCAATAGCTGCCCTGCCCCTCCTCTGTGTAGAAAGCTCAGGCCTAACCACAGAACACATGCCAGGCTGGGCAGGGCGACTCAACCCTGAAATCCTTGTCTTGGTGAGACGGGTTTCTGTCCTCTTCTCCAGCGTGGTAACCTGACAGTGCCACAGGAAAACCCACCGTACTGTGCGCCGACACTAACATTTACAGAGTTCCTTGGCTCCAATGGCTCATCTGCATCTCCTGTCACTCCCTGGGCTGCCGCGTGGATGGAAATGCATGTCCTTCCTCTGCGAACACCACTCCTCTCTGAGTCATCCTCAGTGCCCAAGTCACTTCCTCTTGGACGCCACTTGAGCGGCATTTTCTTCCAAATCCTAAGGCACATCCACTTCCGAGGCAGCGTGCTTTCTCTCCCTCCCTCCCTGCCTCCCTCCCTCCTCCTTTTTTGATGCCCGGTCTGTTTTATTGATGTCCTGATCATTCCGATGTCTGTGGATGTCATAGAAATATCTCAAGAGAATGCTCCCACACAAGGAGTGGAGCTGTTAAGCATCCCAGGATAATGGAGCCCTTTGATAATGAGCAGGGGAGCTGACTAGAGGAAAGACGATTGTAAATATCACTTTTGTCCCCAGATCTGATGCTTGTGCGGGGACATCTGTGTGGAATCTCCTGGCTTATGCACTAAGCATTCAATTGCACTTGAAAATCCCAGCTGGGTGAAGGTGTTTCTGAGCTTTTACAAAGAACATTTATTCAGGAGGCATGAAACTATGGTACACATTGGTTCTGTAAGGGCAGTTCTGTGACCTTAAGAAAGACACAAAGCTCCTTTTGACCTCGGTTTCCCTCTGTGTAAGTTGTTAGAGTCAGCTTGAACATTTCTATAGATTCCTTCTGCCCCAAGCCATGACTGTGCCCCACCATTTAGGTCTCAGCTGACTAATTCCTCATGTGACCTCCAAGCTGGCCAGCCAACAGAAGCATGGGTTTGAGGTGTCAGGGGATGGACTCCCCAGCAATGTGGTAAGGTAACTCCGCAGTAGACAGTGTGATGGTCTAGAGCAGGAAAAAACATCATTAAATTCTTGCTTTCTCTCCTCTACCCTATTAACATCTCGAGCTCCCCACCTCTCCAATCTTAGCTCTATACTCGGATGCTAAGGACAAGCTCACAGACTGCTTTGTTCTACAGCTATCAGCAGTGTGTTCTACAGACAGGAAAATAAGGCAGGGTCTCAGCAGCCAGCAATTGTCATGTCTTGGGGTACTGTGGAATACACAGTAAGGAAGTAGGTGACCCTAAATGATGACCTGGAAAGTAGACACACACAGACACACACACACACACACACACAGAGAGACAGAGACAGAGACAGAGACAGAGAGAATACATGTGGACAGGAACTTTGCTCAGCCTATCTAAAAGTCTTGCAGGGAACCCAGCAGATTACCATTTCTGAAATGCCAAAAGCAGGCAAAGGCAAGGACTGTCAGGTCAATGATGAATCCTAAATGCTCAGAATAGCCCCCAGCTTTCCCCCAAAGATGTGACTGGGTCCTAATGGATATGAGAAGAGTGAATATCCTTCCCCATTTAAGACCAAATTTGTGATATTCAAATTCTAAGTGAAGGGCTATTTGTGGTGGACTGAAAGAAAGATGGCTTCCCTATGTTCCTCTATGGGAGACATGAAGATTCAGTCTTCAGAACGTGTTAAAACACTTGAAATGTGACAGGTGAATGTGTGCCCTGAAGACATCAGGAGTCTTTGCTAGTAACAGGCATTGATTCTGCCAGTCCAGCAAGGGTGGGCATGAATAGCCCTACTCTGTTCCACTACTAACTGTCCAAACAGGGGCCTAAGGTCTTAGAATGTGGCTCAGTTGGTAGAATGTTTGCCTAGCATGCATGCAGCCCTGGGTTTGATCCCCAGGTTGGGGGTACACATCTGTAACCTCAGCATTCTATGGGTGGAGGCAGGATGGTCAGAAGTTCAAAGACATCCTCAGCTCCATAGCAAATTGGAGGCTAGCCTAGACTACACGAGACCTTATCTAAAAATGAGCTATCTGGATCTTGAACTCATGTTGGCTTGACCCCAAGTGGAGTTACCTTGTTCTTCATTGGTAATCTGATAGGAGAGGAAGATTTTATTTTATTTATTTATTTATTTATTGGTTTTTTTTTTTTTTTTTTTTTTTTGAGACAGGGTTTCTCTGTGTAGCTTTGCGCCTTTCCTGGAACTCACTTGGTAGCCCAGGCTGGCCTCGAACTCACAAAGATCCGCCTGCCTCTGCCTCCCGAGTGCTGGATATGCATTTAGTCACTAGTGTTCAGCAAATTTATGGGTTTTGCTCATATTTTCCCTCCATCTTTCTATTGCTTTTTCAATTTTGTTGCTTGGGAAAGAGTTTTCTGAGCACAGGGATAATTCCTCACCATATGTAATGCATATGTAATAATATATCATATTAAGCTAGATCCTATTTTACTGTTTGTTGTTCAACACACAGCTTTGACCCGGCTCATCACCCAGACCGAATAGAGATGCTTTTCCCCGGTGGCCTGAAATCTACTCCAACAATACCATCAAAGATCAGTTTCCTCCACTGACTAAAACACCACCCTGTTATCACGTTGTTAAGAGCCCATTTATTTTGCTCTGGCATCTCCCAAAACCAACACTACAGTTCTGTGTGGTCAACTGGAGGGGACTGCCAAAAGCTAGACTATCAGGGACGAGCCATCCGCCTCACTGGCAGATGCACGGGAGCTGGGAGCCGACACAGAATGGGCCCTTGCAGGCCAGCTGTGCACAGAAGGAAGTGGCTGGGGGTAAGGCAAGCCCCGGGGAGGCTGCAGTGTTAAGGAATACTGGAGCTTCTAATGAATGGGCCTCATGGAGTAGGACAATCAGAATGAATGACCCTGTGTCCTGGAAATGGATAAAATATGCAGAAGCTGCTCCCTGGCTGCCAAGATTCCCTTCATGACTCCCCATATTAAGATGAAATGGCTGCTATTATTTGCCTCCCGTTTTTACATTTAAACTATTTCAGTGATTTAAGTACAGCTATCCCTCAGTACCCCCAGGGATCGGTTCCAAGACATCCACAGACACCAACATTCACCTGCTCTAGTTCCCTGTGTAAATGGTATACCCTGTGCATACAGTCCTCAGTCACATTCCCTGCTTTAAATCATCTCCAGATCATAAATTACCTAAAGAGAACGAAATGCTATGTAAACTGTCTTTGTATGCCATCAGCTAGGAGATAAAGAGCAAGTTCTATGTGTGCTCAGGGCAGAGGCAGGTGTTTTTTTTAAACAATGTTTTTAAGAATTTCATACAATAGTTGGATCTTAATTTTCCCTCCCCCCCCCAGCTCCAGCTCCCTCCCCCAACCCCCCCCCAACCCACCCAACTTCAAGGTCCCTCTCTCTCTTGAAAACAAACAAAAACAACAACCAATCACGGAATCAGAACTGCGTTGGCTGACTCCTCCTGAGCATGGCGCCTGCTCTGGAGTGTGGCTGATCTACCCGGGGTCACTCCATTGAAGAAAACTGAGTTTTCCGCTCAGAGTGGCTGTCAATTGTGAATAGCTTCTGGGCGAGGGGGTGGGATGTCATGCCCTTCCTTTGTGCTGGGATGTGGACTGGCTTGATCTTGCGTGAGTGACCACAGTTGCTGTGAGTTCCTCAATGGTCCCTGAGTCCTGGGGTCAGGTTATTGATGTTTCATTTGTGGTTGAGCACTTGCAGGCGATTGGAACGAAACCACCTTAGCTTTTCTGAGTTTCGCAATCTCCACTCGGTGAAAACTCACTTCCCGCCACCCTGATTCAGGCCCATTACAGTTGTGGACAGAGGTGGGTGCGGTGCGGCCGGGCACTGGGCGCCTAGGGAGGATGACTAACTGTGTTCCTTGCGCCCTGCAGGTGGTGATCGAGTCGGACCTGTATGCACCAAGGCCTCTAGAGCTGCTGCCTCAACGGTGCGAGCGACCGCAAACCAGTGACCGTAGGTTTGGCAGGCTGCAAACTGCCCGGCCACCAGGGACGCATCCCACCAAAACCCCCATCAGACCTGGTATGTGAGGGGACCTACGGGCCAGTGAAGTTCCACCAAAAGTGCGGTGACTTGTATGTGTCCTGTCCTGTGGTCCTTCCAGGCAGGCTGATTGAGCATTCAGCTTTCAAAACAAACACGCAAAACAAAACAAACAAACAAACCAAAAACCTGTTTGCATTGAGAAAGCACCTGCTGTTGGGTCTCACCTACGGAGGCGGGTCCACGAACACAGCGCTGCCTCCCTGGGCGCAGTGTGAGTGAGATGATCAGTTAAAGGCCCTGGAATCATGCCCAGGACCATAACCACAGCCATAACAACCACATTGTATCATTTTTTCATTTGAATGACTTAATAATCCATAAAAAGAATTTAGGGGCAAACCGATTTGAAATCTGGAAACAGTAATGCTACCTTGGATATCATATTTCTGAAATGGTTTCCACCCTAAGCCGTAACATAGGATTCAACTTCTAGTCCTCTGAAGTTGCCAATAGTATTTTCTCTTTAACTGATAGTCTAGGCTTTTTTTCTGTTGTATCAACAACCTAAAGTTACTCATGTTTTAATTCCAATAACACATAGTTAAGAATGGTGGCTTACACTTGTAACCTCGGCACTTGAGAGGCTGAGGCAGGAGGATTGTCATGAGTTCACGGTCAGCCTGGACTTGAGGAGGAGATCCTACCACAAAAACTAGGAGCTGGGAAGACAGCTCAGTTGATAAAGTATTTATGACACAAATACTAGGGCCTGGGTCTAATCTCCTGAACCCACACAGTGGGGTGTGCAGCGTGAGTGTAACCCAGTGCTGAGGAGCCGGAGGCAGGAGAACCAACCCCAAGGCTCCCTGGCCAGTCTAATAGGCAAGCCTCAGATCTCAGTGAAAGACTGTCTCAAAAACAATATGGATGACATCTATGGTTAACTTCTGGCTTCCACATGTCCCCCTTCATTTCATGCATCCACATACACTAATATGAACACACATCGGTACGTACGTACACACACACACACACACACACACACACACACACACACAAATCCAAAATGTTGTCAAAGCTCCTGGTGTTAACAGTTTTGTGTTTTACAGGAACTAAGACTCTATTGACTATGTATGGTCTTTCACTCATCTTTTCCCATTCCATGCCCCTCCTTTGTGGGTGTTTTGTTCCAAGTTTTGTTGTGGTTGTTGTTTTAATTGTTGCTTTTCTTAGGTGTCATAATAGGTTTCTTTGGTCTCCCCCGGCACTCATGATGGACAGTACAAGAACACATAAACCAAACTGCATTCTCAGTTAAGATCGATTGCATGCATGTAAATAGAATTGAAGCATTAGGAAGGCCACAATCTGCCTTGCAAATTAAGAGGAGATAGATTTTTCTCTGTGTCTATGTATAGGTGAGTGGGTGGGTGCGTGTGTGTGGAAAGAGAAAAATAGGCAGAATATTCCTCTTTGCTCCAAAAATCATAAAGTGAATTTAGAAGCCATACTGCTTGAATTACTGTGTACACAAGAATCAGCTCGGGGCCTTTTCCTGATGAAGAGTTTAATTCAGAGGGATGCTAGACCACCTATGAATCCCAAGGTTTCCTTTGTGACCTGCTCCCAGATGGTGCTGTTCTTGCAGCTACAGGGTCAACAGACTAAGTTTTAGAGAGAAATTACTGCAGTGAGTTTCAAAGTGGGGTCCCAGAAGCAGCACCTGGAAATATGCTGGAAAGGTACATTTTATTTGACTAGAAATTCCAGGGTTAAGGCATATCACAATCTGTGTTTTACACACACACACACACACACACACACACACACACACACACACACATATTTGACCTCTGCTGTCACGCTTCCAGACTCTTGATGTTATGGTCAGTGCCTCTTCCCCCAACTGTCTAGTTTTAGAGGTCACTTTTACAGTCTTTAAGAGACAGTATTTTGTAGTGTAGCCCAAGCTGACCTCAAACTCATGATCCTCCTGCCTCAGCATCCCAAGAGCCAGAATTACAAATGCACTGCCATGTGTGGCTGCTTTCACAACTTTGTAGGTAGTTGATGTCATCTTGTACTGCCCAAGTCAGTCTTGGATTCTGAAAGACAAGAGTGGTAAGTTATGAAATGGAGCGTCTGCCCGACACGTGACAGTCAGCTCATGCAGGGGTGTGCTAGTCAGGTTCGGATGGGAAAAAAATAGATTCAGCTGGGCATTGATTCAATTCCCTCAGTGCCTCCAATCGGATAGATTCCAGAATGGGTAGGAGGGAGTGTTGCTGAGCCGAAGCCAAACCCTGGTGCTCTCCAAGGAAAGGCTAGGCACCAGCCCATGGGGATGAGTTCTTACTTCCTCCCGTCAATTTGCTGCATGTCTCCGGGGACCTCAGGTCTGGGGGCCTTGCTCTTTCTCTGAACTGTAGGATAAGGTCTTGGATGCTACAGATTTCTCAGGCAGCGGACAGGTGAGGAAACTTGGAGATCACGGGGATGCTGTGGGTAGACCTAACTAAGACGCTCACCATAAGGTCTTAGATGCTGGAAAGAGACAGCCCACCCCACCCCCCACCCCCCAGGCTTGGGAAACTGTAGGACTTTTTCCTGGACATGACCAGCTTATCTGAACAAGCTACAAGGTGTGACCTTTTATCAGGAATGACTGCCCAGCTTTCCAGAAAGTCTCTGATTTCTTCCCTAATACTTCTGTGTCCTCTCCACCCACTGTATACACTAACCTGACAGGGTCACCCCCCAGAGAGCTCTTGGCTTGACACTTTTGTAACCTACCTCAGGCTCCCCAGACTCAGACCCCAACACCTCACGTCTGTAGACAATGCCAGTGAAGGGCCTCCGCCCCCAAGTCCTCTCTACACAGCTCCCAGAATGCCCTCCTAAGACGGGTAGCCTCCTCTGTCATCTTTTTTAACATTGTTATCTCTTCCCTCCCACCTGTCCTCCACGCCATGATGACATCTCACAGCCACCTCCTGTCCTTACCGTTCTGTAAGGTAGAACAGCCCTGAGCTGCAGGGTAAATCCCTGATGGCCCATTCCATTATGCTTCCCTGAACCTTCACTGATGTTCTTTCTGCGGGTTCTCCCTGTGTGCAAAACTCCGGCTCCTCCTGAGTTGGGATTTTATGCTGTGCCCTGATCAAGCTTCCCCGGGCCTACAAGAGGTCTCACACTTCCTGAAGCTGGGATAGAACACCATGGCCACGGCAACTTAACAAGGAAGGGTTCACTTGGGGTTTACAAGTCCAGAGGGCGAGTGACCATGACAAGGATGCATGGAGCAGACAGCAGACATGGCGGCTGGAACGGCAGCTGAGAGCTCACTTCTCCAGCTGCAAACAAGAAACAGAGAGAGTGAACTTGAAATGGCGCAGGTCTTTAAACTCTCGAGGCCTGCCCCCAATGATATACTTCTTCCAGCACGCTCACATCTTCTAAGCCTGCACAGGTGGGCGTACCCACTGGGGACTGAGTGTTGAGATGCCTGAGCATATAGGGAACGTCTCATTCCACCATCCTGTCTGCCTTCAGGTTAATGGTTATGTATCACCATTAACCTTGGTTTCCCCAACTAGAATATGCCAATGATCAGGGTCCTCCCCACTTAAGGTGACAGTGAGGACTAGATGAGATGTAGCTGTCTCCAGATCAGGCACAACTGGTTCCAGGACCCAATTAAGATGTCAAACTCCACAATGCTCAACTCCCTATGTAAAATGGCACAGTGACTGCATATAACTTACACACATCTGTCTTTATGTCTACTTCCAATCATTTGCAGATGGTTACTTAAACACCTCACATGACACAAATATTACAAAAGCAGTAGTTACTGTATTGATTAGGCCAGGGCAACGAGGAAAATAAGTACTTGTTCAGTACAAGGTCACTTTTTCTTGTTTGGTTTTGATTTTTAAAACAGGGTCTCATGATCCAAGGAGCCTCGGACTCACTTTGCTTTGGACCCTAGCCTATTCTCCCGTCTCGGCTTCCCAGTGTTGGGATTACATGTATGTGTTAGCATGCTTTGCTACACAAATGCAATCTCACCGTTATTGTTGTTGTCGCCGTGCTGGGGATGGAAGGCACCCTCTTTCCCATGCTGGGCAAGCCGTCTTTATGGCTGGACTACGTCCCCAGCTCCACAGACGCAATACTTTGAAGCACCTTTTAGCCGTGAATGTGGGGCCTCCGGGTAGTGAGGCGGCCCACCTTTGTGCAGTTCATGCTCACCACATCCCTGGCGCACTGCGAAAGGGAGCCGCTGTTGCTGTTTCCTCAAGGGCACCACTCGCTCTGGTCTGACCTTGGCAGTGTTAATGGGATTTTCCTAGACCCGCTGAAGTTAGTAGCGCGTGCTTTTGTGTAAAGTCATAGGAAAAGGGATTCATGAATTCACAGGCAACTCCCGGAGCAGCTTCCTTGCTGTAGCCAGCACCACTGGCAGGCAGCGTCTGCAGGGAACAGCAGCCTCTGCCGCAAAGCAAAGCTCGGAAAACAGCAGACTTAGCTGCAACCCAGTCAATCAACCAGTCAATTGGTTCCCATTTAACTAGTTAGTTCCCATTTACCTAGTTTCCAACCCAGCAAGCCATAGACCACCATTTAAACTCAGTTACTGTGATTAAATGCTGTTTGCTTGGTCTTTGGGCATCTGAGCTAATGCTGTCTACAAAATTTACAGATCTACAGTATCACATGGGTTTCTGGCTTCCAAACTCAGGCCATGAGGTCTGCGTGGCAGGTGCTTTTACCAACTGAGCCATCTCCCAGATCCTAAGATGTTTTTATATAGGCATGTGCATGATGAAATTAGGAAAGAGAGCATGAGAGGGAGAGAAGAGATGGCGGGGGGGGTAAGAAAATAAATGTGAGATGGAAGCAGACAAGACTGGGATGAGAGAGGGAAGGAGACCAGAGGGAGAGAGAGAGGACCGTGAGAACAAAGCAATGCCTAAAATACCGCGGGACCCGTGAGAATGAAGTATGCACGAAAGGGGATGATAACGGAACTCATTCCTTGAACTGATTTCTTGTGAGCTGAGGTCTTAGGGAAGGAGGAAGTGCTGAGGCCACGTTCTCTGAGCACCCACTGCCTGCAGGCACAGAGCCGAATGCTCTCTTTTAATTGACTTAATTTTTCCCCCAGCAGTTTGAGAGTCACAGCAAAAAGTGAGCTGAAAGTTACACAGATTTCCTGGATCTGCCTTCTGCCTGCACATGGGCTGACTCCTCCACTCTGAGCATCCCCACCGCCATGGCATGCTTGTCTGTTGAACTACATGGACCTGAGTTCTGGCTTCCTGGAAGAGTGGCAGGGGTGGGGGGGACCCCACTAGGCAGTCAGCATTGCGTGGCCAGCACTGCCCTGCTTTGCTACTTGCTATGGAGGCCCTGAGGAAGTCCCTCTGTGACTGGATGGCTAGCGAGATAACTGATTCAGAAGCAGAGGGAGGCAGAACACAGAGTCCAACTGAGTAATGCCTCTTCTGTTCAATTTCACAGTGGGGATTTCTGAACCCAAAGCTTCGAATCTGTGTGGGAGTCGAGCATATGGAAAATCATTGGTAAGTAAAATAAGCCAGATTCGTTGTATCGGCGGTGCTTGTACCGTCTTGAAATGTCTCACTGGTGCCAGAAAGGGAGCCGGAGTCCTTTGCCCTGGGCTGAGAATCATTGGGAAAGCAGCCCCGGCCCTGTGGTTCTTTGCTCCTGGAACTAGCCATTGGCGCCACTCTGTGTGCTTAGGACACACCACCCGGCTGCTTCTCTTTCTCAACAGGAACTCAGTTCACATGCAAACAGAAGCTGTGGCTTGCTAGCATCTCAAGCATGGGGGAAGAACTGGTAGGTCTGGCCTGACAGCAATGCCTGACTAATTCCCAGGTGCAGCTCTGGGGTAGAGTGATATAAAGTTCCCCAGCACGGAGGGGGGCTCCAGCACCACCCAAGCACAGAACAGCAGTGTCTCAGTCAACCTGGCTGCTATCACATACCATAGGCTAGGGCACTGAAATGTGCCAACTTTTAGAGACTGGGGAATCCAAATCCAGGTGACAGCTGATTTGCTGTCTGGAGAGGGTCTTCTTCTTGCCTTGCAGGTGCATGACTCATGCTAAATGTTTTCTGTGCATACAAATGGAGGCATTGCTGAAGTCTCTTTCTTCTTCTGAGGGCACTAATCTTATCATAGATGTTCCACTCTCAATATCCTCCTCATCTTAACCTAGTTACTGCCCAGAGGCTCCACCTCCAAACACCATCACGATAGAGAGTAGATAGGGCCTTAACAGATGAGTTTGAGTCAGGTACAAACCCTCAATCCATAACCACCAGTCATGTGAGGGCAGGGTGCTTCTCAGAGCATCTCTTACAGGCCAGGTTCACTGGGAGTTGAGGACTGAGGCATAAGATGTATATTAGGCATTGATACCCGTCTTGAGAGTAGAGAGGCAGCTTGTGTGGAGGGAGCAACTGAACCATGATCCAGGATTAGCACCTTCAAGTGTAGGATCTAGGGTGAGTTACCTACACAGATGGGTCTCAACTGGGCCCAAATGGCTCAACCTTTTGTCTTCCTTCCTGGCTCCATCAGGGTGTGTGGGCTGTCCCAGCAAGCATGTGACTCTGGGCAAGGTGGTCCTCAGCAGCAGAGAGATACTTGCCTACCCTCTGCCCACCCTGAAGCTGAACAGTTTCTTAAAGAGGGATTGGGGGCATGTGTAGCAGGAATCTCAAAAGTTCTTATTAATAAAATCAAACCCGAGGCAAGTTATTGGGGTCAAAGCTGGTAGATCAGAGAGACAGAATAAGCCACAGCTATCTCACCTTGCCGGATCCTCAGCTGGTCTTGTCTCCTCAGACTGGAGGCCTCTGAGTCCTCATCTGGAATGGGTCTCAGCTGAACTGCTGCTGGAAAGCCTGAAGCTTAACCAGCCACATGCTTAACCAGCCAAATGCCTAACCAGCCAAATGCCTCTAGTTTCTTGCCCTCACGCCTTATATACCTTTCTGCTTTCTACCACCACTCCCTGGGATTAAAGGCTGGCTTTCTGGGATTAAAGGTGTGAGTCACTATGCTTGGCTATTTCCAATGTGGCCTTGAACTCACAGAGATCCAGAGGGATTTCTATCTCTGGAATGCTAGGATTAAAGGTGTGAGTGCCACCATTTTCTAGCCTTTGTATCTAGTGGCTGTCTGTTCTCTGACCCCAGATAAATTTATTAGAGTACACAATATTTTGGTGAACACAATACCACCACAGGCATGTCTCCAGATTTATCTCCTCTTCTCCTTTGTAGTCTTCTAGGGATGGGTGTGGGGTTCCCTTTCACTTAACGGAGTCAAGGTCGCATGGAGGTGAGAACATCTCCGATATCTAGGCCCTTGCAGCAGCTACTATTCAACATGAAGACTAGGAGAGATGCCAGAAGCTAACTGGGCCAGCCCCTCATCCTTATGGACCAAATTAGACAAGTTAGGTCATTGTATTGGAAAAACTATACAAAGGACGGGGATAGCGGAAACTGTTGTCAAGGAAGTCCCCTTTCCAAACTCAGACTCAGCAAATAGTGTGGCGAGGCAGCTGGCAGAGGGAAGGAAGACAGTCTTGAGAGGTGCTGAGCTGAGAAACAGTCAAGGTTAAGGAGAAAAAGAGTGTCTAGTAGGCTGCGATTCCTGCGCCCAGGCCTCAGGGTAGGCTTAGATGATATGCAGCTGTAGCAAGGGACCAGAGAAAGCTGGGAGAGTGAAGGGTGGGGAGGAAGATGAAGAGGCGGAGCAGCATGTCCACGGGCCTGAGAAGAGAAGAGCTATGCCCCATCCATCGGATGCTCACTGTCCCGGGCAGGAGAGAGACCCAGAGCCTGCCCCCATCTAAGCCTGAATCAGTGCTGACGTGGAGGAGATGGGACTGAGGAAGATGGGGAGGGGTGGGGACCAGGCTCTCCTGCCGGAGCTCAGGAGCTGTGGGCTCATGTTAGCTGAGCATTGATGTGATGGGAGGAACAGCTAGGGAGAGGCCGCACAGTGGTACGGTAACTCTGCCCTCGGCCTTCCCCGCCCCGGGAGAGAGGTGGTAAATAATGATGTCTTTGACCTGGAATTGTTCCAGAGACTGGAAATGTGGTGACCTGACACTTTGATGCGGCTTGGAACAGGAGAACAAAGCGTAGGGTATGCCCACTGATGAAGCAACCCCTGGACTTAGCCCTGATTAGGTCATCAGCTAATTGTCGGTTCAGGACAGGGCCGTTGGAAGGGAGCTCAGTCCCAGACTCTTCCACTTGTCGTTGCAACCTCTCTAGGGACCAGGACAGTAACTAGAGAACTAAAGGAAAAAGAAAAAGTGAGAAGGCACAATTTGTCACATTGTCTGTTTAGTGCTCTGGGGACACTGAGACAGAGAAAGGTGAACATGGCCAGGAGCCTCAGGGTGAAAGTGAGCTTGAAAGGCTGATAGAAATGAGGCCCTGATCCAGACAAGTATAAAGACGCAGAGCTGTGGGCCAGCAGTAGACAAGGCAGGAAGCCGGCTCAACGTGGACCAGGATCTGCTGACTCGTACAGTCCTAAAAGGCCAAGCTGCAGGTCAGCCCTGCAAGACCTCAAGGAGAAGGATGCAGAATTGGCCTGAGTCTTCCACGCTGAGGGGTTGGGATGGGGACTCCTGACGAGTAGGACCTGGAGAGTGTAGTGGACCTGGGCACAAACAAGGTCTGAGTAGACCGTCCTTTGAAAAGTACAGAAAGGCTAGTGCTGGTGTGGGCAGGATGGTTGAAGAAAGCCCCTACAGGACTGACGATCAGACACCAGCAGAGGAGGTGGAAGGGCGACAGATCCTTTGGAAGATTGAATGACTCTCTCTAGGCGTTGTCTCTAGGCCAGTGGTTCTTAAAGCAGAGTCCCAGAACCAACAGTTCCACAGACTTTGTTCAGTTCAGCGGCTCAGGCAACGTCCAGCCTGCTCAATCAGATACCGTGTGGTCCTGGCACTAACCTCAGAAGGCCTCCAGCATGTCTGATGCTGACTGAGGGTGGGCAGTTGTCCGGGTTAGGGGTGGCACCTCCGGACAGCCCTCTTACAAATGGTTCCAGTAAGTGCCGGAGTGGGAATGCGGCACCATCCTCAACTCGTTCCCCACTCCCTTAAAACGCAGATTTCTCCAGTGGCCCGCATCTCAGTGAAAACTCCAGCTGTGGTGGAGATGACAGCCAAGGGCTCGGAAAAAGGAGCTGTTCCGGGAAGAGGGTAAGCGTTGTGCCTTCCACGCTGCCTGCGTGGCTCTCCGCCCATCCCAGTCATGCAGGAGGGCAGCAGGCGGCCAGCATTTCTCACACTTAATATACCCCCCCCAAAAAAAAAACCCATGCCAGCTGTAAATGACCTTGTAATGAGGCCTACACACATGTGTCCAGCTGTAGACACATCAATCGCTTGCCTAGGATTAAGCTGGAGTACTTTTCATGGCTTCCACTTCATTAACACTGCTTTCGGGGCTTTGTTTAATTAGATGAATGTAATGAGGAGCCATATGCAGAACCTCCATGGATGGTGTCACAAATGCCTTGTGAGTTCTTTTAGGAACTCTCACCCACAGGTACAGAAATGACTCAAATAGTTTTCAGGCTGAGAATGCAGCTCTCCGGTCCACCTCCACTGCTGCAAAAACAATAAAGGCCGGGTTTGAAAACAAACCATACCCATGGCCCCTGTTAATTCCGTCTGGTAAAGAGCCAGCCTAGGGTAGCAGGAAGGTTATTCCCGCAGCACCCAAAGGCCTTCAGTGCAGGAAGACAGCCAGAGTGTGCAACTGAACATGGACTCTTATGTCTCAATAACTGCCTTCCACACTGTAGGTCATGGCAAGGGGTAAAGGTGGTGATGAAAAACTGAAAGCTTTGGACTCACATCTGCTCTCTAGCTTGGCCCTTGTACTCACTCTGACTTTGGGGAAATTATTCTCATCTACTTAGAAACAGAGAGGCTAGGTAAATAGCTCAGTGATTAAGGGTAGGTACTGCTCCTGTAGAGAACCCAAGTTTGATTGTTAGCACCCAGGCCAGGCTGCTCATAACCACTTGGAAATTCAGCTCCAAGGGTGTCCGATGCCTCTGGCCTCCAAAAACATCCCCACTCATGTGTACACAGAAGCACATACAAACATGCATACATACAGTTAAAATAATACAGTAAATCTTTTTTAAAAACAGTTGTACATGATGCTGCATGCCTGCAACCCTGATATTTGAGAGGTAGAGATAAAGGGCCAAGAGTTTAAGGCCAACTTAAGGTACTCAGTGAGGCCTTGTCTACAAACAAAAATGCACATACACAAGCAAGATAAAAGTGGCTCTCATGGAGATTAGGTGAAATCATATGCAGAGCCAGATATGATGATGCATGCCTATAATCCCAGCACTCAGGAGGCAGCGGCAAGAGTTCAAGGCCATGCCTAGGCTACATATCAAGGTCATGTTTCAAAACATAAAAAAAAAAGAAAGGAAAGAAGGAATTAGGAAGAAGGGAGGGAGGGAGGGAGGAGGAGGGAGGGAGGGAGGGAGGAAGGAAAGAAAGAAAGAAAGAAAGAAAGAAAGAAAGAAAGAAAGAAAGAAAGAAAGAAAGAAAGAAAGAAAGAAAGTTAGTTTATTTGGTTTACACTTCCACATTGTCATCCACCACTGAAGGAAGTCAAGACAGGAACTCAAGCAGAGTTGAAATCTGGAGGCAGGAGCTGATGCAGAGGCCATGGAAGGGTGCTGCTTACTGGCTTGCTCATCATAGCTTGCTCAGCCTGCTTTCTTATAGAACCCAGGACCACCAGCCCAGGGATGGCACCAACCACAATAAACTGCTCCCCTCCCCCATCAATCACTAATTAAGAAAAATGCACCACAGTCAGATCTTATGGAGTCATGTTCTCAATTAAGGTTCCTTCCTTTCTAATGACTCTAGCTTGTGTCAAGTTGACATAAAACTAGCCAGCATAGAGAGTTTAACTCAAACTGCTAACACTTTTTGAGAAACTTCTAATTTTAAACTTTTAAGAGACTGGGAAACAGCATGTTTGGTGAGATGCTCAGGACACATATGAAGGGACGCAGGCTGAAACAACATATTAACCCATTTTCTTTTGTTAATTCCAAAATACTTACAGACTGGTACATTATAAAGAATAGAGGTTACTTTGGGTATGATCTAATGCCAATAGACTGCGCCCAAAGATGAACTCTCTGTGGACAGAGGACAGAGGTTGTACAGGACATTTACACAACCAGAGTTAGGAAAACGTATAAGAGATATATTCAAACTGGATTTTATGGCAGACTTGGGTTATACTCTATTAACCCAAGAATCATTTAACCCATTCATGAGGCAAAACCCTAATCTAAAAGACCCTACCCTGATCTTCCTTTTATTTTGGGTGCCAGGACTAGAACCCAGGCTTGCATAAATGTGGCAAATATTCCTGCAGCCCTGGTTTGATTTTTGAGGCAGGGTCTTACTGTATCATCCAGGCTAGCCTAGAACTTGAGATCTCCTGCTTCTGCCTCCCAAGTGCTGAGAATACAAGTGTGATCCCGGGTCCTTTCTCTTAATATCTCAAAATGGAGATGAGATTTCAAGATAAGTTGTAGAAAAGCAGCCACAAAAATCAAACCAAGGCAAATATTAATCAAGGGAAGTAAAGCCATAGGAGTTAGGGGGGAACCCACAGGATGGAGCACTTCTGCATGTCAGAATTCCCCTGGAAAGAATTGTGAAAACCAAGTTATGTGCCATTTGGTGCATTGGGATTTAACCAGGGAAAAGTTGTTTGTGTGTTTTAACTCACTGGGCTTGGATTTCATTCTGGCTAGCAAATTTTTCTGAGGGACAGTAGCTGTTGCAGACTGCTCAGGCAGACCAGGAGGACTACACCACGCCTTGACAGAAGTGGAGCTTTCCAGTCCACAGCACTGCAAGCCGCTTCTCTAAACCCAGTCACCCCTCCTCCCCCGCCACGCTGCCCATCCCTGTGCTGGAGACCAAATCCAGACCTCATGCCAGCTTGGCAAGCACTGTACCACTGAGCCACCCCCCCAGGCCTCGGGCATTCTCTGGGTTAGGGAAGCAATTCTCAAAACAAGAGGACAGGACCCCATATCCCATGAACCACTGTGCTCATGGTCTCCTCTTCTCACTCCATTAGAGATCCACCCCAGGGGGCATTCCTGTGAGTAGTCTACAGTGACCTTCCAGCTGTGGAGATCACAGTCATAGAATGGAGAAGGAGAGGAGAACTCTGGCTGGACATGCTTCTCAAAGTTACAAATTAAGTCTGGCTCAGTGCAGTATTCACCAGCCCCACCCCCCATCCCCTGCCCGCCTTTGGTTTATCGTTTAGATCCAGACACCTCAAGAAGATAGCAGAAGAGTACCCGACCCTTCCCCAGGGGGCCGAAGCCTCCCTGCCATTAACAGGCAGTGCTTCCTGTGGTGTCCCTGGCATCCTAAGAAAAATGTGGACCAGGCACAAGAAGAAGTCTGAATACGTGGGAGCCACCAACAGCGCCTTTGAAGCTGACTAAAGGTGACCTTTCTTGGGAGCCTTGCACTGGCCAAGGGTCACAGGAGAGAAGAGTTGAGGATTGGGACTGAGCCACCCTCCCTCTGCTGTTGCTAGTCCAAACACGTCACCCTCCCTCACACTCTGGCATAGGGCACGGGAAGTATCGAAGCAACGTCCCGGAAGGCGGGAGAGCCGTTTCCCAGAACTGCTAGAGCCATTGGTCTAAAGTCTTGTTGGGAGATCATAAAGGTTATACCCCTCTGTTTAGGAAAACTATGTCAAAAGCAAACCTCCCTGGCCCATTTGAAAGCCCTCCAAGGAAAACAGAAGGCAGTTGCTCTGTCTCCTTTGTGAGTTTTCCCAAAATGTATGATTTCCGGTGTAAATGTAAAAGCTTGGTTCCGAGGTACTCCGAACACAATGGTTCTTACTTCCCCCATTTCATGTCTTTTTCTCCTTGGTGAGATACGAAGCGCTTCATCTTTCCTTTGTCCTAATATCTGCTTAACAGCATCATCTCTCTGCTTTGCTAACCATGGGCATGGTGGCATGAATTCTCTGACGCGCGGTTTTTCTATAGAAAAGCACTTCAAACTGCAGCGTTAACTTTAGTGTCTTATATTTTGTGAAGCGGTGCAATCGACCAGCCTTGTCAACCCCGAGAGTGTTTTCCCATTTGTTGCCTCTTCCTACCATTGAAAAACCACTGTTAAGAAAACACTGTTGTTCCCAACTTTCAGGTCCCTGCTGGGACTGGGGTCCCTGGAAGTCATGTGACTCGACAGCAGGTTGTAGGACTGTCAGAGGGTCTTAGCTTCTCTCTAATAACTGAATTAAAGATGTTTTTAAATGGAGAGAAGAATCCAGTACAGGTGGAACTAAAAGGTGATTTGAATGACATACATCATTATGTATTAGATTAGTAAGATGGGTGAGAGCAGAGGATGGAAATCCCAGCTTCCCAAGAGGGTTAGGCAGGAGGACCACATGTTTGAGACACGCCTGAGCAGTTTAGCAAGACCCTGTCTCAAAAACCACACACACTGAGAGAGAGAGAGAGAGAGAGAGAGAGAGAGAGAGAGAGAGAGAGAGAATTTATGCATTAGATGAAACCAGAAGAAATTGCCATTTTTGTAGGTTGAAAACCATTTCCTGTGGCTCAAACTAATATTTACTCTCATTTAAAATGATGATATAAGAAACAATGGTAACCATAGCTCTCATTTGTTCGATGCCTACCCGCCCTGTGCCAGGCACAGTGCTGAGCCCTTCACATGAAGGCCTCTATTCTTTCTAACAACTAAGTTAGGTGAATTTGCCCACTGCACAGGAAATACCAATTCAAAAAGATTAAATGATTAGTTCGAATTCACCTAGCTTTCAATGTCCATGTTACATCTGCTCCTTCACACAAAGTAAGGAACAGGGAAGTACTGAAATCAGCAAAGAATCTCTACCTTGGTGGACTGGGAGAGGCTGCTGGAGACAGTGTGGAGGTGGAATCTGAGGTATCAGAGTGCAGAAACTGATGAGCGGTATCTGCTCGTGGAGTGATCGATAACACAGACTCTATACTTCTCATTTGTGGTTTAAATTCTGCCCCCGAAGTCTTATTTCCTAATTAAGAGGTTTAAATTAATCCAGTCCTCTTAACGAAAGCAGAAACACTGTGGTAAACTGACCCTACGATTGTGTTGAGAATCGCCAGGTCTTGGCACAAGGAAGAGTTGGAACAGTTTGGGTCTCAGACTTCCTCCTGCCTGGTGCTTTGTGGCCTCTGCTCTCCTGTTTCTGACCCTCTAAGTGAACCGTAAAAGGGCAGGGGTAGGTCAAAACCCGGGCTTCCAGGCTCTCACCCTGCTGACTCCTGCCCTTCAGCTCTGCTTTGGACTCTGGGCATCTGACCCTCATATCCAAACACAGTTTGGAAATCCAGGCTTCAAGTGCTTTGTCACCAAGGGGCCAGTCCCTGTGGCCGGTCCAGTGTTGTACACAATATTAAGTTGGAGTCCAGAACAAAGCTAGGGAAGAAACAGGTCATGGTCTCCGATGATTGCATTAATTTAACTTACAATGGATCTCTTAAATGTGTGTGTGTGGCACCTGCAGATTTATGTACAGACTGGGATTCTTATTTATCTTTAACTATTTCATGGTGAAGTGTTTGCCTCGTGTAGAGCATTTCAATTCAAATGGCCAATTCAAATCAAAATAAAGTCTGCCTTGTTTGTGACATTAATAAACTACTTGAAGAACGTATCTGAGGCTCCCTTATTCAATGAGGGAAGATTTGCACAGGGGAAAGACGTATGCATTTGGGCCTCACCGTTCCCTGAAATAAGAGGGAAATATGAAGCCAGTGTGTTCTTTTCATCCCGCGGCAATGTCTGGGTCTGATATTACAGGTCCTCCCCACCAGTCAGCACCAGGCCTCAGCTGGAGGCACTGGCTACAAGACCTGTTTTCCCAGGGCTTATCTTCCTCCATTGCTGTGACCTTTCAGTACCCACCACAAATTCCAGGGTCCCAGTGACAGCCCCCAGCCTGCTGGCTTCTCCCTTGGCCTGGAAAGATGCAGACTTCCTCCTCTGTACCCACCTCGTGCTCCTTGCCAGAGACTACCCCATGACTCACAGCACAGCCACTCACAGAAGGGTGCCAAGGCTGACTGCAGACTGCCGTCTGGCAATAACCAAGACCAGTGTCTGCCTGAACCAGAAGAGGATTTCCAGGACATGTAGGGTAATAAAATTGCCTCTGTTGGGACAGTGGCCAGTCCCATATTTCAGTTCTTACTCTGGAGATACCCCACCCCAGCCAGCACTAAGGTTGCCTGGAGCTGGCAGATGGGCAGTGGGTAGGCAAAGCAAGCCAGCCAAGCCTGATTTTGAAAAGGAATCTTGTGTCTCTGACACAAAGTTGGCAGAGCCAGAGGGATAAATGAGGAGGAAGAACACAGGCAAAGATGAGCCTCTGGAGGGTTAGAATTTGCATTCCATCTCAAATTGTTCACCAGAATGCCATCCTCCACCAAGAAGTTCAGGAAGTCCCCACAAGTGTATCCCTGTCTCTCTCAAAGGACAAGAAGACTGCTCTGAAGATCAGCCATACACCTGGCCATTTGATTTGTCAATGGGACCCGGGACAAGGTTCATATCTACCAATACCCTTCATTGGGAAGGAGCAGGAAAGTAGAGAAACAGCAGCAGTGGGAACTTGACCCCAGCTCAGTCATGGACGGGGTGGCTAAGCCTATCCCGGCTGCACTCCTGGTCCTTGTTGGGGTCTGCAGAAGATCCAAGCTGAGAGGCTCTTATAACCGTGTCCAAGTCTCTCCCCACGTCCCCCAGACTTCTAGGCCCAAGGCAAGTGCTCTTTCTGGGATACCACATACCATACCTCACCCCTCCGGTTTTCTTCAGTATTAGGATTTAATCCAGGGTCCTCGAGCACCGGGCAGGGACTCCATTGCTGGGCCACAGACCCAGCCCTCCCCTGTCTCATTTTTAAAGCTTATTTGAATCAAGTTCTCGCTAAGTTGTATAGACTGGCCCCAAACTTGCAGTCCTCTTTCCACTGGGCTCCCAGACGGCTGGGATTATGGCAGGGATCACTGTGTTGAGCTCTGGGCCAGCCCCTGGAGCACATTTGCCATGAGGTGAATTCCCTTGTCCCCAGGTGCCTGAGGCGTTGTGTCAACCTGAAGAAGCCTACATTTTCCAGTAGGGCAGGTGGTCCGAATCCTGCCTGACCCCAGATAGGCAGGTTTCCCTGGAGGGCTGAGGGAATGCTGACCCATATCTGGGATCTAACTACAGAGAAATAAATTGAGTGTCCTATTCAACCACCTGAGTTCCTGGCAAGGGCCCAGCTCAGTGTCGTGCTATTTTGCTCAGGTCACACACCACTGTGCTAAGCATGCTCTCCAGTCAGGAAATGGAGGGGCTGGGCCAAGGGTTGGGGGAGCATCAGGAGTTCAGCAGCAGCTCTCACTAAACAAGACACAGCTATTTGTAATATACTAGATTCTGCAGATAAATGCTCCAAGAACAAGCTTGTTCCCCGGATGCAGCCTGTAGATAAAGACAAGAGGCAGCATAAACTAATGCAAATTGTTCTTGGTACCACCCAGGACTAGTTCAGACCAACCTAATCAGTGAGGGCAAGCTTGTTATCAGTGTCTCTGTTGTCCCCTCTGCTCACCAACTTCCCATAAACACACACACATACACACACATAAAGACACACACACATACATACACACACATAAAGACACACACACATACACACACATAAAGACACACACACATACACACACATAAAGACACACACATACACACACCACACATCACACACACATACACACATAAACACACACACATATACACACATAAAGACACACACACACATACACCACACATCACACACACATACACACATAAACACACACACATATACACACATAAAGACACACACACATACACCACACATCACACACACACACACACACACACACACACACACACACACCCTCTCTGTTCCCTTCCTTGCTTTCCTCACACACTACACCTTGACCTCTAGAAGGGCCTAAGACCCCAGTGCCCCCTGGCCACCCAGGATTCTCATCTCCTCCACCCAAAGCCTCTGGTCTTGAGTACCCCATGCTCTGCACTTCCAACTGGCAGAAACCCTGACAATGAGAACTTGGGTCATTGTGGAACCTCATGAAGACTTCTGAGTTCACTTTCTTCGTTGGTTGAAAAGAAAATGTCCTGCCTTCCTCCATGTCCCAGAAATGATTACACAAAATCACGTGTGCCAGTGTGTAGCTGATGTGTATTGGAATGGCTGCTCAAGTGAGAATACTGGAGAACTTCCACACTACTTAAAAATGCCTAGGGCTAACCTGAGCCTTCGTCCCATTTTGTCTCTGGCTACCGGGCCCCTCCCTTGGGGTTCCCACCAACTTTTCTATGGACGGTCATCATGGCCAGTGCCCCGTATGTCGGCGGGATTGGAGGCTCAGAACCCACTTAGTGTTATGAGCAGTATTCATCCTCATCCGTCACTTTTGCAGGCTCTGCCAGACTGTCCTCCTGGAGCAATGCATTAGAATGTGCCTGTCTTACAGGCTGAAGTCTAGACCACACAAGTGTGAAGTGGACCAGGGTATGAAGGACTTCCCCTTTCCACTGCTGCAGGCCATGCAGACCTTACAGAAGGTGATTGCAGGGTGGAGCTGAGACTGTCTTCGGGACTAGAAAGTAGTATTTTAGAGTCTTTGCCTTTACAGTGTGACACTCTTCAGAAGCAAATGTCCTCTACAAAGAAGACAGGAAACTGGTGGCAGGGTCCCCCCATTCAGCCCAATAGCTATGGACCCCTGGCAGGGTAGAAACTTCGGACAAGCGCCTGACTTGGGGCAAGAAGCCTCATGCTGAGACCCCACCTCACTTTTGTGGAACTGAAACAGTTTTCCTGATGCTCGAGTTTCCTTGGGTCTCTATTTGGCCTCATCTATGCATGTGCATTAAATTACCTGCCCGATCTACCTCACAGGCTGATGAAAACTCAACAAAGCCCAGGCCTAACCGGGCTTGGGAAATTGTGAATTGCGTTAACATATGGTGTTGTGATAATCCGCCCCATTCAGAAGAAGCAGAGCTGGGTGGGGAGAGGTGACTCAGGCAACAAGGCAGGCGTGAGGACTGAACGCCAGGCAGGGACTGAAATAGAATCATTTCCTGAGCCCAGGGCCCGGGGTTCTCAGAAGATGGGGAGCAGGGGAGGGACTCCAGGCTGGCTGAACCCAAGGCTCCCCACTTCCCACCTGTAGCATCTGGGCTGATCCTGCAGCCCCAGGTGGCGACACACTGCACCAGGTCAGTACAGGCCAGTGACCCCTGGCTCACAAGCAAGGCGTGGGTGGTGACTACTCTTTTGAATTCAAAAGATTCTACGTGCTGCCAACTGCTGCCCTTGGCCTCTTGCCTGAATTCCCTGCCAGCAAAATTAGCCTCAGCTGAAACCTACAAAGTGCGTTGGCTCAGGAGACCACAGGCCCTGCCTGTGTGCTCCAACCCAGAGGAAGGAGGCCAAGCCCTGCTCATTCAGCCCCACGAGGCTTCAAGGCAGAGTCCAGGCCCCTCAGGATGGAAGTACTACTGAGGGACCAGGTCTGGTGGCAAGCTTGTCCAGTTGAGTATAAGCAGGCAGGGGTTGTGGCTTCACAGACAAGCACTCCTGTACCACATTCCTGCTCTTCACTCAGGCCAAGGAAACAGTGACCTCACCAGGAAAGCAGGCCACGTCGTCTCACACACAGGTCCCACAAATCCAGGAGACTTCTGTACCATGAAAACTGCCCCCCCAAGAGCCCTTGCTTGCGGAATAGTGGGTACAGTGTGGAGGCGGAGAGGGGGAGCCCTCTCATCTAAAGAGACCTCCCCATATCTCTCATCTAAAGAGACCTCCCCATATGCCTCAGGGGT
Organism: Peromyscus leucopus; assembly: GCF_004664715.2. NCBI lineage: Eukaryota > Metazoa > Chordata > Mammalia > Rodentia > Cricetidae > Peromyscus > Peromyscus leucopus. Next base: position 138,946,665 of record NC_051067.1, read on the forward strand.
AGAAGGATGCTTTCACCCCCAAGGTCCTGCCCTCTTGCCACCAGAAGGAAGTTGAAGCTGCTTGTCGTCATCTTGGTTCTCTAGGGCCTGGCTAGCTCCTGGGCAGGCTGCTCTGCAGCTGCGGGGAGCTGGACGCGGTTGTGAAACACTTCCCCATCTGTGACTTGCTCTTCGCTGGGATGTGGCTAGAGCTCAGGGGAAGCAGGGAGCTGGGAAGAGGAGGGATGCTGCCTGTGCTGGCTACTCAGTCTCTGTTCTCCCAGTCCAAACAGGAGCGTAAAAAGCTCTCCTTAGTCCCTGAACTGGGTGACAAGGCCCGGATACATACAACCTGAGGCCTCGTATCAGGATGGACCCGAATCCTCAGGGGGACGCCACACATCTTTCTGTGCCCTCCACTCCGGGTTCAGCGGACTGGTGCATATAGAGACGGACACAGCTCCATTAACAGGAGCTGTGCACAGTCTGTATGTGCCAGGCTCTGAGCTAAGTGCTTGAAGTACTCAGCTTGCCATCTTCCTCCCAAGACAGTGGGATGGGCTTCTGTGGCCCCGACACAGGGTTAGAAGGATGGAGACTCCATGTCCCTGACTGGAGCCGCCGCTTCTTTTCGGAAAGAAAACGTTGCCTGTGCTCCAGGAGGCAGGAGGCCCAGGAAGGAGGCCAACGAGGGCCCCGAGCCAACCCGTTACTCAGCAGGTAAGCTGGTTGCGAAAGACAGCGGCTCAGTTGTCATCCCAACGTCCAGGGCAACAGCACAAACAGTGTGCATAACACAGGTCAGTGCCCTGGCCTCCCTGACATAGAAAGTCCCCCGTGGCCTGTGTGGTGAGAGGGGGCAGGGGCAGGGGAAGCAGGCAGGCCTCTTGACGATGTGAGAACATTCCTCCACCCAGGGACATTTCTAACCTCTGTGCTCTGCCTTGGGTAAATAAAACCACTGACCTAGTTCCCACCTGGGTGATTGTGTGTGTGTGTGTGTGTGTGTGTGTGTGTGTGTGTGTGTAGGGGGCAGGGGTGACCTCCAGGAGGAGAGGCCTCCTCCACCATGAAACCTGAATTTGTGACAAAGATTTCAGAAAGATGTCCCCCTCCACAATTTAATGCTGCTCTTTGCAGTGCAGGCCCTGCCTTCTTTTTGTCCCCTGAAGAGGACAAAAGTCAAAAGTCACCTTAAAGCAGTAGAATTTAGCAGTGTGAGAAGAGGAGATTGAATGAAAAAAGAAATAAAAAAAAAAGGAAGGGCGTGACTGCTCCTGGGTATGGTGGAGGAGAAGGTTTACTCTAGATAAAATGGAGACCAGAGCCAGAGCCAGGGACATCCGGGGGAGTCCAGAGTGGTCATGACCCTGAGCCCTGTGGAGGGGGGGAGAGGGGAGAAGGAGCCAGGTGCAGGGGCCAGGAGACCAAGGGTACAAAGAGGGCAGGTAACCACCATGGCTGGATTATATAGGGCAGAGCAGCCCAGCCCCTGGGCTGGGGGAGTTCAGGGGAGCAGGAGGGGCATGCCAACCAGAAGGGCCCTGTGACGGACGGACGGACGGACGGACGGGTGGGGACTGCGGGATGCTGGGAGAACCTGGAGGCCAAGGTCACTTTGATATGTTAAATAGGCTGTTGGTCTCAGGTTTGAAACCTAACATCTCAACCTTCTTGTTGATAATAAATAAATGATGAGGGGTGGTGTGCAATCTTCTATGACTACTTCCTCTTGACACTGGGGCATCACTGTTGAGGTGCCCAAGGAAGCTGGCATGCTGGCCACATCCGGGAAGAACACTCCCTTGCTGACCAGACTCTGCAGGACCTTCTGGGGCCAGGGACATGCAGGCAAACCGGTGGAGCAGTTCCTGAGCCTGGACCACCTGGGGCTGGCCACTTTGAGCCTGGACCACCTGGGGCTGGCCACTCTGAAGCTGTTCGCTGGGATGCAGATTTTGAGGGAATAGCTGCAGCTGGCTAGTTGCTGGAGCAGTCTGTAGTTGACTTGAAATCCACTGGGACAGATAGACTAGGGAAGGAAGTGGTTAAGGAGTTTAGGGGAAATTTTTCTTAGGTGCACATTCAAAACTTTCAGGTCCTGGCAATTTCAAGAGTGGCGTCCTGAGACCAGAGGAAGGTGGAGAGATCTCACCCTCAGGAATAGGCAGGAGGTGGGAAAACAGACTGTTGGTCAACAGGAGTACTTATTTGGAGTCTGTTTGACCTGTGAGAAGTGGGTCCAAGTCGATTCCTTAAACTTTACAAGAATTTTTTTTTTTAAACAACCTAATTCTTTTATTGATTCTTGGGGAATTTCACATCTTGCACCCCATTTCTCCTCATTTCCCAGTCCTTCCATGTCTGCCAGGTAAGATAAGCTGATTAGAAAGGACTCCAATAAAAGGTGCTAAGAACCACCAAGTATTCCTAACTTTCCCACGGTTTGCGGTGACCCATTGACTGACAGCCTGGAACTTGGAGCAGTTGACATCACAGCCCAAAACATTGGTCACAGTCAACTAGGTAGTGCACCAAGTCACCAGCACCAGTGGACAGCAAGAACAGCAGCAGCCACTGACGACCATGGCCAGAAGTCCGTTCTCCCAGTCCTCCTGTCTAAAAGCGAATGCCCCCATGGTGTCCCTGACAAGGGCCGCGACAGCTCCTCCCAGCTGCACCTCAGATGGAACCAAGGACTGAAGAGAGAACTCCAGCCACCACACTGGGGTCGCATCCTGCTCACCAGAACACGCAGCTGAAAGTGGGGCCCACCAAGTACATCCGTGATTCCCACCCGAGCAGCAATGCCTTCTTTGCAAAAATCTAGGGCAAATGTTAACCCAGACAAGATGCCAGAGAGTGTAATCAGCACCGGCAGGGATGGCTCAAAGCAATCCTATACTTCCACCCTAGTAAATGAAAGCAAGTTTAGCATCTCCATTACATTACAAGGAAAGCCACAATCTAGGAAAGCAGTGACTAATAACAACAATTGAGTTTGACAACAATAGAATATAACCCACATTCACTGATTCAAACTTACACATCCCTTCCTTTATAAACAGAAATTAATAATAACTTATCTCACAAAGAAGATGTGTTGGGGGGAGAAAATGTTCAAAGAAGACTGAATTGCTGGGTGATTTGTAATCTGCTGCAAGTCAGTTAAGCCTCAGCAAGGCAATACCTCCAGTGGTAACTACGCAGTCTCAACAACTATCCTGGGAAACATCTAGGCAATTCAAAAACTGCTAAGTAGTAATGAATGGTCACCTCCCTGTCTCCCCTCTCTTCTCCCTAAGCTTCTGGTCCCTAGCAATCCTGAGTTCCCTTTATCTGCTTGGTCTTCCCTTTCCTAGCTCCCAGTTCCTTTCCTGGTCCCATATGGTAATAGTCACCCAAAAGTGGGGATTCAGCCCTTGCTTTACAAGTGTCCACTTGACTGGGCTGGGGACATAACTTAGTTAATAGAGTCCTTTCCTGGCATGCAAAAAGCCCTGGGTTCAATCCACAGCACTGCATAAAACTAGGCAGGGTGGCATATACCTGTAATCCCAGTACACACACACACACACACACACACAGAGAGAGAGAGAGAGAGAGAGAGAGAGAGAGAGAGAGAGAGAGAGAGAGAGAGAGAGAGAGAGAGAACTTCCCAGTGGGAAGGAAGGAATACAAGAATCCAGATGAGAGCCAAAATTAAGGCCAGACAGTTGTCACATCCTCTGCCTCTGCCTGGCTCTCTCTCCCCTACATCTTGCCTCATCTGTGTTTAATGCCCATCCACGTCAGGCCTGCTCTATTCTTGCCTTATATTGCTTTGGTTTTCTTTTTCTTTACTTCCCTTTTCTCTTTATCCATTCTGTTTGCTTTCCCTGTCCTGAAGGCCGTGGTCTGCCTTGGTTTGCAGGGCTCTCGACTCAGTCCTGAGATGATTCTTCTGTGTTATCTGGTTGCACATCTTTGTCCTTCTCTCTTCAGTCTTTCCACCAAAATCCCTCACCCCTCCCAACTTTTTACCACTGTTTCCCTCTCCTGTTCATGCGTCCCTCTTCTACTTTCTACCATTCCAGGGCTAACCAACAGTCTTTACTGAGTTTTTCCTTCTTTGTCTTTTCTTTTCCATCCATCCCTGCGATAGCTAATGTATCGTTAGCATGCACAGTGCAGTCAACCCCCCTTTACTGCCTGGTGTGATAATGTTTGAGGGGTGGTTATTATATAGTTGACTATTGCTCTATTGTCGTAGTAGGTCTACCATGAACAGTAACTGTTATTTTGGGGCCAGGGATAGAGTGTAGGACCCTGAATACCAGTTTCACAGGAAATAACATCTTAACCCTACTGCAACCTGTCCATCTCAAACACTGCAAACACAGAATATTAAACCAATGAGCTAACTCCTGATATATAAGTCCCAGCACAAGTAGCAATTAAAAAAAAAAAAAAAAAAAAAAAAGGTAACAGGTCTCCTCCAAAAACTGCCCATCCCGTAGTGATGTCTCCATGGGGATGAGAAGTTCCAAAGAATTCAAAATAATGATGACTAGACTGCTCAAAGAAATGGAAGAGGAAAAACCAGACAGTGAATTCCAAGGGAACACAGACAAGCTGTGGACAGAAATAAGGAAGTCAATGCAAGATGTGAAAGTGGGATTCAATAAAGAGAAATACTGAAGAAAAGATGAAGTGACATGATGCTGGAAATGCAAACACTGAAGTTCCCGTTTGGAAAGAAATCCAATAGCATGAACACTGCATCCAACCACTGACCAAGTGACAGCTCCTTCCTCGGCACCTACCCAAACTATGGCCTGGAATCACGCTTGCCTCAAGCTTCGGCCCCAGTCTGTCCCCAAACCTCATCCATATTTTCTTCCTGTGAACTCCAACAGAGTTTATAAACTACAGCCCACAATCTAAAATTCAATGTTATTTATCCTCCAGTTCTCACCTACATATTGACGGGTGTGCCCTTGACCCCTTCCTCACCACAGGCAACATTCCTCGAGTAAAAAATTCCTTCCTTCCCTCCCTCCTTCCTTCCTTCCTCCCTTCCTTCCTTCCTCCCTCCCTCCTCCCTCCCTTCCTTCCTCCCTCCCTCCCTTCCTTCCTTCCTCCCTCCCTCCCTCCCTTCCTTCCTTCCTCCCTCCCTCCCTCCCTTCCTTCTTTCCTTCCTTCCTCCCTTCCTTCCTTCCTTCCTTCCTTCTTTCCTTCCTTCCTTCCTCCCTCCCTCCCTCCCTCCCTCCCTTCCTTCCTCCCTCCCTCCCTTCCTTCCTTCCTTCCTCCCTCCCTCCCTCCCTCCCTCCCTTCCTTCCTCCCTCCCTCCCTTCCTTCAGCAAATACTGACTGAATACCTACTATGTGCAGATGGTTTCACAAAGCGAAAGACACCTGACTTTGTGGAGATTATCTGTTTAGTGGAGTGGAAGAGAAGAACATGAAAAAAGAGCTATACAAAGAACCACAAGCTAACAATAAGCACATTGCATGTAGTCTATCACAAAATGCTAAGCATCCTGTATCATGTGACTAGAGCTATCATCCTAGACAGAATAAGTCTGGTGTCTTCAGTCCCTGGATTTCACTTAATTTACTCTGAAAAACAAAATGTCAGAAACAAATCAAGGAGCCGTGTTAGCAGCTACTTTCTTAGATTCGCAGAAAGCAGTTGAATCACAATGTAGATGGTGGAAACAGGGTTGTGGGCTACACTGGTAAACGCCTGAGCACAAACGGCTCCCAGGAGCTCAGAGGGTTTGCTATTAAAGTGCAAGAACCAAGCTGTCCGCAGACCAAAGAGTAATTAGGAAAGGAAGCGTTCCACAGATGTTTGGGAGCCGATGTCGCTGCCCGAGCACACTGGTTGCTGGCCACTGGCGACACCGAGCCCCACGTACACCCTGGCGTTTGTTCCACTCTCAGCCCCCACCACCGGGGAGGGGCTGCCTCTCCACTGCTGTAGCTCCATATCCGTCCTTCTTTGTGTGTGTCTTCTGTGGGGGCCACAGCAATTTATTATTATTTGTTTCTATCCATCAAAATTTATGATCCTGGTCTTTCCACCAAAAAGAGACTCCCGGGCTGCTTTAGCCACCTGCAAGGGGATGCCAGGAATATCACCAACCAACCGTGTCAACTTCTCAAGCATTTCCAGGAACCAGAACTTAGTCTGTGTCTCGTTGAAGTTCAAGAGATCATCATCTGACACAAGAAGCTGTGACCTTTTTGTCGTTTCTGATCAGCTGGGCCCTGACACACTTTTTGATGGTGGAATCTGCCTGAGCTTCCAGCCTGCTTTGACAGGTCTCTCTGAATGAAAAGCTCCTTCAGAAGGGCCAGCCTCGGGGCTGTGCCCAGATATACCTGCGTGTGTGCGTTAGCATGCCGTGTCTGGTCCTGTCAGGGACCATGGAGCTTCCTGATAATACAAAGACTATGACACTAGTCCATCCTGCCAGTGCCACAGACCCGAGCAAAAGGACTGTATTAGTCTTGTAACTTTAAATGAACACCCGACTTTGCAGGGGAAGATAGGCTATCATGTGCATGTGGGCTCGTACTTGGACAGGATATCTCTGGGAGGATAGTTTAGAAACTGAAATTGCCTCTGGGGTGGGACCTTGGGAAGTGAGAGGAAGAAATGAGGGCCAGTTCATGCCTCATGCCTTTGAACTCTTACTTGTTTTCTTAAAAAGTGTATCTTAATTTTTAAATTGTTTTTAAGATATATTTTTGAACACTTTTAAACTTCTAAAAAAATTAAAATTAAAATATGGGAATACAGTGAGCTCCCATATCATTCCTCCCCATCCAGTCTCAGTTCGCCTCTGTTATGATTGATTGGCATCCTAGTAACCAAGGCCATGCCTTCCCTTAGCACTTCTTCTAGTGATGCACCTCCCATTAGTAGGGCAGGTGTGTGAAGACATACAACCACCCATGATTGGCATTTCAGAATAGTCTCACATGCCCAAACATCCCTCCAACCTTCCTCCAAAGATCCTGGCAACAGCTGGGTCTTTTTCTTTCTTTGTGTTCCCCTGTTTGTTTAGGGACTGGTTTAGGTGTTGTTGGATTTTATAGCTTTGCCTTTGTATTTGTTTTGGGTTTTTTCCCCCTATCAACTGCATCTTATTTTACACAAGGTTTTTAACTGTAAAAACATTTTTAAGGAGTTGGAGAGATGGCTCAGTGGTTAAGAACACTTGCTGTCCTTGTAGGGGACCCAGGTTCAGTCCCCAGAACCCACATGGTAACTCATGGGTAACTTCCAGTTTCAGGAGACCCATACCCTTTCTCTGCTCTCCGTGAGCACCAGAAATGCACGTGGTGCACATACATGCATGCCGGCAAAACACTCATATACATAAAATAAATACATCTAAAAACTTAAATAATTTTAACTTAATTAGCCTCTCAGGAACTGTCTCTAAACCATTGCCATAAATGGATTTCACAGTGCTGACTAATGCTAATACATACATGTTCAGAAAACTGTCGCAATGTGGCTGAGCACTTTCTGGAGTGTCATTAGTTGTGTCTAGTGTCTGGAAATTGGCTCAGCTGATCTACAGTCATGCCACCAGACAGGGGCCAGGGAGATAGCTCAGTGACCAAAGCACTACTATGTAAACTGAGAACCCAAGTCATTTCAATCTTAATCTCTGATCCCTTCCTTAGCCCCACCCCACCTCTGGGGCACTCAGAAGCATCAGCACAGAGGTGAGGTTGGGGACCTGAGTAGGACTTGAGATGGACGAGCCTCTTGTTTCATTTGGTGGTCAAGCAAGCTTTAGAAATGAAAATGTTGGGTTTTTTTTCCCTCAACTTTTTTAGGCCTCTTTTAAACATCTATATCAAAAGTCCATGTGCAAAGCAGTGATGACAAAAGTCAGTGTGTCCTGAACGAGGTGCCAGTCTACCTCATGTGGAGAAGAGGCAAATCAGGAAAAATGAGGTAGTCAAGGCCATTCGTGCAGAGAGAGATGCTCACTCAGATGGGATGTGCCATGCCTCCATGTTGATACATTTCATAGACTGGTTCCCCAGAATTAAATGCTTTCCATCACAATAGATCGGATTCCTTCATTTTACTTGCACTAGAAACTACCAGAATGTCAACTCCCGGCTTGCTCTGACAGTAAGCAGTGATTGCTTGACCGTGGTACCAAAGCAGTAATGGCGGCTTAACTCAGTTATCTCCAGTCTTTCTGGTCACATCACCACCTTCTGGCCTGAGTTTGTTTGCAGAAATCAACAGGGGGCATGAGAAGTGAGCCTGGGTTCTCAGGACTGGAGGGTACGGCAAGGAGGTTGGCCATCCAGTAAAACACTTTTTGATGCTGACTTTTAAGAAAAGTCACCTTAAACTCTTAATCGTCACCTAGACTCATACACTGACTTTGCTCGGAGGCTCATTCCTAGGCTTCTCACCCAGAGGTTATGGTAGATTTGGGAACAACATCTTAAAAGGTCTCAGCTCCAATGAAACCTTGGGGGATCCAGATGTTAGTGGGCCAATGGGCCCTAACTCCTTAGTGGGGTTTCTCCACTTCCTCTCCCTGCATCTTCCCATAGCCCAGGCTTTCCTGCACAGAAAACGGAATCCTAAATAGTCCATACGTCATTGACTATTCCCTTGTGGCTTACACCCGGTCTGTCCCCAGAACTGTTCAAGCTGTCACTGCCTGAGAAGCTCTGCAGTGAGAGGTGACTTCAGAGAAAAGAAAAAAACCAGATGCAGAACCTCACAGACTGCAGTGTCTTTTCTATTGCAGATACTCTCATGGGATCCTCCCGGCAGGTGTATTTCAGATGAGAAACTGGAGACTCAGAAAGGCCAAAGTACTTGCTCAAGGTCACAGAGACACTGAGTGTGTTTGCGTCTGCTCTGATCCTGGATGGCCAGTCACCAACAGCTGCAGTGTCTCTGAAGCACCAAGCAAGCAAGGGTGACATCATTTGAGTTTATGTCTAATGGGAAGAGAGAAAACAGACACCTTTTGAAAATGCTTTCACTTGTTGGCCACATGAGCGTGACTGGCAATAACCCCTTTGAGGAAGGAAATAATTTGGCTGCTTGCGGTTTAGAAAGTCGGGCCCACCCTCAATGTCATACTTTTGGAGTAAGTGACCTCCCAACTCACTGTGCCCTCCGCTTGAGTCATGTCAGTGTGGCAGGAACAGGAGAAAGGGGAATTCCATCGAGTCTAAATCTTAGTTCAAGAATGGGTGACTCATGCACCATGGGCAACCTGCCATCCTACTAAGCAGACACACACAGTCAGAGCACAGCGGCAGGCCTTGGGCCTCCAGAATTTCAGCTTTTAGCCAATGGCTCTTGTGTGGGTCCAGAGTACATATAATACCTGTCCACAGAGAAATTGTAAAGTACTTTGGTGATTAGAGTTAGCAATCAACTTGACTGAACCTAGAATCACCTCTTTCCACGTCTGTGAGGGCTTATCTTGATGACATTAGTTGATGTGAGAAGACCCATCTATGGATGTGACTGTTTCCTGGGCAGAGGCTCCTGGACTGTATAAAATGGAGAAATCCAGCCGAACACCGGCAAGCATTAACTGTTCTGTTTCTTGACTGTGGATGAAGTGTGACCGGCACTGCTGCTTTGACTGCACCACCAGGATGGACTGTAGCTTGAACTATGAGCCAGAACAAGCCATTTCTCCATGACATTGTTTTGGTTGGGGTATTTTTATCACAGAAACTGAAAAGAAACTAGAATACCACAAAAAAGTTAGGGAAGCCATGAAATTGACAATAACGGGTGTCAAATTGATCTGAATTCTTTCTGGGTCGTCCCAAGAAGGGGAAAATATTGACAGGAATAGAGCATTCAGCTAAAGTGCACCCCGGTCGGCTTCATTCTTCGTGAGTTGAGCACCCACTGGGTGCTGGGGACAGAGATAAGGCTTTGCTGACAGAACAGTGAGAGCATGCAGGGACACAGGAGGAGCTGAGCAGGGCCACTGAGGAGGGCCGACTTGCTCACTCACCCAGGGGAAGCTGGGATGGTGAAGTACCAGGAGGAAGAGGTTGCTTGGTTAGACAAAAAAAAAAAAAAAAAAAAAAGAGTGAAATAAAACCACCGAGGCCCAAGAACGTTTAATAGAAGAAGAGCACTGGTTGGCTGCGGAAATAGTACATTTAATAGAAGAAGAACTTTGGTTGGCTAAAATAAATCCATTTCCTCTGAAAAAACAAGAACAGTACTTGGTGGAAACACAGAAGGCAAGGCTAAGAGCACTCTGCCGAGCCTTGCATTTTACTGTGATTGGCGGTGGGGAGTCACATGAAGAGCAGAGTGCTCTGAGCACATCCTCTAGCGAGAGCACTCGGAACAACTGTCACGTCTGTCAAGAGCAACAAGATGTTTTCAAGATGTTGGAAAATAACCAAAAAGGACCAAGAATCACCTATTGGCAAGCAAAACTGGATCTGGGTGTTTCATGGGCCCTGCAATTATCCTTGAGTAATTATAAAGATTACAGTGAGAAACTTGAAGAAGCATATAATACCCTTTGTAGAGTGGGCTGCCATATGCTAAATGGCATATTACATCTGGTGACACATTCCAAAGTGTGACTAGAAACTCACAGCATCCAAAATGACATTTGGTCCAATCAAATTACTAATAAAAATGACTACCTCCTAGACAGGAAGTCAGTTCCTGAGAAGGCCAGGGAGGGTGGGGTGGTCTTCTTTGCTGGACAGGGCTTCTCTGGAGGAGAATCTTGCAGAACTCAGAGGACAGACATCTGTCAAGACCTCCTGCGTTCTAGCAACCTAAAGGTTATAAGAATACAGAGAAAACAAGAAGAAATGGCTTCCATCTCAAGGGTGTTTCTAGGGTGTGGCATAGCCCCAACAAGATGAAATCGGCAACATGGGCCTTCACAACAGCACAGACAAGATACTATAGAAATTTAAAGTGAGAAAACTGCCTAAAGTCTTTGCTTTTTTTTTTTTTTTTTTTTTTTTGAGTTAAAATCCAGGGAACCAGAGCCTGTTAGAAATGCAGAATTAGTGTCTTCCCAGAGCTACTGAATTAGGATCTGCATTTTCCTAAGACCCCTCTGGTGGCGTGTATTCACATTCAAGCTGGAGGTGTGCTGATATTAAGCTAGTGAGATACTAAAGTTCATTTTAAACGTAGTCCTTAAAAAAATAACTAAGCAGCAAATGGTCCAAACCAAATCGCTCATGTGGTAAGATTAGTCTGACCACCATATAGTCTTTCAAAATTAGTAGTTCTCTCCCTCGGGTGCATCTTGTATTTCTAGTTCTTGTATTACTCCCCCTGAGAAGGATGCAGGTGTGTGGTGGGCGAAGATGAAAAGAGAAGAGAAAAATTGGCCCTCACCGGGAAGCAGATAGGGTTGGCAACCCACCAGCAGATTCATGCTAGAAAAATGACTCCTGGTGCTTTGAGGTGGGCAGGAGGCTCGGGAGCTTAGATCTCTGTTTCACCTGTCTGGCAGCTGCCCTGCTGCCTGGCCACGTCAGCAGTGGAATACAAAGTCGGGTGCCAGCTCCAGTGCACATGTGCACCAGGCAATAACTAGAGAGCAGCTAAATCCATGGCATGAGCTCGTACTGCAAGGCCCCCAAGACATCATCGAGTGCATGCAGAGATCATCGCAAGAACAGAGAGAAAGGGAGGGATAGCAAACGGGAGATACAAAGCCAAGGGGAAAGATGTTCAGCCACCAGGGTCCTGGCTCAGGAGATCCTGGCGGGCTTCATGAAGGAAGCAAAGCGGCTGAGCCTTGACCCTGACCAGATGGTGAAAATTGGAAGTGGTAGAGTCTAGAGCAGTGGTTCTCAACCTTCCTTATGCTGCGACCCTTTAATTCAGTCCTTCATGTTGTGGTGACCCCCAACCATGAAATTACTCTTGTGGCTACTTCATAACTGTAATTTTGATACTTTCGTGAATCATAATGTAAACATCTGATATGTGACCCCCATGGAAGGGGTTGCGACCCACAGGTTGAGAACCACTGGTCTAGGGCATGTTTGGTTTTTGGGGTTTTTTTTAACGATTTATTTTTATTTTCACTTTTAAGTATGTATGTTTGTGAGTGTGTGTGCTATGTGTATACAGGTACACACGGAACCCAGAAGAAGGTGCTGGGTTGCTTAGAACTAACTGCCTGACATGGGTATTGGGAATTGAACTTGGGTCCTCTGTAAGAGCTACAGGCACTCTTGGCCTCTGAGCTGTCTCTCCAGCCCTGAAGAGCATTTTTTTTTATGGTGTGTGGGGCTGGGGATGTAACTCAGTAGAACACTTGCCTAGCGTATGTGAAACCCTGAGTTCTATGTACAGAACTCAAAATAATTAAACTCAAAAGGGCGTTTACACCAAAACATTGAGGAATGGGGAGGTGAATAATTTCTCTGAGGAGCTGAGGGAATCTGCGTGTGGATCCGGGAAGGTGGCTCAGCAGGGAATGTGCTTGCTCTCCAACGTCAGTCACAGAACTTGGCGTCTGGATGGAACTGTATGCACAAGGAGCTCTTCTGCTAGCTTGCTTAATACCGAACACAAATGACCTCTTGATTGCAGAAGGCCAAGCTTAGAGTATTGCCTTGTGGAAATATATCTCAAATGTGAAACTGGAAGAGAACGTCTGACGGCCTCCCACCCGTACCTGCCAGGCTGTGGTCGTTTCTAGGAGTGGCCAGCTCTGGCCTCATTGCGAATGGCAGGCCAGCTGCATGGGCTCACACAGACTGCCAGAGCAAGTAGCACTTAGGACCACCTGTGAGGCAATCTGGGTGCCCTGACCCCTTCCTAACCTCAAGTAGTATTCAGGGTGCCTATTTCACCCCTAGAAACAGAAACGCAATGAGATCACCAACTATTTAGAAGAGAGATTTAAATAAAGAAAATGCCATTTATTCCGCTTGGCCTAGACCAAAGTACAAAGAGATCGGTGTGAAATCACTTCCTGGGTGGGAATGAGGTGAGACATGTTCAGTTGCTTCCCAGTGGAGGTGAGAGGATAACTTTCCTTTTCCCTAGTTCCTATGGAGAATCACTGTATGTGGGAGGTAGGTCCTTCCAGGTAAGGGATATAGGGCTTACCTCTGCTCAGAAAGAGAAAAAAGGACACCTCCTCCTGCACATGGCCTCAGATCTCCCTCTGCCAAATGCCCTTCAAGGCTTTAGCTCATTGTGCTTTGATGTCAATTAACAAAGGAGAGACAAGATGCCAGTTAAGTAAGGTGACAGATTCAATTACCTAATCTTTCAAATTAGAAGTCATTGGTGGAGCCAGGAATGGTGGTGTACCCTGCAACCCCAGAACCCAGGACACTGAGACAGGAGGATGGTGAAGCTGAGGGCACCTTAGGCTCTGCAGTAAGAGCCAATTGTTTTTGTTGCTCAAAACAAGAACAACGCACATCGGATCCACCTTTTGATCAGATCCATCCGCCTTTTGATCTGGGCTTTCTCGGCTAGCCTGTGCTAAAAAGAAAAGGGGCAGAGCCAGAACTTCCATTTCAAAACAGTTTCAGCTCGCCTGAGCTCAGATCCTTACCGTGGCTCCCCAGAAAACACTGAAGCGTGAGGACTGGGCTTCTCGAGGGCAAGGCAAAGGCAGATGAGAGCATTCTGTCACTGTCCTCTCACCTGAGGACCCTGCCACTGTCCCCAGCCAGCTTTCTGGAGTGGGGGAGGGGATGAGTGCTGGACATTAAACAGTAGTTTATTTTTTTAACTTTCATAGTAGGATCTATTTCTAATGCATTTCACATACATAAGCTTAATTATTTAGAAGCCACATTCTTTAAAAAGAAAGAAAATTTCTTTAAGTTGCCCTAACATATATAAAATATGATCATTTCAATATAACATATATGTAAGATGTTTTACCTTTTTTTTTTTTTTTTTTTACTAAATCTTGGAAATCTGATATAGTGTGCTTTCTGCACATAGAGAGCATTCCATTCAAGCCAGCCTCCTTTCGAATGGTGAATGACTGACTACCTGTGGTGAGTGGCTCCTACTGAGTCTCTAAGCGTTAGAGAAGTAAACATGAGTGGGAAAGATAACCTAAGGATATCAGTATTCTGAGGCACTTAAAAAAATGGCTGCCTATTTCAGGAGGGGAAGAGAGGAGAGTGGTCAATCTTCTGGGAAGGCCATGGTCATCATCGTCACGGTCACCTCTTTATCCATGCTGCCATGATCTTTACAGACCTTGTTCCATCTTTAGCCCAACCTCAGTATTGGGTATGACCGACCCTTTCTGATTGCCAACAAAGAGACAGAAGTACCTCAAATGGAGGGTGGGAATGAAGATGAGGGGAGGAGGAGGAGGAGGAGTGTCAGTGAACTAAGGACTTATTCACGCCCATATCATGCAGCAGTGAATGTGCGATCGTGTGTGCAGAAGACAGTTCTCCAAACTCCCAACACACCTCTGTGACATTGCTGTGTCTCATCCTGCACAGATTTCACTCTTTAGTAAATTCTGTTTGGGGGTTTGGGGATTTGTTTTTGAGGCTGTCTCATGCTGAGGCCCAGGGCAGCCTCAAGCTCACAGCCATCCTCCTACCTGAGCCTTCCAAGGGCTGGGAGTCAGCATGCCCAGACTTCACCATTTTAGAAGAACAGTGATGCCACCCAAACACACCTAGACGCCCGAGCTTGTTATTTGGGATAGTGTCTCTGCATCACAGTTCGGAGGGCAGGCAGGAGCCAAGCAGGCTAACTGTGGATAAGTAGGCCAGAACCAGGCTTTTCAGGTCCCCTGGTGGGCAGTGTCTCTTAGCTAGCTTCAGAATAGGGACCCACTGTGGGGCACTCACCTTGGTTTCCTAGTCCTCTCTCATAGTAACTGCTGCTCTCTCCCAGGTCTCATGCACCAGGAGTGATTTGGCACTGAGTACCAAAACCTCTATCACCTGAACTGGCTGTTACCCTCCAATAATAATAAACACATCACCAGCATGGAGGAGGAGGGGAGGGGAGCAGAGGGGGAAGATGAGGCACGCTGTGGTGACCAGATCATCTTTGCGTATATAATGGGCCTTCCTTCTAGAGGGAACACCCAGCTGATGAGAGCAAGTCAGTGAGATGTGGTTCATGAAAGAAAAGGGGCTGTTTCTGCCCTAGGGCAGGCGTATTCTAGAGCTGACAGTTCTGTTCAGATCCAATGGCCATTGCTCACTCTGTCTCCACCGTGGTCAGCTCCGGGCCCCGGTAAGTCGAATTCACTAGAATCAAAGTACATGGCTACAGACAGCCGCGTTCTCTTGGCCCCTACCCACCTCTCCAGCCCTACCACAAGCCTGCATTGGAGATGCCCGTCTGCCCTTCCTGCCAAGTCTTGTTCTGGCCCAAAACACTGGTCCAGATATACTTGGGAAAAACTTGCAGATCTCAGTGTCTCTCCCTTCTCGCCAGAGTCCTGCCTGTCTGCACGAGTACACACCCTCGATCGGAGCTTGTGAGGCAGCTCTGGACTCAGCGTGAGTCCATAATCCATCATCCCTGACACCCTTGCATTCAGCCTCTTAACAATGGCCAGTGGGACCAGCCGGTGCTCGCTGGAGTGCAAACATCGCCCTGGTCTCTGCCCTCAAAGGCCAGATGGAAACACCCACCCTATCTCCCTTACCCCCACCCCCGCATTCGTTGGCCCAGATCTCGCAGGCACATGGCTTTTATCTCAGAAGGGAAGAGGCCGGTCCTGGGCCCCAACTCCGCCCCGCAAGCGTACACAAAGTCAAAAAGACATTAGTCCAAAGGGCCTGTCACAGAGAAAACAGTTCTTTTACTTCTTTATTCATTTTTAATTTTCTTTTCCCGCCAAAATGCCTGTAGCAGCAGCAGCAGCAGCAGCGGATCCTCGGGGACACCTGCCATCTGACCCGCGGGTGCCATCCCTAATTCCGCCCCATCTGGTGTCTGGCCATCACAAAGGCTGGCGGCCGCTGCGAGGGGCGGGCTGCGCATGTGTGCACCACGGGCCACAGCCGCCTCGCGCTGGGCGGACGCGACACCCTTCTGGCAGGCGTGCGCCGCCTGGGAGCACCCGGCCAAGCAGACAAAGACCTTGGGCCCCGCCCCGCTCCTTGGCCTCACTAAAGACAGCTGGTCGGCCTCAGGCCTGAGCAGGGATGTCGTTTGTTCGACTGACCTTCAGCAAGGGACCGGCGATTTAGGGGCCCTAAGATCTTCTCTAGCGTTGGCACTCTCACGTGCGCGCCTCTGGCTCAGCGGTTCCAGCTAGGAATCTCCTAGCATAGAACATACAATGGTCTACTGGGCACTGCCAAGTGTACGCAACACTACCTTTTGTGTGTAGTAGCAAAACTTTGGAAACACAATAAAAACTAAGAACGAGGGAGCCCGGTGTGGTAGTTCTTGCCTGAAATCCAAGCATTTGGAAGCTGAGGGAAGAGGATTACCAGTAGTTTGAGACGATATGGGGCCGCAGAGTGAATTCCAGGCCAGTGTGGACTGCAGAGAACTTGCTTCAAAAACCAAAAGCATAGATAGATAGATGATAGATAGATAGATAGATAGATAGATAGATAGATAGATGATAGATAGATAGATAGATAGATAGATAGATGATAGAGAGATAGATAGATAGATAGATAGATGATAGATAGATAGATGATAGATAGATAGATGATAGATAGATAGATGATAGATAGATAGATGATAGATAGATAGATAGATAGATAGATAGATAGATAGATAGATAGATAGATAGATAAGGGCTGGGTTGGGTTTGGGACCCATCTTAGTGATAGAGTTCCCACCTAGTTTATTTGCCACGCCATGCACTGTGGGAAGAACGAGTGTGAGACAGGGGAGAGAGGGGGAAGTCGTTCCGGTCACATAAATCACGGAGCAATTGTTGCTGTGAAAGAGTCTGCTTGATCAGAGATGATGCCAGAGGAGTGTTGGTATCAAACGATACTCTCAAGGGCACATTGCTGCAAAATAAAAGTATTTGTTACAATATGTGCTGCATTTCTATACACATCCCTGTATGTAGGTGTGATTTACAAAAAGTGTAACATCAAGATGCTCACAGGGATTATTTCTACGTAGTAAACTTGGATCTGGTTTGATCTCTCCGGCTTCGGTTATCTGTATTTTATGACTTTTATATATTTCTATAATTAAATTTGTGTTGTCTGTATGACAAAAAAGGAAAAATTTAAGGAATGAACTCTAGAGACTATTGAGTTTTTGTGTAGATGTCACATAAAGCCATGGACCGGATGATATCACCTGTGGAAACTGATAACTCACTTGTGAACACACATGTCACGGATTCTCTTTTCTGTGTAGAAACAAGAAGAGAGCCCAGGCAGAGGCCTGTGGACTCCGGAGTTTACAAGTTAGACATAGAAGGAGAAAGAGACAAGATGGAAACAAGAAAACAGTGACCAGGAGGAGAGCAAGCAGAAGACAGGGACCCCAGAGGCCAGGCGGGTAAAGGAAGACATGCGCAGAGTGGGGGACCAGGCGACGGTGAAGGGAACTCCACAGTTTGGAGAGAGGACATTGGCTCTGAAGAGCAACAGAGAAGTGGGAGGTGGCATGACCCAGGAGTTTGGGAGGTTGTCCTGACTGCCACATGTTTACAATATGGATTGGAAGAGGAAGTATGAGAACCATGCCCTGAACCAGGAGAGGGGATTCCAGGTGGGCAGGATTGTACAGCCACTCACGAGACTGTGGGCATCACACAAGGCACCAGTCAGTGGGCACCTCTGGAAGCTTTCCTCTTGGTACCCTACGGGCCCTCCACCAAACTTGCACGTGCTGGTGGAGGCAAGGATGCACCCCTGCGTGATTCTCAGAGTCCTGGGTCCTGATGCCCATCACCTCCTTACTGGGAATAGCTTCCCCACCCCTGCCTGAAACTGGTTCTGACTTCAAGACTTAATTTGGGGGCCACATCCCACAGAAATCTGGGGGAGGACTGCCACTGAGGACAGGAATTGTAACCATATAAGGGCATCTGTTTCTAAAATGAGACCCAGAGTTCCTTGAGGTGCCCACAATGCACTGTTTATTGCTATTCCTTGGCTTCTTAGTGTGGAGTTCAATAAATCTGTGTAGCATGAAGAAGGGTTAAAAGGAGGGCATTGGCAGCTCTCTGGTTTTGGAACTGAGAAAGTCAAACGGGTCTGGGGTTTGGAAGTGCCAAGATCAGAATTCGAGGCTTCATGAGTGCCAAGCAAGCGCCCTGCCATGAAGCTACATTTCTGGTTACAAATCCTGCTTATTAGCCAAGAGCTGCAAACTAACTGCTTTATTATTAGACACAATTTGGAATTAGACTTGTGTACTATCTGTTGATGTTTGTTGTTCCAACATCATTATTAATAGGACCACATTTTGGGTTCCAATCTGTACCCGTTTGAGATGATAAATGATGTGTTCACTTCGGTTATAATTATTCTCACGTTAACCAGGACCTTCTGAGTCATTCTCCCATGAAAACAGGTACCTCCTCAGCATCCAGATGGAATTGTCAGTGGGCTGAGGACTGAATGGGGTTGGGGAGTTACATCGGTGCAAACATTCGGACCAGTTGTTGCTGCTCTTGATTTTAGCTAACTCTCTTCAACTCTCAAATAAGAGCTGGAATCAGAGATGTGAGCCACTATGGCTGGCTATGAATTGTGTATCTTTGCTTTGATTTTCTTCTGTTACTATTTCATTAGCTGGATATACCAAACAACACTCAGAGGAGAAGAAAGAGGAAGAGCAAGAGGAGGAGGATTTGGCTGCTGAGGATCTGAACCCAGACGTAAACTCAGGTTCTTTTCTATGTTAGGCAAAAGCTTTGCTCCTGGGCTACTGAGCTGGCTCCCCAAACAATTATTTTAATAACTCGATTGAAATATAATTTATGTTTCATAAAGTTCATTAGTTTTAAGTGTTCAGCAATTCTCAGTAAATTTACAGTTGTATCACAACACCACAGGGTTTGAATTAATTTTATTCATGCCATTAAAGTAAAGCATATTGTTAGGTTTTTTTATGAAATGAATTGCTTAGTACCTATAACTCCATCCCCCAACATGTATGTCCTAACTCTTTTTCTCAGCACTTTATTGTTGAATAACTTATATCACTTTCTGGAATAAATGAATGGGAATTACACAATAGTCATGTTCTTGAGAGTGATGGGCTTTGATAGCTCTTTCCAGCACATGCTCCACCTTGTATTTTTATGAAAGGAGGGAACGTAATCGTGAACAAGGAGATGGTTCTCTCCTTACACTGGGGAGAAAGCTGATAGCTGACAGCTGATGATTTAATTGATGGCCCAGAGCCCTGCGGCCCCCAGGCTCCTCCTAGCCTAAGACAACATTACAGCCCTCCACTCGCCCGTGGTTTTCACTTAGACATCCTGCCCTGTCATTTACAGCCATTTTCCCTGGATCATAAGAAGAAAATTGTGCAGCTGCTGGGAACGCAATGGGCCCTGTGTTCCCTTGGCCTTCCTCAGGGTTAGGTGTTCCATAGGAAAATCCCAGGTCTTAAAACACCAACCTCCTTCTCTTTCACTGGCGACCTTAATGAAACACCATCCTGGCTGCAGTTCCAGTCATTTTAATTGAAATATAGTATCACCGTGTTCCTATATATTTAATATTGTGAAACTAAGACAAGAAAGTGAGTGTGTTTTCTCATATCAATGTGCCAAGGAAAGAATGGAAACAAAGGCTAACCCCTGCAAGTTTCATGATGTGCCATTCAAGAACAATATAACAACACAAGAACGTAGCTGAAAAGAAATAAAAGAGATCTCTCCAAGACCCTCTAGCAAAAACCTACACGGATAAAGTCTCTGACCTAAGAAACTCAAGAGTGGTACCTGAAATTTTGGATTTCATTTTATGATTTCAAAAGCAGGTTGGGAAGATGGATCTGAGGGTAAAAGCACTCGCTGCTCAGTATGAAAACCTAAGTCCAAATCCCCAGAACTTACAGAAAAGCTAGGAGCACAACAGGAGTGTCTGTCCTCACAGTGTCCCCGTGGGGAAGCCCTGGAAGTTCACAGGCTAGCTAGCCTGCTACCCAGCAGAAAAACAGGAGTCAAAGTGGAAGGGAACCCTGACACTACAGGTCGCCTTCAACCTTCATGCTGTTCCCACGGCAAGCACATGCAAATGCTCTCTGTCTGTCTGTCTGTCTCTGCTTCTCTCTCTCTCTCTCTCTCTCTCTCTCTCTCTCTCTCTCTCTCTCTCTCTCTCTCCCTCTCCCTCCCCCCCTCTCTCTCTGTACGTGTGTGTGTGTGTGTGTGTGTGTGTGTGTGTGTGTGTGTGTGTATCTAGGGATAAGAGGTGTAAAGAAAATCTTAGAGCTGTAAGAGGCCTAGGACCTATGGGGGAGAATTACCACCGAGAGTCTTCCTTGGCTGTGAACCCTGAGGACGGCACTGCCAACTAGCCAGGAGAACCAACTGCTCTGATTAGAGTGGAGCCCACTCCACAGCTGGTGCTGTAAACCTGGTCAAAAGCCTGCAGCTGGGGACCTCACAGGCCCTACCCTAGGGCAGAAGCTGCTGTTATTGTTTCACTAAATGGACTTGATGTACCCATCAGATTGCCTTCTAAACAGTTTGTGTTTATACTCATAGATTATGGGTACTGCCATCTTTTATCAGAGAATCTCATTTTTGTGGTGGGCAGCAATAACTACAGTGACTTATAACTGGTCAAAGTGCTCAGAATAAGGGATTGATTTTTAAAAAAATATTTATTTGCTCATTTGTTTACTTGCATATATATTTGTGCATACAATATGTATACATTATGTATACATGCGAGTTCATGTGTGAGGGCATATACATGGCACAGTGGCTGTGTGTCAGAAAACACCCCTGGGTGTCAGTTCTGTCGTCTTGTTTGAGACAGGGTCTCTCACGCGTTTTGCGATACCACACTGCGTCGAGCTGGCCATTGAGTTCCCATCTCACCGCAGGAGTGCGGGGGTGACAGACAGCCCGCCATGTCTGGCTTTTACATGGCTGTAGAAGTCTGAACTCAGGCGGTCAGGTTTGCATGGCAAGTGCTTTTAGCTACTGAGCCATCTGTACAGCCATAATGAGGGACTCGGCCATATGCAGGGCTTCTACATCACCACCTCCAAAGTTCGGGGACATCATAGAAGGTGGGCCAGAAAGAGTGTAAAAGCTAGAGGAAGTAGAGTGAGGTCAAACATGGTCACTAGGACATGGCATGATTATTGCATTCTTGATCTTATACAGTTGTAACTAACGCTCAAGACCCGCACAAGATTGGAATTACCAGCCTTCCTTCTGAGGGAAAGAAGGGCCCTTGAGCCACCACCTCCCTAAGACCTATAGAAAGGTAACAGTAGACAGAAGGGAGGGTTCATGAGGCCCATCCCCCTCCTGAGGATCCGTGGGTAGTTAATTGTCACTGGGAAGGGGATGTATTTCTCCAGCAGTGTAGCCACTAGTAAGGTGCTTATGCTCTGATGAATAACCCCTCACCCAGACCCCGTAAGAAACCCTAATGAAACTCACTGGGTCATCAGAGAGACAGAAGGTGGGGGGAGGGGAGTAAAAGAGACTAGTTGGGAAGAGGAAGGGGATCAGTTAAAAAGAACAAGAGAGGGTAGGAGGGATAATAGCAATAAAAATGCATTATATGTATGCATGAAAATGCCATAATAAATCCCAATATGCATAGCTGGTATATGTGAATAAAATTTTTATTTTATTTTTTTATTGAAAACAGAATTTAATACAATATATTCTGATTATGGTTTCCCCTCCTCCAACTCCTCCCAGACCCTTCCCACTTCCCCACCCACCCAAATCCATACTCTTTCTTTCTCATTAGAAAACAGGCATCTAGGCCAGACAATGGTGGTGCACACCTTTAATCCCAGCACTCGGGAGGCAGAGGGAGGTGGATCTCTGTGAGTTCGAGGCTGGCCTGGTCTACAGGGTGAGTTCCAGGACAGGCTCCAAAGCTATACAAAGAAACCCTGTCCTGAAAAACCAAAAAGAATGGAGGAATCCAATAACGATGATGATGATGATGATGGTGATGATGATGATGATGATGATGATGATGATGATGGTGATGATGATGATATAAAAGCAAACAAACCAGAACAGGACAAAATAAACAAACAAAAGAGACAAAAAGTAAAAGAATGACTCTGAGACACACTCAATTTGCACACTCTGAAAAAAACATCCATAAAAACAAAATTGGAATCCATAATATATAAGCAAAAGACCTGTAAGGTAAATAAATAAACAAACAAACAAACAAACAAATAAATAAGCCTAGACAAAGCATATCATTATAAGACAAAAAACAAAAACAAAAAAAACCTCCAAAAATATCATTGAGTTCATTTTGTGTTAGCCATCTACTGTGGGGCACGGGCCTGCCCTTGAGCATGGTTTAGTCTGTGTTGGCTAGTCTTATGTCAACTTGTCACAAGCTACAGTCAGTCACCAGAGAGGAGGGAGCCTCAACTGAGAAAACGCCTCAATAAGATCAGACTAGAGGCAGGCCTGTAGGGCATTTTCTCAATTAATGATTGATGGGGAGGGCCCAGCCTATTGTGGGTGGGGCCACCCCGGGCAGATGTTCCTGGGTTCTGTAAGAAAGCAGGCTGAGCCAGGCATGGGGGGCTATCCAGTTAGCAGCTCCCCTCCATGCTTCTGCATCAGCTCCTGCCTCCAGGTTAGGGCTCTGTTTGAGTTCCTGTCCTGACTTCCTTGGATAATGAAAAATGATGTGGAAGTGTAAGCCAAATAAACACTTTCCTCCCCAACTTCTTTTGGTTATGGTGTTTCATCATAGCAATAGTAACCATAACTAAGACAGAGTCCATTGGAGAAAAGTAATTTTGCCTTTGTGGTCTCTCACTCTCTACACATTATCCAGTTGTGAGTCTATTTGTTCCAATCTACTGCAGGAGGAAACTTCTCTGATGATGGCTGAGCAAGAGACTGATCTCTGAGTATAGCAGAATGTCATTAGGAGTATTTTTATTACTATGGTCCTTTAGCGGAACAGTAATAATTTATTTTCCCCTAAGTCTGTGGCTCATCTAGTCTCAGATTCTTGGCCACCCAATCAGTGTTGGGCATGCATTGCATCTCATGAAGTGGGCCTTAAATTCAATCGGATAATAGTTGGTTACCTCCACAACTTTTGTGCCATGATTATACTCGTGTATCCTGTAGGTAGGACACCACAGTAGATCGCAGGGCTTGTAGCTGGGTTGGTGTTTACTTTCCTGCCCTGGTAGCATGCAGGGCACCTTCCAGTACAGTGAACATCAGTCAGTAAGAGTAAAGGCTCTAGTTAGGCACAAGCTCAACTTTTCCACGTTCAATGAGATATGTAGATGTTGGCAATCGGGCCTTACCATGTCTGTGGAGAGCAATTAATAGCCTGGGTTGTTTGGGAGTTCCATGGGACCCCTTTGGCCAACAGTGTGATGGGATGTAACCCATTCCCAGCACTGGAGGCTTCATTGGGTGGCAAGAGATGTCCAGCAGGGGCTTTGTCTCCCCTGTTATTTGCTGATTCTGTTTAGGTTTCTTTCATATATATTTCAAGAGTCCTATATGGTAATAGGTTTTTATACAACCCCTCAAATGGCCCTTAGTTTTAGCTGTCCCTCCCCATAACCCCTCCCTTGCTCTTCTGTAGCATGAATCTTAATAGTTCTTATTAATAAGATCAAACCCGGGGCCAGTTATTGGGGTGAATACTGGAAGATCAGAGAGACAGAACGAGCCACAGCTAACCTCACCTGGCCAACTTCTCAGCTGGTCTTGTTTCCTCAGACTGGGAGCTTCTGTGTCCTCATCCCAATGGCTCTCAGCTGAACTGCTGCTCGAAAGCCTGAAGCTTAACCAGCTAAAAGCTTAACCAGCCAAATGCTTCCAGTTTCTGGTCCTCACGCCTTATATATCTTTCCTTTCTACCACCACTCTCTGGGATTAAAGGCTTGCTTTCTGGGATTAAAGGCGTGAGTCACCAAGCCTGTCTGTATCCTTGAACACTTGGATTTCTGCCTCTGGAATGCTAGGATTAAAGGCATGTGCCACCACTGCCTATCCTTTATGTTTAATATTGTGGCTGCTCTGTCTCTGACCCCAGATAAGTTTATTAGCATGCACAATATTTGGGGGAATACAATACCACACTCTTCCCTCTCCCTTCTTCTGTGATCTCCTCCATTATGCATAATCAATATATGCTAATAAAATTTTAGAAAGAAAAAACTACAACAGACTTTATACCAAGAGATACAAGTTTTGCACTGTATTTTTTGATATGTCACTTTATATCTGTGTGACCTCAGGTATGACCTGAGTGCCTTGGACATGAATTTTAGTATCTTTATAACTAAAACAAAAGATATCTATTTTTTCAAATTATACCTGTCAACCATCAACTTTCCTTGAATTAGATTATATCCTCACCCAAACTCCCCTTTTTCCTTTTAAAAATTTAGTTCTTTGAGAATTTCATGCAAGGAGTGGGTTTTTTTGAAACCGTATCCAACATTTCCCCAACTCTGCCCAGTGCCCCTCTTTCCTATCTGCCCAACTTTTTCCTTTTTTTTTTCAGCCATCTCACCCAACCTCCTACATACTCTTGACTGCATCCCTTTGCCAAGAGTTTTTTTTAAATGTTCATGTGTATGTCTCTCTTTTAGGGGAAGCTTTAAACACTGAATTCCAGCTTTCTCATTAGCTTCTGTGATAGCTACCCATGGTCTACACTGGAGATACTCAGTGACTCTTCATGCTTAATTAATGGAAAACAACTTTAACTATTAGTCACATTACTTTGGAGCCAAGGGTCCTGAAGCATGGCATTCCTCTATGACTTGTCTCTCTGTGGCCAGGACCAACTTGCCTGCTTTTCAGTTGAAGTAATCACTGTAGTTGGAAGTTTTCCTGTGTCCCAGCCAGCCAGTGGTCAGAACAAATCTCTCCCATTCACTTCCCCCAAGTAAACACAGAGGCTTATATTAATTATAACTGCTTGGCCATTAGCTCAGGCTTATTACTGACTAGCTCTTATACTTAAATTAACCCATCATTCTTATTTATGTTTAGCCACATGGCTTAGTACCTTTTTTCAGTTCTGTCTTGTCATCTTGCTTCCTCTATGTATGGCTGGTGACTCCTGACTCAGCCCTCCTCTTCCCAGAATTCTCCTCTCTGCTTGCCCCACCTATACTTCCTGCCTGGATACTGGCCAATCAGCATTTTATTTATCAACCAATCAGAGCAATACATATTCACAGCATATAAAATGACATCCCATAGCACCTCCCCTTTTCTGTCTAATCAAAAAGGAAGGTTTTAACTTTAACATAGTAAAATTACATATAATAGAACAGTTATTAAGCAAGAATTACAGTTATAATATCTAGTCTATTTGTAATTGGCAAAATTAAAGAAAATATTCTATTTATTCTATATTTGTGACTCTAAAGTTTCATATCTAATTTATCTTTATCCTTACCAAGAAAATTATAATTATAACTATCTAGTCTTCAACTACATCAAAGACCCCAGAAGGATATAATATTACCTAAGTAAACAGGAAATGCATTGTACGCAACTTCCAAAATTCTGGAAATGACAGAGACAGCTGCCTGCCTGGACAGTCACCCAAAGTTCCTCTGTAACATTG
This sequence comes from Peromyscus leucopus, assembly GCF_004664715.2. NCBI lineage: Eukaryota > Metazoa > Chordata > Mammalia > Rodentia > Cricetidae > Peromyscus > Peromyscus leucopus. The sequence goes on from NC_051067.1 coordinate 138,972,381, forward strand.
GGGGCATCCATCGTTAGCCCATAGGCCTAGTCTCTCAGTCATTTTCTTCTCTGTTTCCTGTAGCATGTCTGGCAGTCTCCTCTGCGAAGCAGGAACTTGAAGGACCATCTCACCTTGCAAAGTTTAGTAGTCACCTTTCTATGGGTCCTGCATGTCCAGTCAATACAACATTTCATCAAGCAGTCCAGGCAAGAACAGTTTCTTGCACAAATGGCTATTTTTGCCAAGAAGAAGATAAACTCCATATGGAATGTCTTGGATGCCCATCTTTCTCTTTGAAGTAGGTTGGTGCTGCCAGGAACAGATGTGTCTCACTACCCAGAAAGTCTAAGTTTTAAAACATTTTAAATGGCATATTCTGTAGGTCTTTGAAGTGTTTGAAGATTACCTAATTGAAATATATCTATGTATACCTAGAAAACTTAACATGACTATAAGTTTGACTCTCATAGATGACTAATTATTAATCTATATTTCTCAACTATACACTACAATTTCAAATGAGTTACACAAACAAAATACTTTAAACAAGAGTAGAAATATACATACAGTATAACAAAATTAACTTTAAATTTGTATCAATAGGCTGACCGGCAGTGGCACACACCTTTGCTGAAAGCCGCAGGAAAATGTAATGGAATTCAGCTACTATCACAAAAGCTACTACTTGGAAAAGTCAAGGACTTCTCCAAAGGTCAAGCCATGGCTTAAGAAGTCTTGGTGATATTTTAGCTTTTGTATATATACATATATATTAGCTGGTTCCAAAAATGATTTTCTTGTGTGCTTCCAAGAACTCCTAACAGTGTATTTATCTAAAATGCCTATTAAGCATCCAAGGCCAAACAAAACAATATCTGTGTCCTAGGTCAGGTGGATAGCTTTATTTCTTGTGCAATTTAGGGTAAGACCCTCCTTTCTTATACAACCTTACTAATAGACCCCTAACTTCTTACCTAACCACTTCTTGGCATATAGACTGAGCATATAGACCCCATTATTTATATACTAACTAGTCATTAGCACTCAGTTGACCTCCTCTTTTGTCACTCCCATTTTGGATTGTAAAAGAAAGCCTGGTGGTCATTGCCTGAGGAAAATTCTTACCTGCCTTTATGACCCTATAGAATTCAAGCCTGGTGACCTTGCTCGACCAGGGGATTGCTATTGCTTGGGTTTATAACTAGATTCCTGGGAGACTCAGGAGGAACATGGACAACTTAGAGAAGGAGAACAGAGAGGGATAAGGAGGATTTTGACCAGAGAGAACGTGTGGATGAGATGGAAGATGAGGAAGAGTCAGATGAGGAAGTACTAGCTGGGTAAGAACAAGATGAAAAGGACCTAGATAAGGCAGAATTAAGACAAGAGAATTAAGATAGAACTTAGAGGGAGCAGTAGATAAATATAGAGAGAAATCAGGCAAGAAAGGAGCTAGGCACGAGAACAGAACTGAAGCTGTGTAAATAGGATGTTATGCCAGAGGAATTAAAGCAAGTGGACTATAGAGCTCGGTGTGCTGAGATTCTATTTCCCAAAAATAGTCCTCGCCGTTAGTAGTTCTCTCTCCTGAGCCCCTGGGATGTATAATATTAAGGCTGGTCCCTCTACTATTATACAGGACACCTTTAATCCCAGCACTCGGGAGGCAGAGCCAGGCAGATCTCTGTGAGTTCGAGGCCAGCCTGACCTACAGAGCAAGAGCAGTACAGGCACCAAAACTACACAGAGAAACCCTGTCTCAAAAAAAAATTGTATCAATAAACTGAAATCCATAGCATTGTAAAACATTTCAAACAAGTTGTTGTTGTTTAAAAGTAGATTCAATAATCTACCCTTTTATCCTATCATATTGTGGGATGTCGTTCTGTATGCTGTGAATATGTGTTGCTCTGATTGGTTGATAAAGCTGTTTGCCAAATGGTGAGGCAGAATACAGTTATGTGAGACATTCTAAAGAGAGGGAGAGAAAGAAAGAAACAGAGAGCAGAGGAGACGCTGCTGGCCACGCCAGGACAAGCAGCATGTAAAGACGCCAGTAAGCCACCAGCCACGTGGCAAAGCATAGATTCATAGAAATGGGTTAATGTAAGATATAAGAGCAAGCTAGCAAGAAGTCTGCCATGGCCATAGTTTAAATAATATAAGCCTGTGTATGTTTATTTGAGTCTGAGCGGCTGCAGATCAGGTAGGACACAGGAAAACTTTCAGCTACAAATCACTCACATTCTTTGCATTGATACATATGCTCTTGTTCTTAAGAATAATTTTTGTATCATGATGAAAGCTATATAGGTTCCTGTGTGCTTTTAGGATAAAAGTTCAACCTCTTAACAGAATTTTAAAGACCCTTTAAGATCTGTCTCCCATGGACATGTTTATAGTATTGCTTCTTCAAGGCAAAGTTGGCCACTTGTCATTCTAAGTGTGTCTTTAATTTTTCATTCTCTAGTTTTTACCCATTCTTGAGGCTAAGATGCAATTCCACCATCTCTACTGATCAAAATTACCTTACTATCAGAACCCAGTATTGGAGTAGAGCCAAATCTTGATAGATCTTGCATAGATTCATGTATACATTATTCTACAATTATCCGCTGAACAGCTGCCACATCTGAGGCACAGTATATGTGCTTGAATAACAGTTATAAACAAACACATATGTTTTCCTGTCCTCTTAATCATCCTTGTCCATAATAATTAGACCACCTGTTCAAAGAATTTGAGTTGGATATCTACTTATAATAACTTGTTTTCTTAATGAATTAATACATTTGGCCAATAAGAATGCTTCATGTCTGTGCACAAGTCCATAGTTTATAGGTATCATTATTTCATTTCATCCCAATTCCAAAACTTGTTTGTTTCCTTTTTATGAAAGGAGAGCCTGGCATCTCAGGAGTCGAGTTGACCAGCTTGGGCTGGTGTCAGGTCAAGAACGAGTTTCCTGGGTTTTTCTACCCCTCCTCCAATTTCACCATCTCCTTCATACCCAAAGAGAGCTTGATGGAAGGAGGATAGATGATGTTAGCTCTGCTCTCTAAAAGAAAAGGAAAAAAAAAAACTATGGATAGCTGTCAGAGACATGGTGAAAATAATTGAAAGCAGTGGTATTTGGAAATAAAGTTTATCTTATTGTTTTGACCAAGATAATATAAATCTAAAAGATATCTGAAGTTCACAAGGTTTATTGGAATTTGTTTTATAATCACTTAAAGCTTTAAAAATTAGCATTATAATTTATGATGGTAAAAATTTTAAATGTAAGTAATTGGTATCTCTAAGTTTGTCTAGACTATCAAAGTAATTTAGCATTCCAGTAGAGGGAAGGCAGAACAATCACTAATCCAGAAAGTCTAACATACTGCTCTCAGCTTGAAAATGTTCCCTTTCTATCTCTGACTGGATACAGAGTTTTGTGGGGGTTTTATTGTATCCCACACTCCACCTTCATACTTTCAAACTAAATGTCCTATTTATACTTTTTTTCTTTTACAAAGTCTGTAAAGTTAGGTTTCTGAATCAGAAGACCCAAATTCAAACCCATCTCTGTAGCTTTCTTCATACATGGGAAGGTTTTGTGGGGCCCAACATTTTTACAATGTGGAAGCTCCTCTTTCAGAATACAAAAGTGAGGTAGGATTGACTGACTATTGCTTTTCAGTGACAAAGAAAACCAAAACACACATCTGGAGACACCGAGATTTACAATCTCCTTTTCTGAGATTTCTTTAGGCAACTTACCAGAAATGCTTCGCTAGACCCTCTCAAAGATTGCAAGTTGGTTTCCTTTCCACACCCGGAGACTCCCAGCACTCACAGGGACCAGGGCAAGTGATGGCCTTGTTTAAGCATCAGTTAATAATAAATTCACCTCTACCAGTATGAGCAGGTGGAACAACTTCCAGTCTTCAGTTTGCTCATCAAAAGGACTCAGAAGTTAGTTATGCATATGCAAATCAGAAAGTAGTGTTGGAAAGCTGAGGCCAGTTAGTATTCGCCAATACCAGAGGCCAGGTGGTGAATACTGTCTCAGAAAGAGCTGGTAGTGTGTTCTGATCCTTGGAGAGACCAGTTCCTTTCCGATATATTATTGCCAGCTTTTGGCAAACAGTCTCTACCTTCATTCCTTTTAATGGTTTTTTTAGACTAGAAGATATCATGCGTTTTTACCAATGCTTCACTAGTAATGAATGGCCAAAACTAGAATTCAATAAAGCAATGCTTTATCTGGGTCTTGCCCTTGATTATTCCTTCTGAAAACAATATCTAATAAGATCTGAAACACGCGCCCCGCCCCCGGCCCCCAGAGCATTGAAGCATCTAGAAATGAGGTTAGAGGACTCAGGAGACCCAACGGCTCTGGCCTGTGAGCAGACGGGCCATTCATAACTTTGTAGTCTTCAATTCAGAACCATCTCCAGTGAATTTCCTGCCCAAGCTGGTCTGCATATTGAACAAAAGCCTGGAGACACAGTGTTTCACGCCCCATTGGAGGCACACATTGCCTAGGGCTGGCCTCTCTGGTGGCCTGAAGTCATCAGAGGGACTCAGGACTCCGAGCTGCTTTTACAGTCACTACAGGGAAATCCACTTTGGGCTGTGCAGACTTTCTCCTTCTTCCTGTGGGATACCATCCTCTGAGCTTAACCCACAAAGGCTTCATATGCTATTTCCTGTTCCTCACCAGAAACATACTTCCCTTTGATGACTGTTCTAAAAAAGTATGAAAACTCTGCAAGTTGGTTTTTGTTTGTTTGTTTAAGGTAAATAACAGGAAAACAAAACCTTGGCAATGACCAATGAAAGCTGTCACTCAGGTACTGCTCCACAGTCCACTAACTGCCTCTGCAATTATAAAACCTCAACCACGGCCCAGAGTGAGCTTCCTTTCTGTAATCATCACAGAAGGAATGGAAGGGAGGAACTATAAGGTGGTTAGGAAATATTAACCCCAACAGTTCTGGGGTGACGGGGCAGGAAAACAGCCACGTACAGCTTGGGGTAACAGAGGAAGCAAGTCAGGGAGTGGGAGGTGGCTTTCCTTATCGCCCCCATGACGTCTCTGTGCCGGTCCTTTCTCTTTCTGGTATTACACACAGCAGGGCTGGGGGTGTAGCTCAGTTGGTAGAGTGCTTACTCAGCATGCCCAAAGCTCTGGGTTTGAGCCCCAGCACATCATGAACCTGCTTTGGTGACACATGCCTATAATTTTACTACTTGGAAGGTGGAGGGAGATAGATTAGAAATTCAAGGTCTTTTGAGTCCAGCCTAGACTACATGAGACTTTGCCTCAAAAAACAAACAACAACAAAAAAAAAAAAAAAAAAAAAAAAACAGGAGGGAAGTAAGCAATATATGTTTTAAATTCTTGGAAATGAGATAGTTGAACATATATAAACAGATAATATTTATAGTAGATGCCTATTAGTTACCCACTCTGTAAGACAAAGACCTTATCTTAAATTTTAAATTTAAGATTTGTGAATCTTTACATTTAAATTTAGTTTAAATTTAAAATTTGTAAAAGTAGAAAAGGCACCTGCTTGATTTAGCATTACCTTTTGATGCTATGGTAAACCTTAGATTTTACTTTTTGAGATACTTGAACCAAACTGACACACTAGATTCTATCCAACTAAAAAGTTTCTGAAGTATATAGTCAGTGATAGGATACTTGCTTTACCTGCACAGAACCAAATAAATAATACTTCTGTTCAACAAAGGTAGCAATGAACAGAGTGGAGAGACAGCCTATAAAGTGGGAGAAAATTCTGTCCAGCTACTCATCCAATAAAGGATTAGTACCCAGACTCAGTTAAAAATCCTAAAAAAATTTAACACCCGAAGAACCAGTAATTCATTCAATAGATTAAGAAATAGACCAAACAGACACTTCTGAAAAGAAGAAATACAAGTGACTAATAAGTATATGGAACAATGTTCAAAATCTTTAGTCATCAAGGAAATGCAATTTCTAGTGACATTACAATTTCTCCCTATCCTCATTTGAAAGGTCAGCATCAAGAAAACAAAAATATCGTATCATATACCCTGAGTGAAATTTTGGGAGAAGGAATGTTTGCACATTATTGGAGGGGTGTAAATTAATGTAACCACTTCAGAAGCCAGATAAAGAGTCTATTAAAGAAATCACTAAAACTTGAACTACCTTATGACCCAGCTCTACTACTCCTAGGACTACACCCAAAGGAATCAAAATGAGATATGATAGACACTGGCAGATCATACCCAGGTATGCATCTGTGCCTGCTGAATCTGTGGCCTCTGGCCTGATCGCGTTCTTCCAACGGGAGTCCCACTAGGGGAGCAGATACTCTCCCCACATACACACAAAATAGCTTTCACACACACACACACACACAGAGGCACATGCACACACAGTGGAAGCAATGATGGCACAAATCGGCGAGTAGTTAGGGGTGATGAGAATTCAGAAAAAGCAGAGTGGCTTACAGTAGAGAACTATCCTGCCTCGTTCATGAACCATGCCTCTTGGTAACATTCCACACCGTTTGCTTCTCCATCCTTTGTATTATCCTTTTAGCAAATGGGCATTCTGCCAGCTTCCTCTGCTGCTACTCCAGATCATCCTTGTCCTGTGATGCCAAGGGCAGGGCAGGCATGTGTCACTGTGTGGTCAGGCAGGGCTGCTTCTGCCTGTGGTTGTGCCAAAGGGGAGAGGCAAGCTATATCAGCACAAGGGCATCCTAGGGACCTGGAAGAGGGCCTGGACGCATGCTCACCAACCAAAAACAAGCCTTAGTGCTCTTGGCAGTTACTGTGCTTCCTTCCTTAATCATACCTTAATCATATCTCTTCCTTGTTCTCTTGGAGGACTTACTTTCTCCATTCATTCACAATTTCGTTCACGTGTGTTCTTTAAACACAGTTCTGCACACTGTCCTTTTCCCTTCCGCTCCCCCTAATCAGGCCCCTTCTTCTCGTCTTCCTTTCTTTTGTTCTTTTCTTTGATATGTGGCCCACCGAGTTTAATCAGGGTTACTTTCATGAGCATGGGTGGGCTTTATTTATTTAAGCAAGGGCAACTTCTCAGGGGCTACACTCCTGAGGAATATGACTACCTCTCCCCAGCAGCCACCGGCTATAGCACTCAGAGAGAGGCGGTAATCCCGAGATCCCTCCCCAGCCGTGATAGAATGTTGTCCAGGTGTCCACAGCTGCTTTGTGAGCTCATGAGTGATAGTCATGTCACATCCGACAGTACTTCATAGCACTCCTTTCTGTCCTCCAGCCTCGTGGTCAGTTCACTCCTACGGTGTTCTCTGCACCTTGGAAAGGGTGACATGAAAGTCCCATTTAGGACTAAGCACTCAGCAGTCTTGATTCTGAGACCATTGCCAATGTTTTTTGGGGTTTGGGGGGTTTGTTGTTATTGTTTTGGTTTTTCGAGACAGGGTTTCTCTGTGTAGCTTTGGCACCTTTCCTGGAACTCACTTGGTAGTCCAGGCTGGCCTCGAACTCACAGAGATCCGCCTGCCTCTGCCTCCCAAGTGCTGGGATTAAAGGCATGCGCCACCACTGCCCGGCAATTCTGCCTTCTTTTTACTGAATGCACGGACATTTTAAAGAACTGCATCTTCTGACACATGTCCTTGTCCAAGAGCAAATCTCATTCCTGGACAGCTTACATGCAATGAAGACCTGGTCTCTTCACCTCAACTTGGACAACTAAAAGCGCCATTGAGTTTCAGTGATCCCCGTGGAGTTAGCAGAGGCCTTTCCAGAGACCCACTGCAGCCCAGCTTTTCCCTGTCAATTCTGTTTCTTCTGGACGGCTTAAGCACCCTCTATGCATTACCTGTATGCTAATTTTTGTCTCCAGTATGCTTCCCATAGAATGAATGGCCTACCAGGGTAGGCCTACCTCAGGAACCTCTTCTATACCATCCCCTCCTCCATCACACCCCTAACCTTGGGGTCTTTATTTTATTTTTTGGTTTTTGGAGACAGAGTTTTTCTGTGTAGTCCAGCTGTCTGTCCTCTGTCTCCCAAGTGCTGGGATTAAAGACATGCACCACTATATCCAGCTTGCCTTAGGGTCTTTAAATATGGAATTGACTCCCCCCCCCCAAGTTTTGGCCTGGTGTTCCCCAATCTATTTACCCATTTGCCTCAGGCCAATCAGTCTGAGATCAATCACTTCAGACATAATTTTCTCCCCAGAAAACCAGATCCTCCTACGAAACACCGATTATTTCCTGTACAGTGCTCAGGTCTAGGTCTGTCTGCTCCCCAGCGGTACTGTTCCGATCTGCTCATGGCTGCCACCCTTGGCTGTCTGCTAAACGCTAGGTAAGTCCTGGCGAGCAAGACAAACTGCTGGCCTCAGGGACCTTACGATCTCCTGGGAGAAGATGGGGTTGAAAACGTGATATTTCTCTATTTCCCTAAGTCAGTGACATGCACAAGGTCACAGACAAGAAAGAGAAGAATTTAGATTAAACTCAAAGATTCAGGAAGGGAGGGAAGGCACTGATTGTAACTTACTAAATTATGTTTTGACCTGAAGTAGGCAGTATTTCTTCTGAATTACAGTTGTCTCTTCTGTGAATGCATAGTAATCTAGAACTGCCCAGAACTGTGACTGTATTGACCAGTATACAAATAGTCACTCACCACATGTGAACTTTAAGTCCATGAAATATGGCTGATCTGAATTTCTTATGAACAAAATAGACATTTTAAAAAATTTTTATAAACTTCATTATTAAAAAAACCTTACACATAAATAAGGACATCACACATTAAAAATAACCAGAACCAACGTCTATACAACTCTATGAATTTCTACAATTAGAAAATTTCTAATTTCTACAATTAGAAAAGGCATTTGGCCAGGCGGTGGTGGCGCACGCCTTTAATCCCAGCACTTGGGAGGCAGAGGCAGGCGGATCTCTGTGAGTTCGAGGCCAGCCTGGTCTCCAAAGCGAGTTCCAGGAAAGGCGCAAAGCTACACAGAGAAACCCTGTCTCGAAAAACCAAAAAAAAAAAAAAAAAAAGAAAGAAAAGAAAAGGCATTTGGAACAAAAGTGGTGGATCTATAGATTAAATCTCACTTTCAGTATTTCATGCACTTATCCATCACCCAAAACAAAATCTGTAACAGAATCAGAACTAGAAAAACAATTAACTTTCTATTCTCTTCTGTAACTCATGTCTATTACCTGCATTGAGTCCTTCCCTGTCCCCTTATATTTAGCCTTTTATTCATGTTATACTGTATGTTGTAAACAAACATGTATATTTGTTTACACACACACACACACACACACACACACACACACACACACACACACACGGTTAGATTCTGCACATTAGAACATGTAGGTTTCTTTCTGAAACTGTGTGACCTCACTTGATACTACACATTCTAAATTCATGCAGTTTGCAGCAAATTTTTTCCATTTGGAGCTAAGTAGCATTCCATATTTTATGTATACAAAATGTTCATTATTCCTCTCTGATAGACAACTAGCTTCATTCCACTTCTTTGCACCTGTAAACAAAGCAGCAACAAACCCGGGGCACAGATATCTCCACGGCAGTCTGTGGAGTCTCTGGTCTGTGGCCAACAGTGCAACAGGTCATGTGGTAGTTGTCTTTACATGTTTGACAAACCTACAAACTGATGTGCACAATGGCTGTACCATTTGAAGCCTCATCACCAGTGAGTAGGGCTCCCTTCTCACCACATCCTCTGCAGTTCAGTCAGACTTCCCCAGAGCAGCCGTATGACTGGGGTGAGCTGCTCTCTCAAAGGAGTTTTACTTTGCATTTCCCTGGTGGTTAGGGATACTGAACACTCTTTAAAATAATTATTGGCCATTTGTATTTTTTTTTAACTGTCTACTCAGTTCATTTGCCCATTTGCTGATCGGCTGTTTTTGTTCCTTGGTATTTAATGTCTGCAATTCTTTGTAAATTCTGGATATTGGCCCTTGTATGAAGTGTGATGAACACTGGATTTCAAACACTTAGAAAGAAAAAAAAAAGGAAAAGAAAAATATTCAATTTATAATTTTGTGAAGTAGTCTCAAATTAAACTTACAATCTTTTTTTGGGGGGGGGTTGTTTTGTTTTGTTTTTTTGGTTTTTTGGAGACAAGGGTTTCTCTGTGTAGCTTTGGTGCCTGTCCTGGAACTCACTCTGTAGCCTAGGCTGGCCTCAAACTCAGAGAGATCTGCCTGGTTCTACCCTCCCCACCCACCCCCGCCCCACCCCGTGCTGGGATTAAAGGTGTACACTACCACCGCCCAGCTAAACTTACTGTCTTTTGAATAGATTGATTTAAATAAACTAGGTTGTTAAACTGTAAAAATTAGATATCTTCTCTCTTATCAGTTAGGTAAGAGCAAAAGTCTACAACCAAGCAGTGAGAGCCCTACTTTCTGCTCAGCCCTGAGTGAACAGAGACCTTAGGAACAAGGACTAAGAGTTCATCAGATGAGTGAGTTAAGTGATAGAGGATGTCAACTCCAAATAAACAAGATACGAACACGTGGTGTTATAAAGAAATGCAGCCAACAACGTACAAGGGATTAGTGGACATGCAGTATTACATGCTAGGTAGATGATGACTATTTGGTGAGCATGGAAATTTCTGTGGGGGTGGCAAGGAAAGCATAAACCTCAAGTTGAGGGGAGAGGCTGGGAAAAGTTAACAGATGGGCAACTGCAGAAACCACAGAGAATTTATAAGAGATGGGGTCTATCAAAGGTTTAAGTAGTGGAACAGAATAAGCTCTTACTCACAAAAATATGATATGAAATTACACAGGAAGAAGTCATTTGTGCCATGCAGAAGCTTAAGATTAGTTTAGCAGGAGAAATGAGCCTGCCATATGCTGGCGAGTAATGGCATTAAGTTCCGAGTGCTGGCCTTGTTGCATGTAGGTAGAAGAGCACTGGGAATACTTCCTTACATTTTGCTCTGGTGATGAGCATTTTTATTTTCTTGTTATCCAACTCAGGATTAATTTTTACAACTTACTGAAACATAATGTTCAAAGAGAATAGTTTTCCTATTGTTAATACTGCAGCTTGTATTTTTACAGCTATAAGCATATCCATGAAATCAGCATCTACAGCAAGAAAGAGCACTGTAGCATGCCACACACCTACTCACACAGAGTGACCACCACCCTGACTTCTAACAGCATACATTAGCTTTGTCTGGCCTAATACTTCTATATAAATAAAATAATATACCATGTAATCTTTTGCACCCTATGCTGAATGATAAAGCATCAGTCTAAATTAAGGAAAACTGAAGCTCAGCTTCAACATTGTGTTTGGATAAGTCTCTTAACATAAGCCTACTCCATAGCCACAGAAGTGAATTATAAGAGTGTTTATCTCAAAGGAGTGCTGTAAGGATTAAAATGAGCTTAAGTACATAAGGGTTTAGCATAGGAACTGGCATGTGGCTGCAGCTGCTATACTGAATGCAAAATTTGAGTCTGCATATAACCCTAGTTCTGTTTGGTGGGTGGGGGTGGGGTGGTGGTCACTCTCTGGTCTAAGTCCAAACATTCCACTCACATTTAATAGCAAACTTGGCTGCTGGATCTAGCTAACTTTTTTGGCCAACAGAGAAGTATTTCTGTTACATACTTTCCCCTTCATCTAGAATATCAGCTTCTCTGATACTGATGATCTTAAGGAAACACCATTATGACTGCCACACACTTGCCATCTCAGAGTATACCCGGAACCTAGCAAGGACGCATGGGGAGTACTCAGTTAAGCTGAATAAGTGCTAACTGTATTAGGACTTAAGACACTGTCAGACTACTTAAACCTTTGAGCTACGGTTAACAAATTTATAGTAGTTGGAACTGAAGAGAGCTGACAAGATGGCTCAATAGGTAAAAGGTGCTTGCCCAAACTCCATCTCTAGAACCCACGTGATTCAAACACATTTCTGTACAGGGCACTTGAATAAGCACACCAGTTCTAAGAATTTCAGAAAGAACGTAGTATATACACTATGAAACTAAGTTTCCCTCAAATCCAATAGCTTTAAAAGTACTTGCACCAAGATACTAAAGTTTCAAAGTCTTCTATCACACTGGCTACAAAATTTCTAAGTATACCTTTTCTTGTCTTTCTATCTCAAGTATTCTTGTTGAGTATATCTGTACTCATTTCAAAAACCAAACAGTGGAAAGTGAATATCCCAAAGTATCTCTCTTGATTCAACTTACCCTCTACTACCTAATACATTTTCATTCTCAGAGAATAAGTATCTCTTCAAATATTATCATCTGTTTTATATTAGAAATTAAAGGTCTGATTACCTGACTGGCTTATCACTCCTTAAGTAATATAAATCAAGCAATAAATTACATGGTATTAAAAAAAATGAGCTAAAAGATTCTCAAAAAGTTTCTTAGCTGTAAGGCAAAGCTTGTCTTATGTAAATAACCAAGAAATCAAAGCTATTTATAAACCTGTTATATAAGTATAGCTAGTACTTCCTGATAAAAACTAATTACTAAAACTCAACATTTACCAGGATTTTCTAAGCCCCATTGATAGACTCAGAAATGAAATAATCATAAACAGCAACTCCTACTCTTTAGAAACATGAAGGACAGTGTTAACGTTTTACGAAGGACTCAGGAAATGCTTCACAGGCCTGTGCTATATGGCTGACATTTTAGAATTCTAAAGAGAGCAGAAAAAAGAGGGTAACATCACAAACATAGACATGAAAAACTCATATATATAGATGTTCTTGGGAGAGCTAAGTCACCAGTAGAATGAAAATGAAGTGTGGAAACCAGTCTCAACTAGGAAATAAATTAGAATCACCATTATTTAGGCAACCCCAGAGACTTGATCACATCTACATGTGGTTATCATTTCCTCCTATTAATATCTAAGGTGAAAATATACCTAGTCCCCTGAAGCTTTATTTTATATACAAACAAATAGAATTCTGGTTTCATATATCAAGTCTTAAAAAATTATGTAAGCCTTTTACTGAGAGGTAAACTCATCTTCAGTGAGTTAATTCCAACAGATTGGTAGGCCTAGCAAACATAGTCATGGTGATGAACTAACTCACTAAGATACTGCAATATTGCCAATAGCTGTCTGGTGGCCACTTGGCCATTCCCAGATCTCTAACGCCAGGGCAGTTTCTTCATTTCTATAGAATGAAGATCAGAACGATGTGCAATAATTCAAATGAAGAGATAAAAATGGCCTTTATGCACAGTTTTCATGACAGACTTCAATACGGGGGGTTGAAAGAAGCTAAGAAATTATTCAGTGGATGAACAAAAGAAAATCAACTCCATTTAGAAACATGACAAAAGAAGGGCAGGTCCAGCTGGGGACAAAGAAACCTGCTTTGAACATTCTATTTCCAATGTAAATAAAAGTTACATGGACTTATTTATTATTTAAAATTTTTTTCATTTTACATACCATCCCCAGTTCCCCCTCTCTCCCCTTTTCCCGCCTTCCCACATCCCCATCCACTCTCAGAGGGTAAGTCAACAAAGTCTGGCATACCAAGTTGAGGCAGGGCCTAACCCCTCCCCGCTGCACCAAGGCTGAGCAAGGTATCACCTTAGAGGCTGAGCTCTGAAAAGTCAGTTCACGCACCTCGCACCTCGTGTAAGTCCTGGTCCACTGCCAGTGGCCCCACAAACAGATCAAGTCTCCCAACTGCCACCCACACTCAGAGAGCCTAGTTTGGTCCCATGCAGGCTCCCCAGCTGTCAGTCCAGAGTCAGTGAGCTTCCACTAGCTTGGGTCAGCTGTCTCTGTGGTTTTTCCCATCATGATCTTGATCCCCCCTTGCTCATATGACCCCTCCTCCCTCTGTTCAACTGCTCTTCAATCCCAGAGAAGCTAGGTAAAAAGGAGGAACCTAAGAGGGATACACATGGAGGGTCCCAAGAAAGGGAAATAGTTAAGATCTCCTGGTAAACTGGGAGGGGGGAGTAGAAGGGAGGGGTGGGGGTGGGGAACATGAGGGATCAGCATGGCCAAGTTGGGGGAGGGACAGGGAGGAAGAGCAGTGAAAAAGATATCTTGACAGAGAGAGCCATTATGGGGCTGGGGAGAAACCTGGTGCTAGGGAAATTCCCAGGATTCCACAAGGACGGCCCCAGCTAAGACTCATAGCAACAGTGGAGAGGATACTTGAACTGGCCTTCCTCTGTAATCAGATTAGTGACTACCCTAATTGTCATCATAGAACCTACATCCAGTAACTGATGGAAACAGATGCCGAGAACCACCCACAGCCAAGCACTGGGCTAACTAAGCTCCTGGAAGTATTTAAAAGGAAGTTGAAATGTTTCTGAATGAAACTTGGTGGACAGGCCCCATTTGTTAATAGAGGAAATCACCTGCAAAGGGACTTCTAAGAGTACAGAGGGTAAGAACTCAATGTTTGACTCAGGTCTTAAGGGTTCAAACAAATCCATCACACAGAACCAAAGTGAAATGAGCAAGGCCAAGTCAGCTTGTACACAGATGCTTTATTTGGATGTTAATAGATTTCAACATTGTCTGCAAGATTCTCTTACAAAGCAAAGTTTTCTCATATTCAAATAACTCAATTTGGACAGTGTAACTGCTGTACTAATGTGAAAACCTTACAACAAAATGCAGTATCATATGTGTGTAGTCAGTTTCCATGCATGTATGGCTGCTACCTGTATGCCTGGCATCTTCAGAAAACTGAAGAATTCAAATGAACAGTAAAAAAGATGACAAGATGCCTGACATATTTATGATTATAAATCTTGCAAAAAAAAAAAAAAAAGCAACAAAGCAGTTAACTTGAGGATTCAACCAACACCAACCCAAATATGTACTACGTTCCATAAGCCCAGGATTATATACAATATATCAACATTTGTGTTAACTTAATGCTCAAGAAAAATTATGTTTTAAAATATGTAGCGTGTTTGAGATATTTTACTTTGGCAACTGGAGACTATTGTATCCAATGCAGCTAAAGGCTACATTTTTAAAAGGAATTATGTGCTATTATTACCCCAAAGTAACTGAAATGATATGATTTTTTCCACAATCATTGGTTTTACAAAGCAACATTTCTGTGAGAAGTTCATTAATTAGAAAAAAATCAACATATTTAACATGCTAAGAAGATTCAAATTGTTTTACCTATTTGTTATCAAGAAGGCATAATCTTAGTACCACCACACATATTCTTTACTTCTCACTAACATATAGTATGCAAAAACTAGCAATTGGATTTAAAGCTTAAAACCCTTTTGGGTCTACTGTTGAAGAACTAGGCATTAAAATATTCAGTAGTCCCATTTCTATTAACAGATAAGTAGATTTTTAAAATCTTAAGCTGTTTGGTTTGGTTTGGTTTGGTTTTGAGGCACAGTAGTGTTTTGGTCTTTGTAAGAATCTGCTTAGTAATAGTTGAATCCATGAAGTTAACTTGAGAACTTGCCATCATTTGCTTATCTTTTCACACAGTGCAAGTGGTGGTCGCTCTTTCCATCTCTCATAGCAGCAAGCCGATTCTGCTACTTTCTATAGCAGCATACTTCAGGAGTGGAGAGGGAGAGAGTGTGTCAATTATAAATAATTCAAACTACAGTGTACAATTCTATTTGCCTGTCAGTGTTTAGGTTGACAGCACACCATTATATGTCTCAAAAATTACATAAAATCTCTACCACATAAGCAAAGACATTCTTTCAAAAAGAAATAAAATAAGTGCAAACACCTAAACAGGCAACTGAAGCAACTGTTGTAACCTGGAAACACAAAACATTTATAAAAGGACAAAATATTTGTATAAATAAAAGATAATATTTTCTAATTCTGAAACATTGAGTAAATACAATAAACTTTCTAAGTGCAGACTGTTTTAGGGAGTAAGGTACCATATTGTTTTTTAAACAAAATGAAAATTTCAAACACATACACAAATCACCAGATTAATTTATATGACCTCCAATATAATTTAAAAAGAAAATATTAAATTATTATTTAGTACATTTTAGAACTACTTTATAACCAACATGATTTAAAGGATATAGTGCAATATTTAGGTAGATGTGACATACAGTATAGATATTGTATTCTTTGCAGCTATAACTTAACTATTTCATACTTGAAAGTCAAAGTTACTCTTTACTAGGTTAGCTGTAATGACAAGAAACAACAATGGCTTCTAGACACCCTGTATATATATAATTATCTACATTTAAGCTTTAAAAATGAAAATAAATTATAAAAACAGACATCTTTCTAATTTACAGTTTTCCTGCTCCTACACACTGTACAATACATTCAACAGCGTTCTCAGCTCTTCTGAGACTTATGAAGAAATACTGACTCTTTACTAGTAAGAAAACGCCCGCTCTCAATGCTTTTATAGTATATGCTCAAATAAATATGCTTAACACTGTAGTTAATTTCATTGTTTCTGAAAAATACCAAAAATTAGTAGTGCAACTTTCTAGCTTCCTTGAGACTCTTTCTCACTGTGTTTCTTTATAAATGGTAATCTAAATAAATCAGCACACATGCAGAAGTACTTCATAAAGCCCCTGTGCTTCCTAAATAGAGACTTTCAGAGATCACACAGAACTTGTTTATAACAGACTACATACAGCCTTGAGAAAGTAGCGACATATATCCGATAAAGAAATTATCTGAAAATTTACTTTGGAATATCTATGAACATCCTTATTTTCCCATTTTGTTCTTTAAAAACAAATTTTAAAACTCTCAATTTTTAAAAATTAAGTAATGAATTTGCCTACCCCTTACTTTAAGTGGCGTTTTTGCCTGTCCAATATAGAAAAAAAATGCAAACTATTTTAAGAATGTATTAAAACCTTTCAAAGAATTAATTGAGACAAATTTCATTGCAACCTAATTTGGCATAAAGTACAGTGAGGCGGCAGGCCGTTTTATCAGCTTTCGTAACAATCAGAGTATGAGAGCTCTTGACGTGCTGCTGGCAGCTGTGTAAGTACTCAGGTATCTTCTCGCTTGTTCAGTCATGATGAGCTGGTCTTCTGTCTTCCCATAGACCACCGTTTCCCATTCACAATTTGACTGTGAAGGAAATATCAATAGTGATGTAAAAGTTAGTAAAGTTAACTACCCAAACCACTTCATAATTAGAGTGTGTTCATGCTGATGTGTATGTGTGTGTGCATGCATGCGTGTGTGTAACATGCTACACAATGTACGTAGAAGTCAAAGGACAAATTTCTACCACGTGGACCACAGAACCAAACTTAGATCATAAGGATTGGTAGTAAGCACCTTTATCCACTGAGCCATATTGCCAATCCACATAACTAGACTTTTAAAAATCAATTATTTTGACTAGGAGTTTTATAAGTAATTGCTATAAAATGTTTTAATAACAATATCGTATCTTTTAAAATGAGATGCTATATTTTTTAACACATACTAAAATATATATGATCAATTTTGTGTAATTATTATAATTGTGTATATTGTTCACTGCCTATGGTGACAGTATAATAGTTTTGCTCCCAACAACTCCCCACAAATCAAATGAATCATAAAAGGACAAGAAATATTAACTGCTTTTGTACCCAAATTTTGCAACCGTTCTAAAGAGAGAAGCTGGAGATGTAGCTCATTGTTAGAGTATTTATCTAGCATGTGGGAGGCTTGGGTATGGTCCCCAGTACCAAGAAAAAAGAAAAGACTTAGAAGGAAGAGGTAATACCAAAAAGTAAACCACAGGCACACCCTCTTTGCTTTCTTCCCTATCAAAGGATAAAGATTTCTATACTATATATAAGAGTTACTACATAATGAACGCTCCTAAGAAGCTCTATGTTAATTAAACACTGGGAATGCAAAGCATTTTACATCAATTAAGGGAATGCATTATGTCACTCTCTGAAAGCCATGGCTCAAGACAGACAGGTAGCTATATCTGATTGCCAGACATATTTTCAAGGAATGCTTGAATGTCAGGGAAACTATTCTGCAGTCAGTGTAGCAGGAAGAAGAAATCTTCCTCTCCAACAATTCATATTTTTTGGGCAAACTCCTACGATACCAAGCGAAGAATTTCACCAGCCTTCATTTGCATCTACTTACTGGACACAGAGGAATAGGGGAAAATTATTTGTTTGATAGCTTCTGATCCACAGAGTTTATTGGGAGCTATTATATCAATAAAATCATGCTGAAAATGCTTCCAACCTCTTACCATTTCAGGACAACAAATGTGGCTATTCATTTTTATTTTACTGGTGAAGAAGTGCCAGAAGCAGATTTAAATATATGCACATACAGATTAAGGAATCATGAAAGGGCTGGGCATGATGGCACAAGTCTGTATCCCAGGATTTAGGAAGTGGAAGCTGCAGGACTATGATTTCAAGGTCAGCTACAAAATGAGGTGAGATACTGTCTCAAAACAACAAAACCCTAAAAATCTTTGGCTACGACTTCAATTGTATAGATGGTATGTGCACTGATGAATGAGTCTCTCTCAAACCAAACCTGCTTTCAGTGACAAAATAATAATTTTTTTATTATACTTACCAATTTAAACTTTAAAAGAAAAACTATTAACTTATGATCAGTAAGTTTAAAGTGATCACTAACTAAACAACAACAAAAATCACTAAAGAAACTTATAAATCCATACCTGAAGATTCTTTTCCAATTTGACAACTTTAGAAGTGTTAGGGTTTGGTTTCTTTTTAGTAAGTGTATATGTTTTGTTGGCTGAATTTATATCTTGTTTTTCAGGAGTCAAGTTGCACCTATTGTCATGTATTTCCAATAATGGTATCATTAATAAAGATGTTGTAAGTATATTTTCTGACTAAGAGAAAAAAGAAAGAGGAAAATAACTAATTCAAAAGTAGAGACAAGAGACTACTGGGTAAGTGGTACTGGAAGCCCTGTTAACTTTCCTCTTAGGAAGCATTTGGCTCTACTGAAATAGCTAGTGCTATAGTAATATCTTGGTAATTACACAAAATAAATTTCTTTGCTATAGTAATATTTTGGTAATTAAAATTTAAAGCTTTGTGAATCAACGTTCTTTGACATCATACAAAAGACTAACTTCTCTCAAAATAAAACAAGTTTAAAAAATAATATATTCGTCACAGATAACAAACTCCCTCTGAATTAGGCAAAACAATCCTAAATTTCCTATAATTCTCCTTTAAATGATCTGGCCAAGCAATGAATACAAAATGAGAACCACCGTGACTTAAGACAGCCCTTTAAAAACATGTATGACTTCTTCACAAACCTGCATGTCTGAAATGTCTTCAGTCAGTAGCTGAGTGCCCGGTTCTTCTTTATCCCAGCTGTCTAAGGCTAGTGACTTTCTGACTTTCTTCACAGATGAAGAATGCTGAGAAAAATAATTTACAAGGTAACGTTATAGCCAGTCTCTTGGACATGATAAAGACTTTCATTAACAGTAAGACTGGAAGAGCTGACATGGAAAAGCACACCCACAATCACAGCTCTCAGAAAGTGCAGGAAGGAGATTTGCAAGTTTGAGGGCAGCCGAAGCTACATAAAGACTCTCCTCTCACTATGGAAATAAATATATACACAATACTCAAGATTACCTCTTGCTTGCAGCTTTTGTAAGCAGGTTCATCTTCTTCTTTGAGGAATATGTCTGTTCCAGTTTCTTCTTTTAAAACTTCTCGAATGTCTTCTTCCAAGAAAGCAAGTGGCTGGGACTAAATTATTTTTTAAAAGGTTTTAAAAGGCAATTGCCAGAAATTCCTTTTTTTCTTTTTGTATATTAAACCCTGTCTTTTGGCCTGGGAAGAAAACAAGCCTGACAACTCAAGTTCCATCCCTAGAGCCCATGGTGGAAGGAGAGAATTAATTCCCAAAAGCTGTCCTCTAACCTCCTCAAGAACATCACGCCATGTGCATACCCACGATAATAATAAATGGTTGGTATTTGTTATTTCTAAACTGTCTTTTATACTTTTCTAATATTAACAAAATTATCTCCTACTTGATATAGATATATAAATTAACTAATCAGTTTATAGCAAAATTACTTAAAATATTAATAAATATTAATTAATTAATTTTAATGAACCCATCCCCTAAGATTACTAAATATAGGTCAAAATTTAAATCACCATTGAAGAAAGCAAATTTAAGTCACATTTTTCTTTCTAATAAACTTATAAAATATCTGCATGCATCTAGAATGCTCTGGGGTTTTCTGAGGTATTTTAAAGATAACAATATTCATGAGACGACAAATAACTAAAACATTTCACAGGTGTATTAATTCATGAACTATTGCTACCACAGCTACAAAAATAATAGCAGGAACAACTCACTATATTGAAACTAGAGACAAGATCCTTTATTTGTATTGTCTCTTTTAGCTTCACAATAAAAACCTGGGGTGTACTTAATAACTTGTACATAGAAAATTGAATTTCAAAAAGGTTCTCTGACCCATTAGTTTGCTAAGCAGCATTAAGTGAGTAGCTATATCAAAATATTAATTCTGCTTCAGTGAAACTACTAAATACATGTTTTAACATTAATAAAAAAAAGCATGCCACTAACAACTGTTTTCTTCTACTTAACATGAGGACATACAAATTTAAAATGAGCCAGACAAAGGGTTATTTACAGGCCAAGGAAGATTAACACAAATTTACATTCATAAATTAAGAGATAAAATTTTGTTTCAGTTTCAATGAACACTTTTAAATGCTAAAAAATTCAAGATGGTAAAAACCAGTTTCTCTTTAATTAAAACTAGGAAAGTGCTTGAGAATAAAGAGTATTCATACCACAATTTTAAGAGGTCCGTATTTCTTTTCCTGAGCAGCAAGTGCATTCTTAAATGGAGTAGGAGTTCTTGGTGTGGTACCCAATATAGATCTTCTAATAGTAGGTGTTCTAAACCTAGTCAATCATTCAGATATTTGTATTATTGTCATGATATGAGTTCATATATGTTAAGGAAGGCAAAGCCATACAAAATCATAAACTACATTTTTATATAGACATATGTTTTTTAAAGCATTACAGAGATATTTAAAATACAGTTGCCTAAAGTAATTCATACTCTAATAACTTTTAAAATGAAAAAATGACTTAGAAAAAGTATTAAGAATATTTTGCTTGAAATAAAAATTATATGCTACATTTAGCCAGTTTTCAGTATTCTACAGGAACAAAACAGAAAACTGTGACTTTAAAAACAGTAACAACAAACTTCTAAGTCCTACAGACATAGAGATTATGTGATATGCCATTCATTTGAATAAAATGCTAACATACCCTTGACATTAAGCTTCCTGCTTTCCCTAACATAATTATTCAATACAGACTTACCCTACATTTTCCTTTTGGTCTTTGGGAGTTGCTTCCTTCTGAAGAGGAGTTGTGATGAGAACTTTTTGCCCACAAATTGGAGTTGATGTAAACGAAGGGTTTTCTATATTAAGTTGTTCATTTCCAGGACATGTGTTAAAAAACTAAAAGAGGAAGAGAATTCAGACAGTTTTTAGAACATCAAAATTCCTATATAAATATCAAACTGACAAGACTTCTCTATTGTTTTAGGAAGAGATTTTCAATAATATTACATATACTTTCTACTTCATGGAAATTAAGCTCCATAAAGGCAGCACGTTTCTGTTTTGTTCACTGCTGCCTCCCAGCACCTTAACCACTTTGAACAGGTTAGCATATAAAGAACATTTAAGAAACAGTTGTCTTAAAAATGGTCAGGTTTTTATAACAGCACAAAAAATTAAAACAAAACAGTATTCTATCAAATGTAGACCTACAGAAACCATACATAGTTGTTGCAATAAATCTCCCAGTTTTGTACAAGAGTATAACTGAGAAAGTTAACTGTGAGCTGTTACTCATAAATAATGTTAAGTGTACTTTTCTTTGAGAATATCCTGAACTCAGACTAGAATAATAGAGTGGGCATGGTGTGTGCACCTGCAGTTCCAACTACTCAGGAAGAACAAGCCTTGGGAAGGGACAAATCTACCTGCTTAGAAGACAGCATAGATACTTTAAGCAGACAAAACACTTTCTAAATTACACAGCGTACTAACTGAGATTTAACTCAGTTATATACTTATATACTATTATGAAATCCTAATTACTTTTGTCGATAGCAGACTAGAAGTGGTAATATGAAAATCTACTCTATCTCTATCACTCCTGTCTCCTAATACTTGAATCATCAAACTCTTTCAAAGGATAAAATCCAAATGGCATGGGATATAAGCACCTTCTACTTGTATAGAATTTACTTCAGTAAAAAGCTCTGGAAATGGAAAACCTCATCTTCCTTGGAATAGAGAGCTAGAAGGAGAATATACTATTCACGATGTAGTACATGTAAATTATAATACCTCAAACATTTTCAGATCACAGTAGCTGTGTATTACCATATCCTACTCATCTTCTCAATTTAAAACACACCTCCAACAATACTCCAGCATTCTCCATATTTATTTGACCATTAAGCTCCCTACTTCTCTCATAAAACTTTTTCACATGTGTGATGATTAGTGCTGTCAACTTGACAAAATCTAGATTCACCTGGGAAATGGCCTCTGAATGCTTGTGAGGGAATTAACTTAAGTGGGTTAAACGAGGTGGGAAAACACAGTCTAAAAGTGAAGAGGCCATTCTCTGGGTAGCAGAAACTGAGCTAAGCAGCAGCAACATACACTCACAGCTCTCTTCCAGCTGTGGATGTTAATGCAACCAGCTCTCTCAATTCCTACCCCTGTGACTCCTCTGTACTGTCATCTTGAATTTCAGCTAAAATATATTCCACCCTTCCTTCCTTAAGTTGCTTTTGTTAGGATATTTTATCACAGCAACAGAAAAAAAAATTAAGATAATCAAAACACTTTCAGCAAATAGCAGCTGCTGAACTTCAAAACTGTATTCCCTTTGGCTTCCAATGTCTTTAGAAAAATTAACTGATATGCTGTAATAAAAGTGACATAAGCCTGGAATATAACAAAAATTTTTTATATTAATAAAAAATAATCCTAATGTATACATCTGCTGCTAGGAACATTACTAAAAAGTTAAGCAGGTAGTCTCCAATATCCAAACATGAGATTCCTAGAATAAATTGTTGTCTAGATTTCTTCCAAAGAATGTTAAAAAGGAGCCGGGCAATGGTGGCACACACCATTAATTCCAGCACTCGGGAGGCAGAAGCAGGTGGATCTCTGTGAGTTTGAGGCCAGCTGGGCTACCGAGTGAATTCCAGGAAAGGCTCACAAAACTACAGAGAAACCCTGTCTCAAAAAACCAAAACCAAAAAAAAAAAAAAAAAAAAAAAAAGAATATCAAAAAGGAAGACTTAACATGTAAATAAAAATGTAAATTGCTATATGTGGATAAGGTCTGTTTATATGCTGAACAGTCAAGGATCAAAGAGTCATACTGGATCTTAGTCTCAGCTCTGCATTAGATACCATTGGGTAAATACATCATTTTACTTTTAGGGGCCAGTTTCCTGAAGAGTCTTATAAAGAAATAGGACTATATAACAAAGAAAACTTCCCTTTTAGCTCCTGAAATTCTAGGGTGCTACAATGAAGATACTACCCTTTGTGAGGCACTTTCTGAGTTCACCATTCTCATGTGTACATTTAAATATATCTGTATTTGTATTAACAAAGCCACCAACTGCCAGGCAGTGGTGGCACACGCCTTTAATCCCAGCACTCGTGAGGCAGAAGCAGGCAGATCTCTGTTAGTTCGAGGTCAGCTGGGCTACAGAGCAAGTTCCAGGACAGGCACCAAAGCTACACAGAGAAACCTTGTCTCAAAAAAAATCCAAAAAAGAAAAAAAAAAGAGCCACCAACTGCTATTAAAGACACTAAAGGTCCATTCAATTCATCTTGTCTACATTTACGAACATAGAAACGTTAGTACCTGTGAAGGAGAAAATGGTAGTGTTTTCACTGGTGTGTGTTTTAATGCTGTGGTACTGCCTTCATTGAACGAGCCATCCCCGAGCTCACTGCCTAGAGACTGACCCACTCGTGTTCTTCTCTTCTTTCTGAGGATGGTGGGTGGAGTGCTAAACTTGACCACATTTGGGGACGTCAGAGGAATAGTTTCACTGTCTCCACCATTACAACTGTTCTTTTTCCCTTCAAGTACAAGGCTGACATTAAATTGACATTCCATGGCTCCTTCATTATGTTGAATCCGCATTAGTTTAACTGGAGTAGACTTGACAGGAGAAGCAGCAGCATCAGAAAGATCAAAACTGGTAACATCACTCCATGCTACAGGATCCTACAAAAAATTGAATTCTTAACTCGTTAAGCTGTAACCTAGCTAAATATGATCTGAACACAGAATGATAATTTCTAACAAGTTATTTACTTATTTTTACCAGTAAAAACAAACTTTGTCTAAACATCTTTGTTTAATTAAGTGGGACCACCTTAGAAGAAAATATTACAATTTTTTATAATACCAATTTGGTATATTCCAAGATAATAGTTCATCTAATGCAGTAGCTGAAATTTTCTGTCAGAATATTTTACATAAAAAGAAAAGATTATTTTAGGCTATTATTAAAAAGAATTAATTCATCATAAAATCATCCTATTAAACAGGAAAATACTATGAAATTCTACATAACCATTTGGTAATTTCTATGGAAAACATACTTTGATTTAGAAATTCAATATAGTCAAGTATATAATTGTCATGATTTGACAACAAAGCCTTCTATAAATACTACTTTTTATTGGTGATACTAAAAATCGAGAGGCCCTCTAAATGCACAGTAACAGCAATGCATTCAGTAAATAAACTGTCTTATAGTCATATGATGGAAAACTATAAAGCCTCAAATTCAAGTTTAAAAAATATACTTAAGATCCAGGCATGGTGACACACGCCTTTAATCCCAGCATTCAGGAGACAAGAGGCAGAAAGATCTCTGCAAGTTCAAGGCCAACCTGGTCTACATATGGAGTTCCAGGTCAGCCAAGGATATACAGTGAGACCTTGTTCAAAAATTATATATATGTTAAGAAACCAAAGACAAGCTCATAATATAAGTAGAAGACAAAAATATAACATTACATGAAATGATCAAGTCTAAATATATAGATTTAAATTTTCCTCTTTATAGTTTCTCTAGTTTCCAACATTCTAATGTACTTAAGTAATTCACCTAATAAATAATTAATTTTTTATTTCTAAAACATCTTTTTAACATACATACTTGAAGAGGACTTAAACCTTTAATTTTTTTTCTAGAAACCTCTACAAGAGATGCAATGCTTAATATTTAAATTGGTATTTTAAGTATTAAATGTTAAGTATTAAACTAAGCTTCTAAACGTGATTATTTCATAATTTCAAACTTACAGATTCAATAAGTTCTAGAGTCTCTGCAAATTCTGGGATGGTCTGTAGAGAAGACAGTACAGCATTTGCTTCTACAGCTAGAAACTTTGTGGGTGAATTCTGCTGAGCAGAAACGGTCTGATTTTCATCCATGCTATAAAACTCAGTAGTGTGCTCCTCAAGGTTATTCAGTGTGTTAGACATGCTGTCATCCATGAGGAAACTGCCAGACCAGCTAGAAAAGCTTCCAGGTTGCTAAAGGTACAAAAGAAATTTGAATATTATTTGCAATTCTCAATATAGGTATGAATTTAATTTTAAATAAAAATTTCAATAACATACTTTATCTCATTTTAGCTAAAAAGATATAGTTCCCAATACAGCTTTTCTTCAATATTAGTATACAATTTGTTTCCACAATCTCATTCCTTGACTAGATTTCCTTTTGCTAAATAAATTTTAACTATAAAATCACTGTCAATAAAATTAGCACTTACATATAACAAAGACCTAAAACCTGACCTCATTTTCTTTTCAAACTTCATTCCACAATTCCATTCACAACCCTCCTTCAAGAATACCAAGCTTTAGCACTTTTAACTCTCTAAGAATGATATTCTTTTACTCTGGAGAGTCGTTTTACATACTATTGTTCTCTTTATCTAGAACATTCCCTAACCCACAACCCACACAAAGTGTTAGTCTTGATTTAAGAGACAGTTTAAATATTAAGAAGTATGCCATGTGCCTGATAATATACTTTCATTTGTTCTATTTACAATATTGCCCTAATTCATCTATCTTGCTACTATATACAGTATATAATCATCCTGGGTTTCAAGACTGAATTCCGGGCTAGAGAGATAGCTCAATGGTTAAGATCACTGGCTGCTCTTCCAGAGGACCTGGGTTTAATTCTCAGCACCCATATGGCAGCTCAAAACTGTGATGTATATTTTACCTGCTCAAACATAAAACAAAAAATCATCTTTGGTTGACTTGTATACAATGCACAATCTATACTTGTATTAATGCAGATATGTATGTTCCCTTTAAAAGTTTATGTATTTTCAGAGCAAGGGGACCAGATACCAATAAAAACAGATGGTCCAGGTGATCCAGCATTCAAAACAACTTCAAGGCTGCTGGCTGAGATGAGA
Source organism: Peromyscus leucopus (assembly GCF_004664715.2). Classification (NCBI taxonomy): domain Eukaryota; kingdom Metazoa; phylum Chordata; class Mammalia; order Rodentia; family Cricetidae; genus Peromyscus; species Peromyscus leucopus. The sequence goes on from NC_051067.1 coordinate 138,998,976, forward strand.
TGATCCAGCCTCACAAAATGCTCCAGCCAAGACTTAACGATTATCCTGATTTTCTCAAGGTTCCCCCAAAGATACCAGCACCCACCAACAACAGGAAGTAGTCTAGAGAATGATGCCCACATTCCCAAGAGATGGGGTATGGGTGGCCTTTGGCTATTCAATGGATTATAAATGTTTATTATTGTTTAGGAAGGTTGGTTACAAGTTGTCATTGGTCATAGCCAGAAAAAAAAGCTAAACAAAAGAGTCAAATTCAAAGAACTCTTTCTAAAGGAAAAAGGGGGATATGATATAGGAATGACAGGAAAAAGGGGTAGATTATTGAATCTACTTTAATCCAAAACAACAACTATTAATCCCAAAATATACATTGGTATGGATTTTGGTATATTGATATAAATTTAAAGTTATTTTTGTTGTCTGTATGTTTCAACTCTTGTTTGGGGTATTGTGTTTATGAAGCTCATTAAAAGATGTAAGGTATAATTAAGAAACACAGATTAGTAGTCATCTATAATAGTCAAACTTACAGTCAGGTTAGGTATGTTTTCAAGGTCATACAGAGATATATTTAGATAGATAGTCTTCAAACACTTCAAAGACCTAGAGAATATGACATTTAACATGTTTAATAACCTAAGGCTTTTCATGACAGTGAGCCACATCTGCTCCTGACAGCACCAATCTATTTCATAAAAGGATGATAGTCATCAAAGAACCTCCATATGGAGTTTGCTTTCTTTATGGCAAAAGCTAGCCACTGGGCAAAGAAACTGCCCTTGCCTCAATTGCTGACAGTGTACTGTCCAAACTGGACCAGCAGGATGCAAAAAAAAAAAAAGTGACTGCCAAACTTTGTCAAGTAAGGTAGGATAGTCTTTCAAAATTCCCTACTTCTCAAAAATGTCTGTCATATATACTAGGCCTGTAGGCCAACACTGTATGCTCCCAACATTACAGAAGAACTCTGGGTGACTGTCCAGACAGCCAGATGTCCCTGTCATTAGGTAACATTATACCCTTCTGGAGTCTTTGATGGAGTTAAAAACTAAATAATTGGACTTAAAGTTTTCCTTAGTTATAATAAAAAGGTAAATTAGGTATAAAACTTTAGACTCACAAGGATAAAAGAAAGAGAACATTTTCTCTCAATTTGCCAAATACAAATGGATTGGATATTGTAACTGTAATTCTTACTTGATAACTGTTGTTGTTGTATATAAGTTTACTACGTTAAAGTTAAAACTTTCCTTTTTTCTTTAGACAAAAAATGCTATGAAATAATCCTTCTGTACAATGTGAAAGTGTGTTGTTCTCATTGTTAATAAAAAGTTGGTTGGCCGAGAGCTAGGTAGGATTTTCGGGGCAGAGAGAATGCTGGAAGAAGAAGGGCAGAGTCTAAGGAGTTGTGAGCCAGACACAGAAGAAGCAACATGGGAAGTTCATAGATGAGGTAAACAAGCCTCGAGGCAGTATATAAATTAATAGAAATGGGTTAAAGTTGTAAGAGCAGGCTGCAACCAAGCCTAAGCTATCAGCCAAGCATTTATAATTAAGAATAAGTCTCTGAGTGGTTATTTGGAAGTGGCTACCAGGACACAGAGAAATTCTTCCTACACAGAGGCCTCTGGTTCAGTTCACAGCAACCACATGTGGGCTCAAACCACCTATAACTCCATTTTCAGAGGATCTCACACCCCCTTCTGACCTCTACAATTTACCTAGCTGAGCAAAGCATAATGGAATTCAGTAAACTAGTAGTCACTATTATCACACAATTGTTTAAAAAAACAAATAAATGTGCATGAAGTCTTATCAAGTGTACAAAGTTTTAAAAAGAAGTCAGTAATTTTCTCCCTTTTAATATAAAATGTGAATTACTTTAGCTAGTATATTTTTCTTATTAAATGAGACAGGAATGCTATATCTGGAACTAAGGTACTGTTATTAGTTTAAAAATATGTATTTTTTGATAACATCATACATGTATATAATATATCTTCAACATTTCCACCCACAATTCCCCTCTCTATCCCCCCACACCTTCCCAACATTCCTCCAACACTATTATTTTTTTTTAAACCAAAAATTGAACTGGAGTGATTGCCCAGCAGTTAAGAGCACTGGCTCAAAGGACCTGGGTTTGATTCCTAGCATCCACATGGCAGGTCATAATCATTTGTAACTCCGTTCTAGGGAATCTAACACTTTATTCAGGCCTCCTAAGGGCTCATGTATGTGGTACACAGATATACATACATGTAAAACACCCATACACATATAATAAAATGGAAAAATTAAAATTTTTAAATCTAAAAGTACTTGAAATTTTTTGTAATTGTTTTGTTTTAGTTTTAGTTTAAAGCACTGAGGACAAAGGCCAAGGCCTCAAACATAGGAAAAGGCTCCTGCCACTGAGCTACATCCCATTCCAAAAATTTCCAGAATAGCTTAAACATCACATAATCATTTACAAATAAGGACTCTCTAAATGTAACTATTTTGTCACTTCGTTAGCAAAATTAAAATTAACACTAAAACAAGCACACTTCCAATCTTCCTATTTACTGATGGTTTATAGTTTCAAAACAAAAACTGCCTTTCCTATAGTAAAAATCTTACCTGCAATAATTAACATGTCATTTTAATAACCTTTTAAATAATATAAGACAATATCACTTATTTCATGATACTAGTTGAAAATTCAGTTTATTCTATCAGTGTGATGCTGAGTTCCCAGTAACAACATGTTATTTGCCCCTCATTCACTCTGAAATCAGTGCTGAGACTGAACCCAAGATTCTAGTAGAATTTATATCATTTTTCTTAATTTAATAATCCTAGTTATTCTGACTAACCAAATCAAAGACATACATATCAACCTTTTTCTTTTGAAAGAATTACAGAATATAAAATCTAAATGTTCCCGTCTGCTGATATTATTATTATTATTATTATTATTATTATTATTATTATTATTTTGGTTTGGTTTTTCAAGACAGGGTTTCTCTGTGTAGCTCTGGCTGTCCTGGAACTTGTTTTGTAGATCAGGCTGGCCTCAAACTCACTGAGATCCACCTGCCTCTGCCTCCCTGAGTGCTGGGATTAAAGGCGTGCGCCACCACTGTCAAGCTTAACCTTCCTTTTTCCAATTTATTGAATTCATATCCTAAATAGACTAAAATAGAATTTTTCAAAGAAAATAAAAGTAACTTTAGAGCTTATACTCTCTCTACATTTCTCATTTTATAAGCTTTTCCAATTTAATCCATCATCCATCATTACATGGAATGTCAAGTTTTTAAAATACACACAAAAAAATACAAATCAAAGATTTTATTCTAAGTCTAATATTTATGATTTAATAAGCATTTTTAAAGTATCCTAATACAGAACACAAGACATAAGTCATAATCAAACAACCTCAAAACTGCTAATTAAAATGAGAAAAGAAGTATTAAAATGTGAAGTCACATTGAGAACACTATAGCTAAGAAAAAGCATAAAAGCATTCATATGAAGGACTCTTATAAACATAGATATATAAGCTCATTTCTTACAGATGGAAGCCTCTTTCTTCTAACTTCATTCTCAGCTGACATAAGAAGCAACTCAAGTTCCTTTATTTTTTTTTCCTTATCAGGATCTTCATCAACAAAGGGTTGCTAAAATAAGTTAAATAAAAGAGAAAAACAGGTACCATCACAACTGCTCTAAAATAGGGTTTCCCTTTTTGTTTCCTTCTGTGTAACCTATAATAAAGCTTAATGCCACTAAATCCAAATACTACTAACATTTTAATGCTACGAAATCAATGTATCACAGTATCTCTGGAATCTAAAAAGGTACTTGGTAAATATTTTCAACTTTGTAAAAAAAAAAAAAAAACTGGGGGAAAATAAAGACATTATTTCAGGCCTGGTAGTGGTTCCCCACTCTGGAAACAGAAGAAAGGAGGGTTTCAAGTTTAAAGCCATCGTCGGCTACAGGATAACACCCTATATCAACAAAGCAAAAAGACAAGACAAGAAACAGGGGTAATGATATAGTTCAATTAGTAATTTGCCTACTGTGAAGAAGCCCTGGGCTCTATCTCCAGCACCACCTAAAACCATGCATGATGGCCACATCTGTAATCCCAGCACTAGAAAGGTACAGATATGAAGACTACAAGTTCAAAGGCATTCTTGGGTACTTATCAAGTTCAAGGCCAGTCTGGACTACATAACACTGATACAAAAACAAATGAACAACAGCAAAAACAAAACAAAACAAAAAACCCAAAACTAAAAAACATATTGCATTAACTATGTATCAAAATATCAAAACTATATGCCTGGAATATTTTAGATAACTACATTGTAATGTATTTTATACAATCCAGCAACTGTTTAAAAGATTTAAGCTGCAAGACTGAACAAATTCCCACACTGGTGCTGCTGATCACCTCATACTGTTATGGCTTTTATTTTTCAAATTCATTTATACATTTCCCTTTAGCTTTATAATACTCAAAGTAAAAAAAACAAAACAAAAACCCAACGCTTTTTTATCCTACTTTAATAGGTAAGGAACTGAATACTAAACTTCTAAAACTATGTCAAAAGCTTTTTTTTTTTTTTTTTTTGGTGGGGGGTGGGCACAAAGACTTGCCTCAAATTCACATCTTCCTGCCCCTAACTTCCCAAGTGCTGGGATCACAGGTCTTCACAGATATATCACAGAACATAGCATCAGGCTTCCTCTATTTTTGTTTTTTGTTTTCATTTGTTTGATTTTTGTTGTTTTTGCTTTTAGAGACAGGTTTTATTTTGTAGCCCTGACTGACCTGAAACTTGCTATGTAGCTCTGCTTGTCTTGCACTGTGGCAGTCCTTCCTGCCTCAGCTTAAGAACTGGGATTACAGGTAAGCAATGCCTTCCTTTGTATTTTTGTTACAAATAAAACTTACCTGAATAAAGGCAGATGTCTGAACATGTTCAACACAATTGCCATCAGGTGATACATACTGATAACCAGGGATCTAAAAAATAAGGAAAGCATTGCTATTATAGGTTATACAATTTTTAAAAATTTGATGCCAAGAAAACTTGTGATAAAAAGTAGAACACTGAGCAGGGTGGCACATGTCTTTAATCCCAGCACCCAGGAGGCAGAGGCAGACAGATCTGTGTAAGATCTCAGGACTAGATGGTGAGATCCTGTCTCAAAACAAACAACATCATAAATAAATAAATAAATAAATAAATAAATAAATAAATAAATAAATAAATAAACAAACTAACTAACTAACTAACTAACTAACTGGAGATTGGATATTTATTAGTAACTTTGAAAATTCAAAACTACAATAGTTTTTACTTAATAATTATAGTACCTGTCCCTAGAATATACTGATAAAGTGTGTGAAAAGAAATCTGTATTTTAGGTTTGTGTTTTTGTCTTTTGATTTTGTTGAGTCAAGGTTTTGTTATGTAGCCCAAGCACCCTGGAGTTAACTATGTAGCTGAGGCTGGTCTCAAACTTCTGATCCTCCTGCCTTAGCCTCCCAGAGCTGAAATTACAGGTGAATATCACCACACCTGGCTTCCAAGTCTAGTTGTATCAGCCAATCAGTCTGTTTCCTACCTACCATAGATTCTTAAAAGTCAGCTTTTGAGGGCTGCCCCACTGCCTACAGAAGATAAGAAGTTGTATTCCTACTCCATCAGCACCTAACGCCAGTCAATCTCTAAGTTTAAAAAAAACCAGGGCTTTTTCTGTTACTCATTTAAAAAACAATCAGAATCAGAATTCTTTTTTTTTTTTTGGTAACGCCAATAAATTAGAAACTTATCTTTCTCAAAGTTTTCAATGAAAATATGCCACAGTATTTCCAACTAATGTATTTTTTCTTATTATATGGAAAACAATTCTTAAAATATTAAAATATATCCTTATCTTTCCAACATATTTTGGTTGAGATTGTCAAACACTCCCTTAGCAATAATTAATTTTAAAATTTTATCTTCATATAAGTCAAAAAACTTTAGATGGTAATTTTTCTAACACAGAAGCAAAACCTTGTAGTTTATGCTATTGAAATCTAGGACTCAGAATAAAATATTTAAAAAAAACAAAACATTAAAATCCTTAAGGTCAAGTTTCAGCAGATAACTATACTATTGTCCCATGTTTTCCTATTAAGATCTCACTACTTTAGGTGGTTCTTTTAAAAAAAACTTAATGATGCTCATAAAAAGTAAAATGATATAAAACTCAAGGCTCAGAAAACAGACTTTGTGTGTGTGTGTGTGTGTGTGTGTGTGTGTGTGTGTGTGTGTGTGGTTTTTGGTGTCTGTCCTGGATCTCTCTTTCTCTGTAGACCAGACTGGCCTCGAACTCACAGAGATCCACTTGGCTTTGCCTCTTGAGTACTGGGATTAAAGGTGTGGAAACAGACTTTTTTTTCAGGGGAAGAGGGTTTCGAGACAGGGTTTCTCTGTGTAGCTTTGAGCCTTTCCCGGAACTCACTTGGTAGTCCAGGCTGGCCTCGAACTCACAGAGATACCCCTGCCTCTGCCTCCCAAGTGCTGGGATTAAAGGCGTGCACCACCACCGCCCGGCTAGACTTTTTAATACTGTGCCCAATTTTATCTTTTGTTAGTTACTACCTGGTCCTAACAGTCTTTACATTTTATGTGAAAAGAACTAAATTGCTCATCATAATCTTGTAAAAAACAGACAATCAGGAAAAGAAAAAGCAAGTCTTATAAAAAGTCCTAAACAAATTTCTTACAGGTGGGTAAATGCATATTGTAAGGGACAAGTCAGAGCTCCTCAGTTTGAACTTAGGTAACCTCTAATGAGTCTGTCTAAATGAAGGCTGCAATCACTCAAGTAAAGAACAAAGGTGAACAAAATTAAATATCAATATTTACTGTTCGCCAAAGGAATGTTTAAGTGATGTCTTACTGTTTCTCCTTTAAACTGTTCTATACACACCCGTGAGACAGGCAATGTTACAGTTGCACAGAACAGTGTTTGAGGAGAAGCTACAGGAGTGTGAAAGCACATCCTTATGTCCACTGGAACATAACTACAAAGAATTAAAGAGTAGTGCGATATGCACATACTACATTTCTTAATGTCAAAATCACATGTAAAAGGAAACTTTTAAATAAAATTTGTACTGAAATATTTGTCAAATTTATGGCTTACTTTTTCAATTTGGAAACTTAAATGTCTGTGTCACTGCCCAATACAAATTTTACTTGTCCTAAAAAACCAAGAACCTTTCCCATACAGCAACTAAAGAAACTGTTTTTAAATAATAAAAATATTAAAAAATATGTGCCTGAACAGGTATGTAAAACTGATTCTGGGTTTGCAAATGGTCCATAGTCGCACAAGGTTTGTGTTGGAGTTTTGATGACGAGCGCTCTGATTTTATTCCATCTTGTAAGTAGCCCTCCTGCTCCACTTTTCTTCGCATCGTAGAATTCCAATGATTTTTGATAGAATTATCAGTCCTATGAAATGAAAGTGTATCGTTTTAAAAGGAAAAGGAAGTCCACAAATTTGAGCACCATATATAAAACACATTTTTACACCTGGTGAGATTAAGTATTTAAAAGGTCCCTGCTATCATAGAGTTTAAATTCTTACTGAAAGCACAGCAACAGGAAAGACAAATAACTAAAATAGGATGAGAAGTGAGTGAGTGGGGTAGTTTTGGTTAGGGGCCCAGGAAAAAGCTCTGGTGAGCTGATTGTGAAGCCGAGGTCTGGAAGTCGAGAATGACTAGCAGTACAAGAACAGGAAAATGCCAGGTACAGGGTCATCTGAAGCCTGTAATCTCAGCACTTGGGAGACTGAGGTAGCAGGATGGGAACTCAAGGCTAGCCTGGACAAGACAGCAAGAACCTGCTCAAAAACAAAAACAGAAGAAAGCCTGGATAAAAGGCATACCAAGTGCAAAAGCCTCACATCAGGAAAAGGAAAAAAGAAAAACAAAAAACTATCAAAAAAAATGTAGAGCTAGAGATACAGCTCAGGAGTGAAGTGCTTGCCTAGGTATCTATCATAAATGAGGTCCTGGGTTCAATCCTCAATTCCATTTTTTTTAAAGTAAAGTAAAGGAAAATACAAATACAGATTGGAAGTATTCTTCACCATTTCTTAGAATATTTTATTTATAGAAAATGAGTTCATCAGCTCCCTTTTTAACCCAAGGTTCTCTTTATAAAGATAAATTCCATTCTGAGTAAAATAGACACTTATTAGAAACCTACTTTGCTGAAGCACTAAGCTAGGCTCTACACAAAGAAAAAGGTGCATAACATACTGAATATATCAGAAGTTCACAGCCCAAGATTAGCAACTTGGATGAAAGAAAATATAATACTGTGTCTTAATTTCCTATGGAACAAAGATATTGTTTCCTTTCATATATTTCCAAAGTATACAAAATTAAGAAGGAATACGTATGAAAGCATAGTAGTTACTATGAAGTACAACACAGACAATTATAAAGCATGAGGATGTATATTCTGAGTGAGATGTGAAGTTGCCCAAGGTAGCTGGTCTGCTGTGCTAGCGACTGCCAGAAAGTATCTGAACAGTACAATGAAGAGTATACTTAGCATATCACGGCCTTTGAGGAAGATGTTATACTTCAGCTACATGGACTGAAGTACTGCTTTCACAGCTTAAAGTATACCATAATTAAGAACTGAATTTCTTTAACATACTTTCACAATAATTTATTTCAATCAGTGTATTTGCAGTCCCCTAGCCTGGTGCACAGTACCTAATGTGAAAGAGATCTCTAATTTAGGTTTCACTTCACCAGCTTGTACAAGGCTTTGCCTGACTGGCAATAATATGAAAACATGACTTGTGGAGTAGATGTTGTTTACATAATTTAAAGGTCTGAATGTTTTACTGCAGAAATTAATCATATTCCTTACCACAGAATTTATTACAAATGGTCCCAAATGGCTGCTTGTATTATGTAGTCTAAATTATAAATAAAAGAAAGGGGTACTTGCAAATATAGTTAATAGTAAGGTAGCAAAGAACATGTCGAAGACCAGAAAAACAATGTACATTCATCTTCATAAGCACCTTCCAGGAAGTAATTTAGCAATTTCTGCCCAACGGTTTCCCAGCCGCTTGTGTGCTTCATATATGATCCTGTCTTCTTCTTCTGTCCAAGAAGATTTCTTTACTTCAGGATTCAAGTGATTATGCCATCTTTCTCTGCACTGCTTGCCTATTCTTCCTTTTAAATGTTTTGCAATTAAAGACCACCTTTTTGGTCCATATTTCTGAACTAATTCAATAACCTAGGAAGCAAAAACAAAGGTTGAAAAGCCATTACCATGACAGAATTTCAAAATGTAACTCAAGCATGTCAAGGCTGGGGTGGCCACACAGAGTTTGCTGAGTGTGCACAAGGTCCTAGGTTTGATCTCAAACACCTCAACAACAACAAAAAGGGAAACAACTCCAAATCAAGAATTCCACTCAAAATAAATACATTAAATTTCAGCTATAACTGTAATTCACAAAAAGTAATTTTACTAATAGCTAATCCTCCAACATATAGCAAGTTCAAAATTAATTCCCAATGTCAAAAAATTCAAGGGGCTAATTAAAGTAACTCATAAGCTAAACTATTTTCATATAAAATTAATTCAAAATAACTATAAATTTTCAGATTTGTCTTTTCTATTCTTACACCTTCAAAAAAACAAGAGAAAATAAGCTTCAACACAAAGTTGAATAAGCTCATTAGGAAGCAGGGAAGAGCTATAATTACTGGCTTTTCATTTCCTCCATTATCAATCTGAAAAAATGCAGTATGTACATTTTCCCCTACATTTTAAACTTGTTTTTAGTTTACCTAAAATTAGAGTAACAGTTTATCTCCTCAGCCTGCCTTACTTCACTGCTACTCTGACCCACTGTCAAATATCATAATCATTCTACATTGATGGGTTATTTAAATTTAACACCTATCAATGTTTTTGTGATATGTATGTACTTGTCATATTTTGAAAATAAGGTTTAAAGATTAAATGTGCAGCTCTGGTTATTGTTTTTGTGCTTGTTTTCCCAATACTAGGTATGTTTAACAAGTGCTCTACCACTGAACTATGGTCCCTTTTCTTACTTTCTACTTTGAGACAGGGTCTCAGTAAGTTGCCCAGGTATGCCTTGAACTTGCAATGCCCTATTTAGACCTACTGAGTAACTAGGATTATAGCCAATGCCACCAGGCCCAGCTATTAAATATCTTTTTAAAATATCTTTTAAAAGTTCCCACATCGTATTTTTTTAAATTATTATTATTATTATTATTTGCATGTTTGTGTTTTGTAAGTAAGAGTATAAGCACATACAAACCATGGTGACTGTCAGGAGGCAGTTCTCTCTTCCCACTGTGAGTTCAGGGATTGCACCGAGGTTGTCAAGTTCATACAGCAAACCACAAGAGCTTGTGCCAGTTGAGCCATCTCACCAGCCCCAGATCACACTTTTCAAAACTTATCATTGGCCATAAAGAAAAATCAGACCAGTCCTGAGCCTAGTGATACTTTCTATTTCTTTGTTCCTATGGGTACTAAGAATGCTCTAATTCCCCAAGTACATTAGCAATAGGCAAGCTCTAAAGGGCTAAAGTTATAGAGAAATTCCTAGTATAAGGCAGATGCTTCTGTTCTTCAACAGGTTTTATTGCACAAATAATTGGGTTTTGTATCACAAACCCTCTGGAAACATGGAAACATGATGTTCTGACATTTATTTAATCCTGGGTTCATTTAAGATCAAGAGGAAAAATTACAAATGATTTCCTTACATATCAAATTATTGAGTGTGAAGATAAAATTAAAATTCACTTTTAATATTAATTAAACTATGCCTTAAATTTTGCTAAACCAAACTTTAAAGCATTCTTCCTTTTTTAAAGCCCTCAGAAAGGACTGTATTCATTATATATGGTTTCACTCATTTTTGCCCCCCCCCTGGGGGGGGGGACGGACAGGCAGGGGTTGGGAGGGAAGCTACATTTCAAGACATTTAACAGTCAATTCCTACGCACACAGCCCTCAAAGAATAGTACCAAGTACTCAAAGTATGAACTGGGAAAATACTCAGTTATAAAAGTGCTTTCCTTGCAAGCATGAAGACCTGAGATCCATCCCCAGAAACTACATTTAAAAAAAGCTGGACACACTAGCATGCACTCGCAATCTCAGGAACAGGGAGGCAGAGGGCAGGTCTGTGATGCTCACAGGCCCACCAACTACCCCTACTGGGCAAGCCTAAGGCCAATGAGAGACCTTTTCATAAAAAATGTTGGATGACACTGTCTTGAGGACCACCACCACCTATGGTAGTCCTCGGGCCTCCACATGTACGTACACAACACATGTATGCCCACCTCCAACCCTAGCATTCACACACACACACACACACACACACACACACACACACACACACACAACCACACTTTATGTGTTGAAACATGTCAATAAGAAAATAAATCTAGCTGGGCAGTGGTAATGCACAGAGAAACCCTGTCTTGAAAAAAAAACAAACAACAAATATATAAAAATAAAATAAAACAAATCTAATAAACAGTAAACAATCTAATTAATCTAGTCTACCTACACAGTGACATAAAGAATATGAACTTGGGGCAAGTGAATGGCTCAGCGGCACTCGTCCTTAATGACCTGAGTTTGATCCCTGAGACCCAGACGGTGGGTGGAAGTAAAGAACTAGCTCCCACAAATTACCCTTTATCTCCATAGATGGACTGTGGCATGAGCATGGTGCACATGCATGTATCCAAACATATACACAAATGAATACTTAAGTTTTTTTCAAAAGAATATGAACATGTTACCCTCTGATCTTCTTCTTTAGTCCAAGGACCCTTTATCAATTCTGGATTTAAAACCTTCTGCCATCGGTGTTGGCACTGAAAATCAGAACGGTTCTGAAAGAATTTGGACATATTTATTATTGAATAAATGTCTCCCAGGAAACAAATTAGCCCAAATTTAAGTATACCCATATGAACAAAAGATGAATCAACAGTATATTCAATATCAAACTTTTACATGTATTATTTAATTTACATGCCTAAAATCCCAATTCTGTTCTTTTAATTAATCACAAGTTTAGACTGAAAATTAAAAACAATACATTTGTAATTAAGTATGTACCTCTATACTATCCTTTATAAGACAGCAAGACATATGCCATAAAAAATTAATCCAGAATTGAGAAATAAATGACAGTAGGCAGAAAACTATATGAAGTGGATATATGACTTTAAACACAGCAGGTCAAATTCATATAGTACAACAGTTAAAAAAACAACCCTAAAGGTATCACTAAACTTTAGATGGTATTAAAAGTATATTTATAAATGATGCTCCTTCAAATTATCAATAAACATGAAACATTTTTATACAAGATATGCATTATACTTCAGTTAAGTGGACTGAAGGTTGACACTTCAAAAAGAAAATGAACTGGGGATATAGCTCTGAGATATAGTGTTCCACTAGTATGTACAAGGCCCCAGGTTCAATCTCAGTACCAAACACACACACACACACACACACACACACACACACACAGAAAATGAAACAAAGTAATAAATAAATGAAGCCTTATTTCAATCTATTCATGACCAAGTATCTACAAAGTATTGCTCAGATAATAATAAATAATGACTAATATTTTGTTATCAATTTATAATTTGTAAAGCTATCTGTTCATATGCTAGGAAACAGATAATCTAAAAATATATAAGGAATATATATGGGATATATTTAATAGATAAGGTATGTGTGTATATATATATATACACACACATATATATATGGTATATAAAAGGCCTTAACATAGGTCAGCATTGATAGACGGAAGCCATAAATAAGCTCAGTTTCAACAAGTTAATAAAGTCTGGTGGTAAAAGGCATTAATAGAGAATATATATATATATATATATATATATATATATATAGAGAGAGAGAGAGAGAGAGAGAAGATATATATTAATATATATAGAGAGAGATCAGCAGTAAAGTTCTTGCTTAAATGTACAAGGCCCTAGGTTCAATTCCTAGCATACCAAAAACAAAAACATAAAAAAATTTATCACATATATTTGTAAAGTCCTACTCAAACTTAATGCCATTTTTGTTTTATGGCAGTAGTCTTTTTAGGCCTCTGGATAAATGCTATACAGGTTGAGTATCCTTTATCCAAAATTCTTGAGACTAAAAATGTTTCAGATTTCAGAGTTTTTGAGATTTGGAAACATTTACATATATATAATGATATATCTTGGAGATAGAACAGAAGTCTATAGCCGGGCGGTGGTGGCGCACGCCTTTAATCCCAGCACTCAGGAGGCAGAGCCAGGCGGATCTCCGTGAGTTCGAGGCCAGCCTGGGCTACCAAGTGAGTCCCAGGAAAGGCGCAAAGCTACACAGAGAAACCCTGTCTCGAAAAAACCAAAAAAAAAAAAAAAAAAAAGAACAGAAGTCTATAGAGGAAACTCATTTATGCTTCATATCTACCTTATACACATAATCTAATAATTTTATATATTTTAAGCACACCTAGCAATTTTACTGTGACATATTACATGAAGTAAGTGTAAAACATTCTACCGTGGCTCTATGTCAGTATTCAAAAATGTTGTGAATTTTGAAGCACTTCAGATTTCAGATTTTTGGATTTGAGGTACTCAACCTGTACTAGAAAATTCCTTTCTAAACCATAAGCAAATAACTACAAACATACCAGAAAAAAAATTAACCAGCTGTTTTAAGGAATGAACCCTAAACTACACAAATACATTTCTGAAAAAAATAGACTATGTAAATCAATGCCTTAAGTAAGACATGTTATTACAGAAATACATTTCCCATTTCACTTACTTGAAGATGACTAGCAATTAGAGCCCAATCATCAGTTCCATGTTGTTCAACCAACTTCTTTAACTTGTCATCCTATTAAAGGAGACATAAAAATTAAAAATCTTTCCCCACCCTCTATGTAGATGACATTCTCATTCTCTCAAGTCATATTTGGTACTCTTTTCTTTTAGTTTGTTTTTTGTTTTTGTTTTTTTTTCGAGACAGGGTTTCTCTGTGTAGCTTTGGAACCTGTCCTGGAACTCAGTCTGTAGCCCAGGCTGGCCTCGAACTCAGAGATCTGCCTGCCTCTGCCTCCCGAGTACTGGGATTAAAGTCATGTGTCATCACCAGGGCCAGACTTGGTACTCATTTTGAGAAAAACTAGTCACTATCACACAAATCCCCCTCTTACTATACTATTTCAGTAAATCCTAAACAACCAGTTGTTTGTATCATTGATTTGTCCTTTGTTTTTTTGGTTTTGTTATTGTTTTTCATGACAGGCTTTCTCTATGTAACAGCTCTGCTGTCCTGGAACTCGCTCTGTAGACCAGGCTAGTTTTGAACTCAAGAGATCCACCTGCCTCTGCCTCCACTGCCTGGCAATGTCATTGATTTTTTTTAAAAAAGATGTACAACTGAGTTGATAATTTGTCCTCACTGTTTTTATTAAAATGCCACTAATAGTATTAATTGATAAATATGAGCCTAGTAAATTTTGCCAGGCAGCTTACCTCATCTCTTGTCCATTTTACTCTGTTCCAGAGTTTTTTCAGTCCTTTTTGTTGAGGTACTTCATAATCATGATCAGCATACTGAAGGTCGTCATCCTCATCCTCACTACAAAAGAACATAGTATGCAAGCTCAACTTTTTTATTTAAATTATTTAATTCAAGCACTGAATCTGTATATGCAGGCATGACTAAAGAAGCTACTCAGAATAAACAATACAATGTAAAGATTAATCAAAGTATAGAAAACTAAGTCCTAAAAGGGAAAGATGGGAACAATAGGGGTGCTGGAATACATGTGACATGAAAGCAAAAGGGACTATTAGGGGGAAGGAAGGAGACCTGTGAGGAAGGGTGAGCAAAGGGAAATCAGCAAACTACAGGCTCAGTGAGAGACACTACCTCAAAAATAAGTTGGAGTATAAGGAGGAAAACACCCAAGATTGTGTTCTGTTCTCTACAAGTGCACATGCACGCAATTGCACACACACACACACACACACACACACACACACAGAGAGGGAATAAAATTAAAAATAATGGTTGAGGACATGAGATGACCCAAGAAAATTGATATAGTAAAAAAATCAGAGCCTGAGTTTGCATGGAGTGAAAAAAAGAAAAGGGAATTTTAAAGACTGAAGCCCCAAAATGGGGCAAGCATCCATGATTATCTGAATTAGAAGATACTAAGTATCCAGAGGATTGAAAAAAGTAGGGAACATCTGAAAATGGCACTCACTAACATTTGTTTAAAACTCTTTAAGTACCAAAGAGTATGGCCGTCTATTTAAAAATTTCACAACGGGGGCTGGAGAGATCCTTTAGGGGTTAAGCATACTTGCAGATCTTACCAAGGGCCTGGGTTTGGTTCCCAGAACCTACATGGTGGTTCCTAGCTGCCTATTCTAGGGGACCCAACACCCTTTAATGGACTCCCCAGGCACCAGGCACACACACACAGTACACATCACACACACACACACACACACACACACACACACACACACACACACACATTTTTTTTTTTTTTAAAGAAATCTTGCTAAGCATGATTTAATCCCAGCACTCAGGAGGCAGAAGCAGATGGATCTCTGTTTGAGGCCAATCTGGTCTAAATAGGCAGTTCCAGAGCAGGTGAAGCTACATACTGAGATCTTGTCTAAAAAATTTTTAAATAAATCATTAAAAGAAAACAAACTTCACAACTATAAGAGCGGAATTTTGTCACTATTGCCATTTCCCAGAGTTAAAAACACTTGGACTTAGAAAAGTAACTTCTTCCCAAAGTCTCACCAAATAAGGCATGGCTGAATTCTAAAGCTCACTGTCCAACCACTTTAGTATATATGACACATTGGGAAAATGGGGAAAGCATACTAAGAAGTTACCAAAGGCAAACCTCAAGTGCCTTGTAAAATGAGAACAAGGTTCAAGTTGTAACTTTATAACCTTAAACATACTAACCTCTCAGGACTGTAAGATGACTATAATATCACCTACCTTGAAGAAAAGATGATTTAGTATTATGTAAATAGATCATCTAACAGTATTTAAAATTATTCTCCCTTACTAAATTTAACTCCTAAAAAATCATTCTGATTTCAAATATCAAGTTTGAAGATTTGAGTATATTTAGTGCAATATATGAATAACTTTTAGTACCTAAATGTAGTACACAAATTCAGTCTTACAAAATTTAAATCAAGCTCTGGATTTTATGCACACATAATATACCCTTTGTAGGAACACCTAATTTCCTATGACTTGTCAAATCCATTTGACCAAAATCTTCCATATTTGGGCAGACAAAACATCAAACTCCTCTAGTCTCTTAGCTATGATGTCTATATTGTAAC